>NC_060123.1:460536115-460845758 GCF_021461395.2 Schistocerca americana
GGATTCGTAACCACATTATAATAATAGCCTAAATGTGGATGTGTTTGATTCTCCATGATTTTGGAGAAGCACCATACTAGTCCTGGCCTGGCATTGGCTGGATAAAGGACACTGGAAAGGAAGGAATAATAATAATAATAACACATGACCATTACAAGCACTATCTCTGCTTTTATTACTTGTTAGTATCTTTTAAATATATAATGTGTTAGATAAAAATATTATTTTCACATGATATTCCTTTCTTCTTTTGAGTAAATTTATTAGTGTAACAATAATGAGAGACTTTTTTTTGCAATATTCTGGCTCAAGAGTAATGTGCTTTCTTAGCAGAGTATAAAAGCGGTAAATTTACAAGTGTTTATTGGTTTTATAATAACATATGGTGTACAATATTTTCCATTGTTATAACTAGAAAACTTTCTCAGTATGTACTTGTTCGCTAAAATCATGATGGGTGAACTGAAACTAAGGTTACAAAGCCTGCAGTGAAATGTATACATTTTTTTCATACAATGAATGTAGACAACTGATAGTACATACATTAGATTATTTTTTGGCATCGTCTCCATAGCTGGTTTAGGCATTTGTCACTTCATGGGATGAGTTTGAATATATCATTCTGGTAAAAATTTTGTCCTTGCATGTTCAGCCATGTTATCATGAAGTGTTTCACCTTCTCATCTGAAGTGAATCATCAGCCTCCCAGGTGCTCCTCTTGATGTCCTGAATCAGCTCCTCCATATCAGCTGAGTTCATTTTGTTGATGCCGTGCTGGGTCAGCCACTGCAGCCCTCATCACTAATGTTTTCTCTACAGCCTGCGAACTTTTGACACCATTATGTGACATAGTGATGAGACATTACAGTCACTCTGTAAATCTCTACTAGTGGCCAATGAATTTCTGCTGCTTTAAATTTTTTCACCCGCAGAAATTGAATAACTGAGCAGGGTTCTTCACGAGACCAGTTTTCCAAATGACTCACCATTTGTGATTACCTATAACTAATGCTGTAGGTGGTAACTGGCTGAAACTCTGCACAGTTGCCAAGCATGTGTATCAGAATTACTGCACTCCAAGAATATTGGTGTTGTAATCTTAGTTTCTGATCAGACTCCATAGGTGAAGAACACATTTCTTTCCTTCTCTCCCTACCCTTTCCTTCATCATCTTTCATCATTCATACCACTTCCAGAGCTATATTTGTCACATCCTTTGTTATCTCTAAAAGCATATCCAGTGGCTCTCCTTAATGTGAGTGGGTTTCTCATAGCACATGCTCCAAGCATTGTGTGGTTCCAAACAATCCAGTTACATTCTGCCAAAATAAGTACAATGAAAGATAGAGTGACTCATGAGTTTAGACATTTTAATCTACAAGTTGTTCCCCTTGGTAGGACTGTCAGTATGATTGGCCACATATAAATTCTGGTCTATACTTAGGACTAGGATAGAAATTACAAGTAACACAGACGGATAAATTTAAAAATAGATAACTTTAAGAACTCTTTAAGTTTCTTGTTCATGGAGAAAATAAGGATAGATTAGGGAAAGGTTGTGGAAGAGGTCTATCACTGAGACCATAATTTCTATGACAAGATCTAGACATAAATTTAAACTGAAATGTGCATACTGAATACTTATCAAGTGAACGGTGCTGTTTTGCATTTGAAATGCAAATATTACCCAGTGACACTGACATGGACACACAAAAAATGGCATACTAAAGTTATTTTGAATGAACAATAAGCTATCATATGCCATTCTTTTTGAGGAAGCTCTATACTTCAGATGGTAAAAGAAGAACCTTGACAGCTGACAGTGCTGCTGTCCATTTTCAACTCCCAAGCACAAAAGACTGCTGGTAGTACTGAATTCATCTATAGAGCTGCGGCAAGTCTGAGGCATTGCCACAAAGACCTATACAAAATCACGTTACGTGAATGGTTATGGTAGATGCGCAAAGCAGCTGCACCAAGCCCAATTTGGCTCTTCTGTTGCATACGGTCTGTAACATTATCTGCATATGCTGAAGATCAAGAAAAAGAGCCATCATAAATGTATACGTTACACTAGAGAATTTTGTTGTTAATTATTTAAAAGACTGGAATGTTTCAACAGTCCTCTCTCTAAACATCTATGATATAATTATCTTTTTATACACTAAACCAAAATTATTCATGAAAAAAATTTGCTCATTGTTGTTGTTGTTGTTGTTGTTGTGGTCTTCAGTCCTGAGACTGGTTTGATGCAGCTCTCCATGCTACCCTATCCTGTGCAAGCTTCTTCATCTCCCAGTACTTACTGCAACCTGCATCCTTCTGAATCTGCCTAGTGTATTCATCTCTTGGCCTCCCTCTACCATTTTTACCCTCCACGCTGCCCTCCAGTGCTAAATTTGTGATCCCTTGCTGCCCCAGAACATGTCCTACCAACTGGTCCCTTCTCCTTGTCAAGTTGTGCCACAAACTCCTCTTCTCCCCAATTTTATTCAATACCTCCTCATTAGTTATGTGATCTACCCATCTAATCTTCAGCATTCTTCTGTAGCACCACATTTCGAAAGCTTCTATTCTGTTCTTGTCCAAACTATTTATTGTCCATGTTTCACTTCCATACATGGCTACACTCCATACAAATACTTTCAGAAACGACTTCCTGACACTTAAATCTATATTTGATGTTAACAAATTTCTCTTCTTCAGAAACACTTTCCTTGCCATTGCCAATCTACATTTTATATCTTCTCAACTTCGACCATCATCAGTTATTTTGCTCCCCAAATAGCAAAACTTCTTTACTACTTTATGTGTCTCATTTCCTAATCTAATTCCCTCAGCAAATTCTTCTACATTCCATTATCCTCGTTTTGCTTTTGTTGATGTTCATCTTATACTCTCCTTTCATGACACTGTCCATTCTGTTCAACTGCTCTTCCAAGTCCTTTGTTGTCTCTGACAGAATTACAATGTCATCGGCGAACCTCAAAGTTTTTATTTCTTCTCCCAGGATTTTATACCTACTCTGAATTTTTCTTTTGTTTCCTTTACTGCTTGCTCAATATACAGACTGAATAACATCTGGGAGAGGCTACAACCCTGTCTCACTCCCTTCCCAACCATTGTTTCCCTTTCATGCCCCTCAACTCTTATAACTGCCATTTGGTTTCTGTACAAATTGTAAATAGCCTTTCGCTTCCTGTATTTTACCCCTGCCACCCTTAGAATTTGAAAGAGAGTATTCCAGTCAACATTGTCAAAAGCTTTCTCAAAGTCTACAAATGCTAGAAGTGTTGGTTTGCCTTTCCTTAATCTTTCTTCTAAGATAAGTCGTAAGGTCAGTATTGCCTCACGTGTTCCAATATTTCTATGGAATCCAAACTGATCTTCCCCGAGGTCAGCTTCTACCAGTTTTTCCATTCGTCTGTAAAGAATTCGCATTAGTATTTTGCAGCTGTGACTTATTAAACTGATAGTTCGGTAATTTTCACATCTGTCAACACCTGCTTTCTTTGGGATTGGAGTTATTATATTCTTCTTGAAGTCTGAGGGTATTTCGCCTGTCTCATACATTTTGCTCACCAGATGGTAGAGTTTTGTCAGGACTGGCTCTCCCAAGGCTGTCAGTAGTTCTAATGGAATGTTGTCTAATCCCGGGGCCTTGTTTCAACTCAGGTCTTTCATTGCACTGTCAAACTCTTCACGCAGTATCTAGCTCCCATTTCATCTTCATCTACATCCTCTTCCATTTCTATGACATTGCCCTCAAGCATATCTCCCTTGTATAGAACCTCTATATACTCCTTGCACCTTTCTGTTTTCCCTTCTGTGCTTAGAAGTGGGTTTCCGACTGAGCTCTTGATATTCATGCAAGTGGTTCTCTGCCCTCCGAAGGTCTCTTTAATTTTCCTGTAGGCAATATCTATCTTATCCCCAGTGAGATAAGCCTCTACATCCTTACATTTGTCCTCTAGCCATCCCTGCTTAGCCATTTTGCACTTCTGTCGATCTCATTTTTGAGACGTTTTTATTCCTTTTTGCCTGCTTCTTCTTCTTCTTCTTCTTCGTTTCACCCAACTTTGGGGTACGTTGAATCAATCACTTCTGTGTGTTCTGTGCCTTTCTTTTCGCCCAGTACTGCTTCATTCTTTCTGATCTTGCTTTTCTTTCCTCATCAGAGATGACAATCGTTCTTTTCTTTCTATTTTGGAGCTGGAATCCCTCTTTTCTGTCTTTGCTTATCATTTTTGCGGTCCTGTCTGTGAGCATTTTTTCTGTGATGTGTAGTTCTCTTAAGTCTTTCTCTGTTTGGATAAACCAATTTGGTTTGGATTTTTTATTCCTGAAGTAGTCAAACATTCTTTTTGTAAGTCTATTTGGGTTCATTCTGAGAATGTGCCCATAAAACTCAATTCTTCTTTTCCTCATTGTATCCGAAAGTTTTTCTGTGGTTTTGTAGAGTGTTTCATTTTTGGTATGAATTAGTTTGTCGTTATGAAATTTGGGGCCAAAAATTTTCCTCAATATTTTTCTTTCTTTGATCTCTAGCCTTTCAATTGGGCCATGGTTAGTGATAGATAATGTCTCAGCTGCATATAGTGCTTCTGGTTTAATGACAGTGTTGTAATGTTTTATTTTTGAATTCCATGAGAGGGACTTTTTATTATAAGTATTTTTAGTAAGCTGAAAAGCTAGTTCAACTTTGTTTCTTCTTAATTCTATTGCTTTTTTCTCAAGGGCGTTCCAGCTAATCCATTCACCAAGATATTTGAATTCTTTAACAATTTCGATCTTTTGGTCTCTTACTTTAAGATATTTCATTGGCTTTTTTATATTTGTGATTATTTTTGCCTGCTTCATTTACTGCATTTTTATATTTTCTCCTTTCATCAATTAAATTCAATATTTCTCCTGTTACTCATGGATTTCTACTAGCCCTCATCTTTTTACCTACTTGATCCTCTGCTGCCTTCACTACTTCATCCCTCAGAGCTACCCATTCTTCTTCTACTGTATTTCTTTCCCCCATTCCTGTCAATTGTTCCCTTCTGCTCTCCCTGAAACTCTGAACAACCTCTGGTTTAGTCAGTTTATCCAGGTCCCATCTCCTAAAATTCCCACCTTTTTGCATTTTCTTCAGTTTTAATCTACCGTTCATAACCAATAGATCGTGGCCAGTGTCCACATCTGCCCCTGGAAATGTCTTACAATTTAAAATCTGGTTCCTAAATCTCTGTCTTACAATTATATAGTCTATCTGATACCTTCTAGTATCTCCAGGATTCTTCCATGTATACAACCTTCTTTTATGATTCTTGAAGCAAGAATGGTTAAGTTATGATTAAGTTATGCTCCATGCAAAATTCTACCAGATGGCTTCCTCTTTCATTGCTTACCCCCAATCCATATACACCTACTATGTTTCCTTGTCTCCATTTTCCTACTCTCGAAGAACAATCACCCATGACTATTAATTTTTCATCTCCCTTCACTACCTGAATAATTTCTTTTATCTCATCATGCATTTCATCAATTTCTTCATCATCTGCAGAGCTAGTTGGCATATAAACTTGTACTACTGTAGTAGGCGTGGGCTTCGTGTCTATCTTGGCCACAATAATGCGTTCACTATGCTGTTTGTAATAGCTTACCTGCACTCCTATTTCTTGATTCATTATTAAACCTACTCCTGCATTACCCCTATTTGATTTTGTATTTATAATCCTGTATTCACCTGACCAAAAGTCTTGTTCCTCCTGCCACTGAACTTCACTAATTCCCATTATATCTATCTTTAACCTATCGATTTCCCTTTTTAAATTTTCTAACCTACCTGCCCGATTAAGGGATCTGACATTCCACGGTCTGGTCCGTAGAATGCCAGTTTTCTTTCTCCTGATAACGAGATCTGCCTGAGTAGACCCTGCCTGGAGATCCGAATGGAGAACTATTTTACCTCCAGTATATTTTCCCAAGAGGACGCCATCATCATTTAACAATACAGTAAAGCTGCATGCCCTCGGAAAAAATTACGGCCGTAGTTTCCCCTTGCTTTCAGCCGTTCACAGTACCAATACAGCAAGGCCGTTTTGGTTAGTGTTACAAGGCCAGATCAGGCAATCATCCAGACTGTTGCCCCTGTAATTACTGAAAAGGCTGTGCCTCCTCTTTAGGTACCACACATTTGTCTGGCCTCTCAACAGATACCCCTCTGTTGTGGTTGCACCTACGGTACAGCCGTCTGTATCACTGAGGCACGCAAGCCTCCCCAACAATGGCAAGGTCCATGGTTCATGGGGGAGGGGGGTCATTCTTATAGTAAAATAAATAAAGATTATTTTATTATTACTGCTCATTGATTAAAATTATATGCTGGAGCTTTCCAGTGTGTGAGAATGTTACTACTCTTTTGCCCCTGAGGAGGGAACTAACAGGTCCAAAAACTAGGCATTGATTTTTCTATGTTTAAATAAGTTTATCTGTAGCAGTGCGTGGAATTTTGCCTTCTGAAGGTAAGTACTGGCCAGAAATTCTGTCTGCTTGTAATTTTACAAATTCTGAAGCAAATTTTCACTTTTGATAAACTTACAAATTCTGCTGCACCAATTTCCAGTACAATGTTCCATGTTGACAACTCATGCCACATAACAGTGTGGAATTAGGTACTCATTTCATAGCTCACATTAAATTGATTTCCTTTCCAAAATCAGTGTTTTTAAACTTTTAAGAAAGGAATGTACTACATGGTATTTACTTGGCATTTTTTGCTCATATGGTCTTAGTTTCCATAGTTTCTTTGTCAATTGTTCTTTACTGTGCTCTTACACATCTTCTCTTACTCCTTTTTCCTTCCTTGAATTCTTCTCTAACTTCTATCTATATTTTCTTGTAATTTATGATAATTATTGATTGATGTATTGATTTGATTTATTGATCCATCTTTAAGTATTTCCCATGCAATTGATGTCATCATTTTACATATATTGTATAGCTGTATAAGAATTCCTACATTTTTAACATGTTGAAGAAATATATATATGGTTTTTACTGGACACAATCAGTAATCATTAAATATAAATGCATCATGTAGAATGACAAGGAAAAACAGTGTGTGTAATACAGTGCACATGTCAAAGAAAACAGTTTAACAAGTATAAATGAGACAAGCTTGATTCATGTTAATCATTAAGTATGAAAGCAGTATGAAAATAAAACACAACAGTATGACAAAATAATGTTTTTGGAGTAGTTCAAGTAATACAGTGATCATATCATTTTTATAGCACATTTTAAATTCTTCCATTGTATAAAAGGCTTTTTGTACAAGCCACCTTTTTGTAATATTTCTGAAGACATTCAGTGATGCACTGTATGCTGTAGGAGCTAACATAGTATTAAATAATTGTATCCTTATGTATGTGTAACTATTTTTTTAAGTCTGGTAACTGGGATGTCCATCATTCGCCTTTATTGTGTGTCTTGGTTATGTATAGACTCTCATAGTTTATGGCTGTCTTTTGTTTTCCTTGATATGCACCAAGCAGTTAAGAATAAACAATGATGCAACTGTCAGTATGTTGAGCTTTTGAAAGTATTCTAAAAAATGGCTCTGAGCACTATGGGACTCAACTGCTGAGGTCATTAGTCCCCTAGAACTTAGAACTAGTTAAACCTAACTAACCTAAGAACATCACAAACATCCATGCCCGAGGCAGGATTCGAACCTGCGACCGTAGCGGTCTTGCGGTTCCAGACTGCAGCGCCTTTAACCGCACGGCCACTTGGGCCGGCGGAAAGTATTCTGTACGTGATATATGGTTTCTTACTCAAGCAGCGCAGGTAATGGCCTTTTTCCACCAAATAAAAATTCTTTTTTGCTCCAGAGGATTTGTCCATAACAGTAGTGGGTATGTGAGGTGGCTGTGAAAAAGGCATAATAGGAGCTCAGTAGCAGCTTGTCCTTCACACAAATCTAAAGTTTATTTAAAATATAGGTGACTCAGGCTAACTTTTTGCATACATAGTTAGTGTGAGTTTCCAATGTTAATTTTGGAACGAGATGAATGCTAAGAAGATTTACTGAGACACTACAGTTGTCATTGTTACATAGGATGAAAAGGATAATTACAGTTTTAGAGTGGTTAATTTGTAATTCATTTTTTCTGAACCATGTATTGGATAATATGAGTTGTTCTGCACTTTTCTGCTTGAGTGTGTCCAAGGCACTAGCAACTGTACCAAATGTGGTGTCATCTGCATTTTGTGTAGTCTTAACCTAGCATATTGGACAAACCATTTATATAAATTACAAAAAGCAAGGTCCAAGCATGGAACATTGTGAGACATCTTGTGTGACACCCAGAATATCTGAGTTGTTTTTGTTAATGTGTACAATTTGTCTTCTCTCACTCAGATAAGATGTAATCAGAGACAGCACTTTGTTTTTGAGATCATAAGGGAAGAGCTTTTTTAATAGAACTCTTTGGCTGACAGAGTCAAAAGCTTTATTTAGGCCAACAAGCATGACAATTACAGAAAGTGTGGATTCAAACGCAAGCAAACTGAAAGAAATAATATTTTCCACTGCTTTCACAGTTGATAAGCCCGGTCGGAATCCATATTGAGAATTACTGAGAATGTTCTTGGCAGATAGATGCTTTTGGATTTGGAGTTGGATCTTCTTTCAATAAGAATGGGTGTTAGAGAAACTGGTCAACAATTACTTGGACTTGACTTATCTCCTTTTTTTGTAGTGGTGTGAGCACTGTAGTTTTTAAACATGCTAGGAAACAACCACCAGTAAATATCCAATTTACAAGTAAATAGAGAGGGTATGTTATTATGTCTCCTATTTTTTAATTACAAAATTAGATAAACCATAAATGTCTTGCAGTTGATTTCGTGATATCACTTAAATGAACCTCTTTCCATTCACATGTAGAAGAAATTCAGATTGTTGTAGAATATAGATAATGTCGTAGAGGTACTTATGTCGCAAGCATTAACAACATAGACGTTGAATTCATATGGTGCGATACCGACATTAAGTCGTAACTTATAATTCTTGCTTCTCCCCAGTTCAGTCTTTAAAACATTTCAAGCAGCTTTAAACTTGTTGTGGGACTTACTAATGTAATTGTCATTTGCTTTACACATTGCCAACCTGATTTCTGATGTGTATTTGCTCTTTTACTTAATGTAACAAGCTTTGTCGGCATCATAGTTTTTATATTTATCACAATAAATCATAACTAATATTCTAAGCCTCTGGAGAATGTGTGTGAACCACTTGGATGTAGAGTCATCTTTTTGGGCTGTTAACATATTTATTTTCAGAACCTTTGGGCAACAGGTCTTAAAAGGGTCTGTGAGTACATTTATAAAAACTGAAAATGCATTCACAATGTTCTCACTTTCAAGCAGGATGTCAATTCATCTAATACTCTGCAACAGTGTCGTGTAGTTGTCAATATTTTCATCATCCAATAGCCTAATATGCTTTGCTTTGTGGCACTCAGATATAAGTTTATTAATTTTTTATTTTCACTGTGTACTTTCATGGTCTAAAAGAAAGTAAATACTGAACAGCCCAACTCATACAGGCCTTTTTCAACATTGGTTATGACATTATCAAGACAGGATGACTGCCTTGTTGGATTGTTATTAACACAATACGGATCATGGGATCTTAACATTTTCTGTTCATAAAGCTGTTTTGATGTCTATAGCCTGATACCAATGTTTATATCTCCAAAGATTAATATTCTGTATTTGCTTAATTTTTCAAAGTGTAAGATCATTTTTCTAAGACCTTTGTAAATAATTCATTGTCACTGTCTGGAGTATGGTATGCCGATACTATAATAAGTTTTAGTGTTGAAAGTAGCATTGCAGCTGCTTCAAACACATTTCCTATATGTTAATCAGCAAGGTTAAAGACACTATACTGCAAATCTAGGTAACTACTAATGTATATTAAAGCTCCACCACACTGTTGTGTTTTTGTATAAAAGTCTGTGACTAAATCAAAGCCAGGTGGTACACACAAATCCTACTGACCCTCACTTAACCAACAATCATAAACACATAATATGGTGTTTTTGTTCTTTCCTAAAGGAATACTCATGTCATCAGTTTTATTTTTTAAAGACATGATATTTAAATGCACAAATAAAAGTGATTCATTGTTACATGATGTTTGGACTAAGTTGTTCTGAAATTATATATCGGTTTGTGAACTTCCATTGTGGTTCCTTGTGCTACTTGTAGTTGGCTTAATCATACATGCTGCTGACTCCTTGATGGTGCTTGATCCAGGCGCTGGTGCAGGGAATGCCCTGGAACTAACCATAAAAAAAGTCATTACTTCTCTTTGGTGTTTCCTGTTTTTAGATTATCTTTATGTTTTTGCTATTACCTGTGTATCATGTTCTTTTGATGAAGTAGTTATCTGAAGTTTCTTAATGTTTCTGGTTTAACAAGTGTTCATTGGTTTTCTGTGCTTTTGTTATTCCCATTTTGGCAGTTAAGTACTTCTTTAGCATGTAGATTTGATATTAATTTTGGAAATTCACATTTCAAATTTAGATTGTGAATTCTATAAGTGATTTTTCCTCCATAAAATTGCTGACAAATGAATACCGTCAGGAATGTAACTATTAAACAAATTGCGGGTCATTACTAATGAGAGAAATGTAAAATATAAACACCACTCATGGATGTTTGAATTTGTGGACTGCTGCCTATAAGACAATAAAAGGAATGATCTATGATCATGGGTCATGTGATCAATGTGTCACCAGATCTTCCAGCCGTTGTTACCGTTATATGAAGCTGATGATGCCACTCCTTTATTCAAGTAGCCCCTCATTTGGCCTCTCAAGGTTGAGTGGTCCCCATCACAGACCTCCCTACCTCACAAAGTTGTTCTGCTAATGACACTGTATATTTAATGAACAGTGATTTTATTTCCAAAATTTTTAGACGTATAATGATAAGGAATTCTTAATGTCGATTTTTTTCTTTTGCAGGTTATCACAAATGTTCCAAGGCTGACACAATTAAGCTTGCTGCTCTGATATACAGAGCTAAATTTGGTGACAATACACTACAACTTCAGTTTATTCCGTAAGTAGCATGAAATATATAGCAGGAATTAAGCAATATAGTTTAATCTGTATGGGATGACATTAATTCATACCATCTTGATTTGCAGTGACATGTTATCTACACTTGTACCCAATGATTTACACAAACTCCAAAGTGCAAGTGACTGGAAGAAGAGCATCAGCTCAGCTTACAAACAAAATGCTGGTAACTATGCATACTACATTTATCAGTCCATTGACTTTTTCTTCAACAAATATTATTACAGAATATTTCAGGAATGGAAAAGTTTTCTTGTGGACTAAGATAGAGAAAAGACTTGTTTGTTTGCAACTGATATGACAGTATTTTGTGTATACTTAAAATACTACAAGATCTGTACACTTACAACCACACAGTGTTGCAGAATTGCTATCACTGATGTAGCACTGACTATGATAATATGATAATGACTGGTACATACGCTTACTTTGATTATACTTTGCAGTGACTGAGTCAAGAATTAATCAGTTTTGTAAGCAATAGGTATTAAATGCTCTTAAGTGAACAGTATGTCCGGTGTTCATACAGTGAAACCTGTTAATGCGCATATAGCCATTGTAATTCACTCTGTGGCCTTCACTGGATCACTTAAGCTGATTTTATAATAAGATTTTTCCTGTTTCCTTTCAACCTGGTATATCTTGATTCTCTCGGCTCAGATCTCTTCTATCTTTCATTGTCTGAAATCACCCTTCCCATTGCTCTGTCTGTTGACCTAGGTTCGGAGTCTAATTTCTACTGTAATTTGTAGTTTCCTCATATCTTCCTCGATTTCTATAATCCACCTAATGTTGCTTTTCCTGTTTCATACTTTCTCTATTAATCCTCCAGATGTTGTTAGATGACCTGATTAGATGTCAGAAAACTATAATATGTTTCTTCTTGTTGTGGCCATTACTGCTTACATTTCCTTGTACACTATTTCATTAGAAGCTAGTATCTTTGGTATTTTTTGTTTATGTATGTTCTGATTTGCCTTGTTTCTACCTTGAGTACTCTCTATATTTCTGTAGTGTTAGCTGTTTTGAAAATGGTTACATCTGGATGCTGTTTTATTTGTGTATCTGTCTTGTAGTGTTTTAATTTTGTCTATTGAGCAGCCTTTTTTGTTGTATTTTTTCTTGGTGATGTACTGTACTTTAGTTAGTTTGTTTATTCTGTTACATCACAGAGATTTAAGTTATAATTTCTCTTAAATATGTAAATTTATCTACATTTTTAATTCCCTGCTCTTCCATTGTGATTATTTTTATAAGTGATGGATCAGTTACCATAATTTCTGTGTTTGAAGGCTATTCAGAGACAAATTTTCAGTGCTATTTTCTGTAGTAATTTCCTGAACATTTTTGGACAGGAGAGCAAGGACATTAGTGAATTCCAGACAGTTCCATTCTCTCATTATACAAGGTGAGTCAAAAAGGACTTTACAATTTTGAAATGGTAATGAAACTTATTGAGATAACTTACAGAATCAGTAGATTTGTCATTTTGTAGCAAACAACTTCAAGTTTCACGTAAAAGTGTCAGTTGTCATTTTGGTTCAGTGTAACTACTATTTTTGATGTGGCAAACACCTCACTAGTAGTCAATTTCTTCCCATACTCATTCCAGAAAATTGGGAATAACTTGTGCAACAGCAGTGTAGATCCAACTTTTCAGGTCAACTAAATTGTTTGGTAGGGGATGAAGAAACACTTGGTCTTTAATGAAACCCCAGAGAAGGAAATCCAGTGGTATCAAGTCTTGGGAGCGAGCTGGCCATGCGATTGTCCCTTCAAGGCCAATCCACCGACCTGGGAAGCGATTATCGAGGAAACCTCAAATTTCTATGAGAAAATGAGGTGGTGCACTGTGCTGCCGATAGTAAACTATCCCCTCTTGGTCATCTGCATTGATCTGTGGAATTACAAAGTATTCGAGTGTATCCAGAGACACAATACCAGTGAAAGTAACCATTTTAACTGTTCATAATAGAGGGAAACATTCCACGTGGGAAAAATATATCTAAAAACACAGATGATGTGACTTACCAAACGAAAGTGCTGGCAGGTCGATAGACACACAAACAAACACAAACATTCACACGAAATTCAAGGTTTCGCAACAAACTGTTGCCTCATTAGGAAAGAGGGAAGGAGAGGGAAAGACGAAAGGATGTGGGTTTTAAAGGAGAGGGTAAGGAGTCATTCCAATCCCAGGAGCGGAAAGACTTACCTTAGGGGGGAAAAAGGACAGGTATACACTCGCACACACACACATATCCATCCGCACATACACAGACACAAGCAGACATTTGTAAAGGCAAAGAGTTTGGGCAGAGATGTCAGTCGAGGCGGAAGTACAGAGGCAAAGATGTTGTTGAAAGACAGGTGAGGTATGAGCAGCGGCAAATTGAAATTAGCGGAGATTGAGGCCTGGTGGATAATGAGAAGAGAGGATATACTGAAGGGCAAGTTCCCATCTCCGGAGTTCTGACAGGTTGGTGTTAGTGGGAAGTATCCAGATAACCCGGATGGTGTAACACTGCGCCAAGATGTGCTGGCCGTGCACCAAGGCATGTTTAGCCACAGGGTGATCCTCATTACCAACAAACACTGTCTGCCTGTGTCCATTCATGCGAATGGACAGTTTGTTGCTGGTCATTCCCACATAGAAAGCTTCACAGTGTAGGCAGGTCAGTTGATAAATCACGTGGGTGCTTTCACACGTGGCTCTGCCTTTGATCATGTACACCTTCCGGGTTACAGGACTGGAGTAGGTGGTGGTGGGAGGGTGCATGGGACAGGTTTTACACCGGGGGCGGTTACAAGGGTAGGAGCCAGAGGGTAGGGAAGGTGGTTTGGGGATTTCATAGGGATGAACTAAGAGGTTACGAAGGTTAGGTGGATGGCGGAAAGACACTCTTGGTGGAGTGTGGAGGATTTCATGAAGGATGGATCTCATTTCAGGGCAGGATTTGAGGAAGTCGTATCCCTGCTGGAGAGCCACATTCAGAGTCTGATCCAGTCCCGGAAAGTATCCTGTCACAAGTGGGGCACTTTTGGGGTTCTTCTGTGGGAGGTTCTGTGTTTGAGGAGATGAGGAAGTGGCTCTGGTTATTTGCTTCTGTACCAGGTCGGGAGGGTAGTTGTGGGATGCGAAAGCTGTTTTCAGGTTGTTGGTGTAATGGTTCAGGGATTCCGGACTGGAGCAGATTCATTTGCCATGAAGACCTACGCTGTAGGGAAGGGACCGTTTGATGTGGAATGGGTGGCAGCTGTCATAATGGAGGTACTGTTGCTTGTTGGTGGGTTTGATGTGGACGGACGTGTGAAGCTGGCCATTGGACAGGTGGAGGTCAACGTCAAGGAAAGTGGCATGGGATTTGGAGTATCACCAGGTGAATCTGATGGAACCAAAGGAGTTGAGGTTGGAGAGGAAATTCTGGAGTTCTTCTTCACTGTGAGTCCAGATCATGAAGATGTCATCAATAAATCTGTACCAAACTTTGGGTTGGCAGGCCTGGGTAACCAAGAAGGTTTCCTCTAAGCGACCCATGAATAGGTTGGTATACGAGGGGGCCATCCTGGTGCCCATGGCTGTTCCCTTTAATTGTTGGTATGTCTGGCCTTCGAAAGTGAAGAAGTTGTGGGTCAGGATGAAGCTGGCTAAGGAATGAGGAAAGAGGTTTTTGGTAGGGTGGCAGGTGATCGGTGTGAAAGGAAGTGCTCCATCGCAGTGAGGCCCTGGACGTGCGGAATATTTGTGTATAAGGAAGTGGCATCAATGGTTACAAGGATGGTTTCCGGGGGTAACAGACTGGGTAGGGATTCCAGGCATTCGAGAAAGTGGTTGGTGTCTTTGATGAAGGATGGGAGACTGCATGTAATGGGTTGAAGGTGTTGATCTAAGCCCCCACAGAACGTATCTCCGCAAATAACCAGAGCCACTTCCTCATCTCCTCAAACACAGAACCTCCCACAGAAGAACCCCAAAAGTGCCCCACTTGTGACAGGATACTTTCCGGGACTGGATCAGACTCTGAATGTGGCTCTCCAGCAGGGATACGACTTCCTCAAATCCTGCCCTGAAATGAGATCCATCCTTCATGAAATCCTCCACACTCCACCAAGAGTGTCTTTCCGCCATCCACCTAACCTTCGTAACCTCTTAGTTCATCCCTATGAAATCCCCAAACCACCTTCCCTACCCTCTGGCTCCTACCCTTATAACCGCCCCTGGTGTAAAACCTGTCCCATGCACCCTCCCACCACCACCTACTCCAGTCCTATAACCCGGAAGGTGTACACAATCAAAGGCAGAGCCACGTGTGAAAGCACCCACGTGATTTACCAACTGACCTACCTACACTGTGAAGCTTTCTATGTGGGAATGACCAGCAACAAACTGTCCATTCGCATGAATGGACACAGGCAGACAGTGTTTGTTGGTAATGAGGATCACCCTGTGGCTAAACATGCCTTGGTGCACGGCCAGCACATCTTGGCACAGTGTTACACCATCCAGGTTATCTGGATACTTCCCACTAACACCAACCTGTCAGAACTCCGGAGATGGGAACTTGCCCTTCAGTATATCCTCTCTTCTCATTATCCACCAGGCCTCAATCTCCGCTAATTTCAATTTGCCGCCGCTCATACCTCACCTGTCTTTCAACAACATCTTTGCCTCTGTACTTCCGCCTCAACCGACATCGCTGCCCAAACCTTTTGCCTTTACAAATGTCTGCTTGTGTCTGTGTATGTGCGGATGGATATGTGTGTGTGTGCGAGTGTATACCTGTCCTTTTTTCCCCCTAAGGTAAGTCTTTCCGCTCCCGGGATTGGAATGACTCCTTACCCTCTCCCTTAAAACCCACATCCTTTCGTCTTTCTCTCTCCTTCCCTCTTTCCTGATGAGGCAACAGTTTGTTGCGAAACCTTGAATTTCGTGTGTATGTTTGTGTTTGTTTGTGTGTCTATCGACCTGCCAGCACTTTCGTTTGGTAAGTCACATCATCTGTGTTTTTAGATACATTTTAACTGTTCACTACATCGGTGCTCCTGGTGGCAGAATGGGATTTGATCCTCTACATGAATCGAACTTAATGTTGTTTGCTACAAAATGACACAACTACCTATCCTATAAGTTGTCTCAATAAATTTTTATATCATTTCAAAGTTGTAAAGTCTTTTTTGAACCACCCTGTATATTCAAATACATTGATGGATACTTGTAGTAACAAGCAGTATCCCTTTCTTGCAGCTGCTTTTATGAGAAACAGCTCAGAGCATTTTTCTCTGAACTTCACTATACATTTTTTGCTGGGTTCTATCAACCTGACTAATTTTGGTTGGAGTACAATTATTTTTAAAGATTTTTCAAAACCATAACGCTATGATCACATTCATATGGCTTCTTAAAGTCTATAAAGTTTGTAGAATTCTGAGAAAATCTTGTATGTGTGGTTTAAGAAAGATGTACCTCTGGTTACCTGGGCTGTTTTTAATCTCTTTTAATGTAGAGTGGGTGGATTATAGTCTGTTCTAATGTTTGAGTAATTTTTCTAATCTTCAGAGTTTTGTTAGAACTATGCACAGGGTGGTTAAAGCCTTGTAACTAGCATATGTCATTGTAGATTTATTTCATTTAATGAGGGAGACAGGTGATATGAGCAATTCTGTGTTCCTGAAAAACTACTTCAGTTAAGAAAAACATTGTATGGGGACCAAGTAGCAAGAGCGTTAGCTCGAAAAATTATGAACTAATCAAATTATGAACATCAGCAAACTGACCACACATTTTAAACAGAAAACACCACAATAGCAAGATATCAGCCCCAGTAGCCGGTCCCATGTGAAAATTTGGGCGATAATTCTGGCAGTATGCAGTTATGACCTTCTGAAAGTACAACTTCTAAACTTTCATGTCTGCAGTTTGTTTTTGTCGCTCGCTCTGCCCCACTTCAGCTGCCTAAAGCCCCAGTGTGAAGTATTATGCACTGGAGGGCCGACTAGAGCTCTCCTGTTCATGGGATGTTGAGGGCTAGGAAAGAGGAGGGAGAAGATGTAATGTGAAATTTTGTTCTAGCATGCTTGTTATTTTGTGTGAAAAATAGTAAGTAATAAGAGGACATAATATTTCAACCTCATGCACATATACTTTCAATATCATTTTAACAATATTCTTGTGTTGACTGCTACAGCTGTATTCATGCCTCAAAATAAATAAAATGAATAAACCTTAGCAATTGAATAATTCTTATGGTTAATGATAATTTTAATGATTTTCGATTTACAATTTAATAATACCAGTCACCTTGAAGAATAGTGCATTTCTGGCAAATGCACTTAACAATGGCATTTTTAAAATTCAAAGAAAATAATGTACACAAGTGATGTTAATAATTAAATAGTGCTACACTACTTTTTAATGACACACTCATTCATTTCATTCTTTTACACTGTATTTGTGCATCACTACATAAAAATGTTCAAACCAAAGAAATCTCTGGCACCAGCTATAGGTTAAAAACCACACACTTTGCCACAATATAGAAAGCATGTTACCAATGTCAAAACAGTATTTCACAAACCTCTTACTTACTCCACTGCAAAGTGCTTTGCACTTGGACAGTAAGTGGCCCCAGTGGGGCTGTGCGAATGACAAACAGTGTATGCAAAAGTTTAAACGGTGTATCTTCAGATAGTTGTAACTGCTTACTATGAGAATTATGGTCCAAATTTTCATGTGTGGTCAATTGCTATGGTTGATGTCTTGCTTGTGTGATTTTTTCCCCTTAAAATGTGATCTCAAGTTGATGATGTTTCCTTGTTAGGAAAATAAATAGCAATACTAATTGGGATTGGCAGAGGTGTTACTGCCACCAAAAGGGAGTTACATCAGATTTGTAATATATTTATTGTAAACAGGTACACAATAAAAACATACATGTGGAGCAATGATGAGTATAAAGAAGGGATAGTGTGAGAACTAATTGTTTCCTAAGGTAATAGTGTTGGAAGAGATGATCTTATATGGAAACCAGCAGAAAAGATTTATTCCTTTTTACAATGAACCTGTTATTCTGTAAAGAGATAGGAAGAGGCATTCTTGAACAGAAACCCGCAGAAAAGATTTATGCCTCTATGCAATGAACCTGTTATTCCCTAAAGAATAAATCTGCAACTGTAAGGGGAAAAAAAAGAAAAACCAAGTTGATGCCTTTGCATGGGTTATTTTAAAGCAGCTTTAACAGATGTATGTTAAAACTCACACACCATTACTTACTGACTATAATTTTTATTTCATGTTTCATATCTAGGTATGACAGCTGATGCAGCAAAACAAGCATTCCTGACATACATTTATAAGTGGCCAACATTTGGTTCTGCTTTCTTTGATGTTAAACAAGCCACAGAACCAAAGTATCCTGAAGTAATTATAGTAGGAATAAATAAGAATGGGATTAGTATTATACATCCAACTACAAAGGTGAGCAATGAATCACTTTCTACATAGTATAGGTTTTTTACAGGTATAACAGAATATCACCTAGACACTGTTTGCTGGCCCATGAGGTTAAGTATCTTCATCAAGTCAACAGAACATGAGAAAGGCAAGCTTTTAATCCAAGAAAAGAACAAAAAGAATTGCAAGAATTTCGGATTAGCTAATAAGAAACCTGTATGCTTTGGTGTGTTTTTTTTTTTTTTTGTTTTGTTTTGTTTTTTTCAGCCCTCTCAATTTCTTTTCTACTTTTTAGCCTCAATATGCTCAAATTTGTGATATGGATTGCTCTTGAAATACGCAAAATTATGGGAGCTTCTGTTTTGTTTATTACATTTCCAAGGACAATATTTAGTTATAAGTCATGCTTAGAATTAATTTAATTAAAAGAGCAAAACATGAAGTATTGAGACTAAACTAACTGACAGCAAGAATGTAATCATTGTTGAGATTGGGCAGAAGCTCCTTCAAATCAGTTCTGTCATTCAATAACACTTTGATTTTAGTGAAATTTTCACAGCTGTAACACATGCTACAAGGCTTCTTCCAGTTTGCCAAGAACTTCCATGAGTAAAGGAAAGGACAAAAAGTTATTGTCATTGTGGTTTTCCTTCTCACTCAATTTTGCCAACACTTACATTCTGCATTATGATTTTTTTGTTTATTTATTTGTTTGTTTGCTGTCAATATAACAACCAGTTTTTGGGCATTGTTATAGATTTTAGTTCACACATACAAAGGTTTAGTTAGCATACATAAGTGCCCACATTGATACAAATAGTGGTCAGAAATTATCATCTTTTTGGTGCAAAAACAAACTTATGCTATATACACTATTTCACAAAGGGAGATTACAGCTTGAAATCCTCTACTGAATAACAACTTTTCTCTAGTAATAAATGCTCAAGTTTATTCTTTAAAATGTTTAAATTACCATAGCTCTCTTGAGGTCAGACAGAAGTCTGTTGTAGAAGACGGCTCCTATTGTATGTGGACTATGCTCTGCAGTCTTTTTTTCCCCATGTATTATTCCTATGTACATTACTGTTTGTTACATTATATTCTGGATTTTGTTTCACAAACATTGTTAACTGCAGTATGTATACAGTGCAGATGGTTAGTCTTTTATATTTTCTGAAGATTTCTCCACAGGGCTCTCTCCTGTGTACCTTGGCTACTTACTACCTTTTTTTGGAGTCTGAAGAGTCTGTCTGTATAAATAGCTGGTGCCCCATCCAATATCTCAGTACTGTACTGAAGATCTGGATGTATCATTCTGAAGTATATTTGTCTAAAGCTATCATGGTCCAGGAAGGTTGAGACCCTTTTCAGTAGATACACATTTGTACTCATTTCCTTGCAAATATAGTCTATATGTTATTTCCATGACAGGTGCTCATCAACAATTATACCCAAAAATTTGTGTTCGTTTGTTAGCTAAGGGCCAATGGATGTGTAGATAGAGTTATGTTCTAATTATAGCTAAACATAAATTGCAGTGCCATTGTCTTCTCTCCATTTATGAATAGCTTATTTGCAGTAAGATAACCTGACAGAAAATTATAATTGACTGTAAGTAGTAGTTGGCATATCATGGCCCCAGCTGACAAAACATGTGTCATTAGCATAGCTTACGAACTTGGTGTTTTGGGGTTCAGTTAAATCATTTAAATACACAAGAAACAGAAAAGACCCCAAGATACTTCCTTGGGGCACACCACATTGAAGTATCTTGTGGGCTGATTTGGTTACGAACTATTCATTCCTTTTACAAGTTAGCTTGACACACTGTTTCCTGCTTGTCCAATACAATCCCCAACAATCAGTCTTTCCTTCTCATCCCATATGGTATGTCTCTCCTAACCTGTGCATCTGTGGGTCTTTCCCAAAATCTACCTCTTTTCCTAGACCACTCCAGTCTTTTTCCTTCACTCTTCCTTCCCCTTCAACTCTTCTGCCTGAAGAAGGAGCCACTGGCCCCAAAAGCTTGCCAGTCATGAGTCTTTTCTGTGTGTGTTGTGCCGCTGCTTGGTGAGTAGATATTTTATCTACCCAATTAAATAATTACATCAGTAATTGATTGTTTTCGTTGTTATGCGATATCAAAAGCTTTACTCATATCCAGCAAGGTGTCTGCTACCTTGTCTCCTTCATCTAGCTTCTTTAATATTTCATGTATAAAAGTTGCTACTGCTGTTACAGTGGAGATCTTCCTTTTCTAAAATCATGTTGTAGATTGTTAAATAGATTATGTTTGATGAAACATGCCTCAGATTGATTTAATATTATTTTCTCTAATATTTTCCCAACCTCTGAAGTTAATGATATTGGTCTACAGTTTTTGATGTCAGTTTTTATTCCCTTCTTATACACCAGTAGCATTTCAGTCATTTTCAAAAGATCAGGGAATTCTCCAAAGCAGAGGGAGATATGTATTAGATGTTTTCAGAGGCTTCACTAATTCTTCTTGGCTTTCCTTTAGCAACTTAAGTGAAATGTCATCCCAGCCACAAGACATTTTAGCCTGAAATTTTGAAATGATTGCTACGAGGTCCCTCTCTGTAATGCCATGGATGAAAAAAGATTGGCCACTTTTTGTAACATTTAAACTGTGTGCCCAATCATGTGTTTCATTTGTGCCACATGTATTAAGCATCCATTTGAATTTTCACACACTTCTTTTGGATCATTTGTCATATTGTCATTTTCTTTCATTGGTAGGCTGGTGTGTTTGTCAGATTGCTGCTACCCACATTCTTTATACAGTATTTTCCAGGCTATTTTACTACTGTAGGTTGAGTTGCTTATTTGATAGGCATATTTCTGAGCTTTAAGGTTAGTGAAGGAATAACTGTATTTTTTTCTGAACAGTTTGTGTTTTGTTAAATAGTTTAGTAATTTAGTATCTCTAAAGAGTATGTAACAGCCTCTCATGTTCTCTCTCAGTTCAACGATTTCTAGAGGGAAATTCTCAACTTTGTGATTAATAGCTTTGTTTACTTGTTTTACTAAAGGACAAGTTTCATTTAAAGTTTTGTTGGATAATTTGTTGAAATTTCCTCATTTATCCTTCACATTTGTTGCATTGTCAACTGGTTCCCATTATTCATTGCCTAGTGCCCTCTTAAGTTTATTATAATTAAATTTTCTTTTATACATAAATGAATCACTTTTAGTTATATCTATTGTCCGTACATAAATTTTGGCCAAGCGGTTCTAGGCGCTCCAGTCTGGACCCGTGCGACTGCTACGGTCGCAGGTTCTAATCCTGCCTCGGGCATGGATGTGTGTGATGTCCTTAGGTTAGTTAGGTTTAAGTAGTTCTAAGTTCTAGGGGACTGGTGACCTCAGATGTTAAGTCCCATAGTGCTCAGAGCCATTTCATCCTATATAAATTTCCATAATAAGGGCTCTGCTCAGATATGTTGTTTTCTACAGCGGTTACATTTGTCCTCCTTTGTTATGTTTGTGAGAATGTGGTGAATGCATGACTGTTTTTCAACCATTATTCTTGTAGGTTCTAAGTTTATGTGATAATAGTTATAACACTGAAGTAAGTCAACATAACACAAATAATGATTGCTATTATTTAAAGAGTCTAAGTTGATGTTTCTATCAGCACATGTTTTTTACATGCTGATGTCTTCTCCATCAGGTCTTCCAGACAACTGAAAAATTCTACACTATTGCTTCTAGGTGATCTATAAAGAGCTGCTATAATCAGGCTGTTGTTTCCTATCTTCAAATTTATTGCTGCACAGCCTCAAGTACCATTTCTTTACTCATATCATCAGTCTATTTGACTTTTTCACATGCTATGTCATTTCTACTACAGATGTATACCCCCCCCCCCCCCCCCCCCCACCGCTATGTGCCCTTCTACAGTAAAAGTTTATGAATTCATAATTGCTTAGCTTGTAGCCATATGCTTCCTCTTCTTTGCACCCATCTAATTCACTCACTATAAAAACTGCAATTTTGATTGATTTGAGTATATGCCCAAGTGCTCTGTTTTATTCATTATTTGCTGTCCATTTTACCTGTAACTATTCTGATTTCCAAATGAAGCACAAATCTGTTTGACTTCGATATTCATTTTTCATATCTCCTTGTTGACCCATGCAATTTTGTGCCTCGTTTTTTGTGACATCATTGGCACCAGCTATCACATGACATATTCAGTTTCATGTTTCATTTTTTCCTGCAGGTTGACATCGGTAACATTTTTCATATTTGCACACAGTTTTACTATTCCCATTGCTTGGAAGTCTTTATTATTGTCTTGTAAAATACTCACCAGATTTCTGCCACGGTTGATTGTTAAGGAAAGAACATTGTACCTTTTTCGTGATTGATTCTTGGTTCTGTTGTCACAGTGTCTCGTTGTTTCGTCTGCTCCACTGCTGTGCTGTTTACAAACTTTGTTGCCATCATACTTCACACTTTCATGCTTATCATTAGCACTTGTTTCAGTAGCAAATGCAGCACACTTATTTGGGAGAGTATGACTATCATCCATAAGTGTACATGATTTTCGTAGCAATAACAGTTCACACTTTTTAGACATTAGTTTTTCATGCTCATATTTGGAACAGTTTGGTTATCACGCAAAAGTACATGCAATTTTCATGAAGGCTCAGACTTTTCATATGTAAGTTTTTTCATGTCACTCATTAGAACTTTAATTGTTAGTTGAAGACTATGTATATGATCAAAATTTGTGCACATGCTACTTTTAATGGCATAATTTTCATTTTTTTTCGCGTGAACATGATGTGTGTCTATACAAGCTGCCATCTCACTTCATTGCATTATGCATATAATGACCAGAAGCTGCGAGAGACTGATGAAATGGATATCACATCAGTTAAGTACTTCAGTGTAAGAAAACTGGAATTATATGAGAATTAAATATGAATTTACTAAAGGCTGGTGATGAGGTAAAATTCATTTAAAGAATAAAAGAAAAATTTAAAATCAAATGGGAGGACATGTTAAATGAAAATTCTAGTAAAAGCTTTTATCATAAGCGATTATAGCTCTTTAAGATTCTGGCTTATACTTGAGCTGACCTTGTGGGTGCAGAATTTTTGGCAAACTTCATTTCGGCACCTATCATAATTTCATAAAAATGTTCAGTAAAGTAGCTAACTCACAGGCGGCTTCTATTTTAATTTTTTGTTTGATAGCATAATGATAGGTTACCATAATATGATTATTTTTGGGATAGGGAACAGAGACAGCTGATGGAGAAAATATCTAGCTGTTGAAGAAGTTGTTGGACACCTGATGCACAAACTGGAACAAGGTCCTCCCTGAAATTCAACTTCCAACACCTCAGAAAATGAGGATGTATGTAAATAAAATGTTAGAGATCTTAGTTAAGATTATTCAAAATTCACAAAAATCAACCATTCCTACCCAACAATAAGGATTGAGTCTTATGGACAAAAACTGAACAATAGCTTGGAATGTTCAAAATCCATAACAATTAAACGTTTGGGACATTACTTACAAAATTGTAAGCGAAGGGCTAACACAATGACAACATATTTAAATACCCTTTTAGTTGCTGTGAGTTGTTTTATATATAAATAAGTATGATTGTTGGTTGTGGTAGACCCCTAAATGATCTTCAAAATGTACACCAGCATAACACTTTTTAACTGCCTTGCACTTTCACTTCCTTTTCCTCCACAACTGCAGCTCATCATTTGATGTAATTGAGTTAAATCAAGTCTAGCTCTACCGACCATTGAGAAATTTGACAACTCAATGACAGTCAATTAGAAGGATTATGCCGAACATATACTTGAGACACTATTGCCAGAAGAAATATGAGATGAGGAAGATGAACTCCAGAACAAATTGAAGAGTGATGATATACACACCCCATGCTGCAGCGATTGCAGTCAAACCATTTGTGCAAGAAGAGGAGGCCACAACAATTTCTCAACTCAAGAAAGGAAGGACACCTGGTCCTAACAACAATTCTGCAGATGTGTTACACCAAATAAAACCACAGATTGAGCTATGTTTTACACTGTTGTTATTCAAAAACCATGTCCATAAGAAGTGGGAATGTATCTATGAGGGTAGTGTGAAAAGTTCTCAGAATCACCATGAGAGGTCAGTGCTAGTGCGTTCACGTGATATTCACTGGACTGTTGCCTGTAAATAGGTGCTACATCAGTGCTCTTGGAAGAGAGCTGTGGTGTTGACATGGCCCTGTTGTTCCTGCATAGTGATTTGTGAAGATGGAAAAAATCAAGATTCGAGTAGTGATTGAGTACTTCATAAAGAAAGGTATGAAAGCAAAGGGCATTCATGCTGATTTTTATACTACACTGAGGGACTCTGCTCCTTCATATTCAACTGTTGCCAAGTGGACAAATGAATTTAAATTTGGTTGGGAGAGCTTAGATGACGATCCGTGCAGTGGTCAGCCAAGATGTGACACTACTCCAGAAATCATTGCAAAAGTGCACAAAATGGTCATGGACGATCACCGATTGGAAGTGTGTGAAATTGCTCACACTTGCCAGATGTAATCTGAAAGTGTGTATCACGTTTTAACTGAAGAATTTGGATTGAAAAAATTATCTGCAAGATGGGTGCCATAACTCTTGATGCTGGATCAAAAACGCATGAGAACGGACATATCGGGACAGAGTTTGACCCATTTTGCGAGAAACGAACAAGATTTTTTTGTGCCTGCTTTTGACCACAGATGAAACTTCAGTGCACTACTATACCCCAGAGACAAAAAAAAACAATCAAAGCAGTGGAAACATGCTGATTCTCTGCCACCAAAGAAAACAAAGACAATTCCTTCGGCAGGAAAGGTCATGGCATCAGTGTTCTGGGATGCGAAGGGGATTCTAGATTATCTCCTCACTGGGCAAACAATTACTGGAAAATACTATGCTAACCTCCTGGTCAGTTTGCAACAAAAGATTCATGAGAAAAGGAAGAAAGTCATCTTCCATCAAGCCATTGCGCGCCCAAACACATGTGCTGTCGCCATAGCTAAATCACTTCAAATGAAGAATTGAGAGTCGGAGTTGACAACTATTTTGCAGGCATGGAGGAAACTTATTTTCGAGGTGGGATCAAGGCACTGGAACATCATTGGACCAAGTGCATTAATCTACAACAAGACTAAATTGAAAAATAGAAGAAGTTTCAGTGATGTAAGTACTTTTTTTCTATTCCATTCTGAGAACTTTTCAAACCATCCTCATATCTCAGTTATAGTGCAATGGAAGGCACCACAAGATGTTGATCAGTTTCCATATCTTGGCAACCTTATCTGTGATAATGGGGATGTAGATACAGACATCACCCACGAACTGGGAAAGTTTCTGCAGGCTTCCAATGAATATGATCCTTACAGCAATTAGACTTTATAAGTATGCCCACAGAATTTTGGCTCTATTTCTCTGTCATCCGCCTATGGCCAGATGAATGTGTGAGACCAGGAAAATGCCATAAAAATCAGCACACAAGCTCAATATTTTTTATCAGTCATACTTGAGAAGAATTTTGAAGATTAGCTGTTGTGAAAAAATTTCAGATTATGAAGTGCTGAGAATAATTGGTCTACAAGTCTCCACAAAATTATTGCTAGAAGAAGACTGAAGTTTTTGAGACGTTATCTACACATAAAAGATGGAAGAATCTCCAGCATATTATTCATTCATTGTGTTCTACAGATGCTATCAAAAAGGAGAACCTACAGGAATGTGGAACTGTCTCTTGTGCGAACAGACAGCTAACATTTGGAAACATCTTGAGTTATAGTAATAAAATAAGTTACTGACTGTGATCCCACAACCTCAAAGTCATACTGACAAGTTTGCTTGCTAAGAAAAGAATATGTGGTCTGACTAGCTTGAACTATTTAAGGAGTTAAGGATCTTCAATGTCCCTGTGAATATATTTTCCAGGTATTAGTGTATGTCAGGAAAAATATACATTACTTTGCCCCAAACAGCTCTATACACAAATACAACATAAGAACTGGTGAATGTTAGCAGCTTGTAGGAAAAAGCAACAATATGGATACCAGGGATTAAAGCTGTATAATAAATTATCTAAATACATAAAAGTATTTCATCAAAAAATTGTTTTACAGTGAAATGGTATTCAAACGAAATGTAACAAAGGTAGCAATTAACATCAATGTGCAAAATTAATGTACTGAAACCATTTTTGTTACATGTAGGTAACTTGTCATTATGTATATTTTGTATTTCATCTATTTCTCTACTGAGTTAGTAATATTGTTTATTGTAAACAGTTTTTGATGTTGCTGAGCAACAGTCATACAGTAATTTTTAAATGAACGCACTGCCATTTGACTATTGTTGTTTATTTAATTATGACCCAGGTTTTGGCCTTTTATGCCATTTTCAAGTGATTCAGTTTATGTCATCCACATATATTGCAAGACTTCAACCACAGTGTGGTTTCAGTGCCTGAGACTGCAGTTATGTGTGTGAGTTGCATTCGCGTGAGTGTGTGTATGTGTGTGTATTGTTGATGAAGGCCTTAATGGCTGAAAGCTTTAATTGTGAGAGTCTTTTTGTTGTGCCTATCTGCAACTCAGCAACTCTGCTATATGGTGCATAGCAACTTTCCTTCTCATAATAGTGTTATATATTTTGTATATTTATCACTTACATATGTGTGTAAAAGTATTTACTTATTATCTGTGTACATCTGATGAAGCCCATATCATGTATGTGGTCAGTGCTTGATATTAAATATGAATATGAAAATAAAAATGAATATAAACCTGCATTAGATAACAAGACTGCAGCTGTAGTAGGTAAAAGCACTAAATAAATTAATTTTGAAAGAGAGTTAGTGGCTTGTATTCAAAATAAATGAGTAATGTTCTTTGCATTTTCTCAGAGTAATGCACAGCGCTGAGAAAAGTAGCCTTGTATTTCAATGACAGCTATTTATTAATAATGTTTTTTTCCTTCATGGGAGACCACAGTCATGTAGAAAATTTTGAAAGAAATTTCTGCCATTTGACTATAATACAGCAGAAATTTCTTTAAAAAATATTAGTATTAATAACTTAAATACAAAATATTAATGTTCCACAATAATATTTAGTTAATAGTTCATTATGAACTGGCTTTTGGCTTCTGAGTCCATCATTAGATAATTTAATGCTAAACAGAGAGTCCACATAACTGTAGTGAGAATTCACAGCTGTACAAAGATTGCTGTACAAAAATATGTGACATTTTATGACTATATCGATACAAAGCAAGCATAATGTAATACCTAAAAAGACTGAACAAATAAGTCTTAGACTGAAATATATTCAGCTATTAAAACTATGTTAAGGTGTAAGCCAAAAATGTTTTACAAATGAGTAACAGCACAGGCTACTATGTCATATGGACAAACTGCTGAATGTAACGAACAGACCAAATAAAGGGAGTGGGGAAATAAGTCTATGAAATGTGGGTATGAAACAGTTGTAACATGCTTATTATCTAATGGTGAGAGAAATAATAACTGGCTCTGCTTAAATAAGAGTGAGTAAAGGAACTGTGTTTGGTCATTAAGGACCAGGTCTGGTTTACTTGGTGTTTATTAATGGTCAGAATTTGAGGTAAGGTTAGTTTTCTGCTGTTAGTTCCTTTATGGAGAACATCACATGAATGACATCCATTCAGAGCATGTTCAGCAAAGGTGGCTTGTGGAGTATCTATGTAGATGTAGATGTAGATGTAGGTGTAGGTGTAGAATCCTGATCTGGTCCTTATTGATCAAACATAGTTCAATAACTCACCTCTATTAAAGTAGCAACCAGTCATTATTTCTCTCACCATTAGATAATATGCTTGTTATAACAGTTCCACACTCACATTCTACAGACTTCTTTCTCCTCCTCCCTTTACTCACTCTGTTCGTTTCACTCACCAGTTTGTCCATATGACATAGTATCCTGTACCCTTACTCACGTGTAGATTATTTTTGGCTTATACATTCACATAGTTTTAATACTTGAATATATTGTAATATAAGATTTATTTGTTCGGAGTCTCTTTAGATATTACATTAGGCTTGTGTTTTGTGTTCATATAGTTTTAAACCGTCACATATTTTTGTACAGCAATCTTTGTACAGTTCTAAGTTGTTTCTGAAGTTGTGTGAATTATCTGTTTAATATTAAGTAATCTGACAATGGCCTAAGAAGCTGAAAGCTGGTTCATTATGAATTATTAAATAAATATTATTGTGGAACATTAATACTTTGTATGTAAGTTATCAATTTGTCTATGTTCCTCCAATAACCAATGGAATATTACATAAATATTATTTATTAATAATAAGAAAGGGTGTCATAAGAGTAACGGTCAATATTCAGGGATATTACAGAAATGATCATTTGAAGCAAAAACGTCTAGTAAACATTGGCTCTAAGATGCATACCTTGAAAACTATGAACACTTCTTTCCTTGATAACGTGAAAAAGTATCTTCTACTTAGGCTCTTTGCTTTCCATATTCAAAGAGATGGTAGCATGGACAAAAATAAGAAAAAAAGTCCAGTAAACATGGGCTGTAAAGTGCATACCTTAAGACCTATGAGTACTTGTTCATCTTTACTACTTTGAAACACTTCTCTTATACTGAACAAGTGCACATAGCTCTTAAAAGTGAGAATTTTAGAGTCCATGTTTACTGAATTTTTTTTTCTTTTTTTAGTCCCTACTACCTCCTTTCAAAATATGGAAACCAAAAAGAATGCAGTATCTTGAAGGACTCCTAGCTCTTAATGCATGCATTTTAGAGCCCATGTTTACTGGAGTTTTTTTTAAGATCGAAGGATCATTCCTGTCGTATTCCTGAGTATTGACCATTCCTGCTGTTCTTATTTGACTTCTTTCTGTAATATGATACATTGTCTGTTTCTTTTTTGTTATTCAGCATTTTTTATATATTTGATCCATTCCAGGCTTCTTTCTCATCTTGTAAGAATTAAAATATTAGCTATGTTATAGTCAAATGCCGTTTGTCATCATTATATATGGGGGAACAAATTTAGAAATAACGGTAAATTCTTATTTTATTATTTTACCCTGTTAGCATTTATGTAAGAAATCTGTATCGAATTCTTGATTTAGAAGTTTTATGGATTATCTAAAAATAATTCTTCCTTGATTTTCAGGATTTGCTGGATACTCATCCATATTCTCAGATATCCAACTGGTCATCTGGAAACACATTTTTCCATGTTACTATTGGTGATCTTGTCAGAGGCTCTAAGCTACTTTGTGAAACGTCTCTAGGATACAAAATGGATGACCTCCTCTCTTCATACACATCTGTAATACAGTCTGCTGTACATAAGAAAACAAGAGTTGTTACTCAACTTTGATTCAGAATTGAAGTACCTGCTGTATTAATTATAAAGAGATTATTTATAAATTATTAAATACTTCATTATCACTACATTTAAATGATGATATGATGTAAGTTGTGATGGAAACTGACATTTTGAATTACCTGCCACTCATGTCCTCAGTATTGAAAACATAAATTTAGATTTTTGCATTATTCCTACATGTTCTAGTTCTTAGTTCCACAGTTTTCCACATCAACTTTGTGAGACAACAGAGATTGATTTTATATGTGAGTTTTGCTGTTGTGTCAATGCTACATTCGATTGCTACTGTATACAGATGTCTCACTTACCATATATCAACATACACATTCATCACTCATTACTGACTGCCTGCAATTAAGTGCTTTCTATTTTTGTGGTTAAAACTTCAGTAAGTTGACCTTTTTGTAGCATGTCTGTCGTAATGAGAGTAAACATCTCCTGTGGCTATAGCAAATTTGTAAGTTCTATTTCTTGTAGCATGTCAAATATAGAAATAAAGAGAAGTTCTCATTTCATCCCTCTAGTATTTCCATAAAAACATACATAGCATGCATATTTAGCTCTCTCTCTTATATTTTTTGTGAAATATGAGATAACTAATGGTCATGAAACTAATTTTTTTCCATCTAATGATAACTAAGTTTGCTTGTTCTGGAAGAAGACAAGTAAGTTAAATGTTTATAAACACTGGCTTCTGCTGCCATTAATGGAGGAATATAAGTTGCTTGAAATATGCTGTTATTAAAAATGTGTAGAGCTGAGTGTGGTAGTTCCTCACACATGAAACCTTCTTTCAAAACTGTCAGCAACTTTTACATTTATTCTTGCAGTATGCCACATAATTGTTTATAATAATGTATCTAGAAGAGCATTTCTAACCTGAACAACTAATAACTCAAGAATTTATTAGCAGAGATTTCTCAAATTTATGATATGTTTATAAAAGACAGAATTTAACTAAGCAGAAGTATTACTTTCAAAAGGCTGTTATGCAAGTCTCTGCGTTGCAGCATAAATACATATAGAATTAAACAACAGTATTCTGTTGCTCACCTTTAAATAAATCACAGTTATAACCCCATTTATGTGCTTGATAAATCAAATTTGACAAAAACTGATTTCCTTTTCTTTACATGAAATATAGTTCTCCCATCATCTTGTAGACCAAAAGGCACCAGAGACATACACTATGTGATCAAAAGTATCCGGACACCTGGCTGAAAATGGCTTACAAGTTTGTGGTGCCCTCCAACAGTAATTTTGGAATTCAGTGTGGTGTTGGCCCACCCTTAGCCTTGATGACAGCTTCCTCTCTCGCAGGCATACATTCAGTCAGTTATGGAAGGTTTCTTGGGGAACGGCAGCCCATTCTTCACAGAGTGCTGCACTGACAAGAGGTATCGATGTTGGTCAGTGAGGCCTGGCACGAAGTCACCATTCCAAAACATCCCAAAGATGTTCTATAGGATTCAGGTCAGGACTCTGTGCAGGCCAATCCATTAAAGAGATGTTATTGTTGTGCAAACACTCTGCCACAGGCTGAGCATTATGAACAGGTGCTTGAGTGTGTTGAAAGATGCAATCGCCAGCCCCGAATTGCTCTTCAACACTGGGACGATACAAGCCTGTGCTGTGGTAGTGCCATGCAAAACAACAAGAGGTGCAAGCTCCCTCCATGAAAAACATGACCACAGCATAACACCACTGCCTCCGAATTTTACTGTTGGTCCTACTAACGCTGGCAGATGATGTTCACCGGGCATTCACCATACCCACACCCTGCCATCGAGTTACCACATTGTGTACAATGATTCGTCACACCACACAACATTTTTCCACTGTTTTGCCGCTCGTCTATGAAATCCAAGTTTTCTCACCTGCCACCTAACTTTCATAGTGCTTGCAGTGGATCCTGATGCAGTTTGGAATTCCCGTGTGATGGTCTGGATAGATGTCTGCCTATTACACATTACCACCCTCTTCAACTGTCGTCGGTCTGTGTCAGTCAACAGATGAGGTTGCCCTGTACACTTTTATGATGTACCTGTCCCTTCATGTTTCCACATCACTATCACATCAGAAACAGTGGACCTAGGGATGTTTAGGAGTGTGGAAATCTCACATACAGAGGTATGACGCAAGTGACACCCAGCCACCTGACAACGTTCGAAGTCCGTGAGTTCCACAGAGCACCCCATTCTGCTCTCTCATGATGTCTAATGAGTACTGAGGTTGCTGATGTGGAGTACCTAGCAGGAGGTGGCAGCACAATGCACCTAATATGAAAAATGTATGTTTTTGGAGGTTAGTGTGTGTGACAGTCCAAGCAGTAGGCCATGAATGGATCATGGGATTTACCAACGGAGAAAAAGCTGACATGCTCATGGTGTCTGGAGAGCATAGGAAGAATACAGTTCACTCTTGTATGGTGTATGAGGCAAGATACCCCAATAGATATCAACCATCTTGGCAATTATTTATCAACTTCAACCAGTTATGCGAAACTGGTAGTGTAATACCTAGACAGCATAATAGAAGCAAACAAGTGATGACAGAAGTGGGGGAAATTAGTTTTCTTACTGCTGTTGCAGTCGATCCTCATGTTAGCTCCTGTGCAATTGAATGAGGAAGTGGGATGAGTCAGCTTAGTGTCCTACGCATTATTCATCAAGATAGGTTCCATCCCTATCACACCTCTCTCCATTAAGAGCTGCATGGAAATGATTATGAGGATCATGTTAACTTCTGTTCATGGTTATTAAGATAGGATACTCCAGATGTATCAAGTATCTTACCAATCATGGTCAGGTACACTGCCGAAACATGCACTGTTGGTCTGTTGACATTCCCTGTTGGCTTCTTCAGGTGGAATGTCAGTGTTCTTTGGGTGTAAATATGTGGTTTGCAATAGTGAACTGTCAGCTCATAGGTCTGTTTCTCATAGATGGAACACTGAATGCACACAAGTATTGCAGCCTCCTAAGAGACCTAGCTTCCTCCATAGATGCTAGAAGACATTCCTCTGCAGAAAAGGAGGAACTTATGGTACCAACATGATGGCTGTCCAGCCCATAGTGCACGAATTACTACAGCATGTCTCCATAAAATTGTATCTAAATCATTGTATTGCATGCAGAGGATCTGTACCTCGATTGGCCCCTGATGATGTGCAAGAATGTATTATTGTAGCCTGCTCAGATCATCATCATCATCATCAGTAGCAGCAGCAGCCAAATCAATCATTAGATGATGTGGCCCCTTCGAGTTGTGGGTTCAGGTAGGCTTTCAGAAGTCTTCTCCAAGTGGGACGGTCTTGGGCAGTTCTCTGACAGGTGTTACCAGCGATCTTCTTGATGTCTTTGTCCCATCTGTCTGGTGGTCTTCCTCTAGGCCTCCGGTGCTCTCTCGGACTCCACTCCAGTACTAGCTTCATCCATCTGTTGTCTTTTCTTCTTGCGACGTGGCCAGCCCACTGCCATTTCAAGGAACCTACTGTCTCTAAGATGTCATCAACCTTCGTCACAGACTGGATGTCATCTGCCCTTTTCCTGTCCTTTCTTGTATACCCCAGCATTGATCCAGATATTCCTGCTGAAATGCAACATTCATTCCATAGCAGACTGGAAGCATCTATTACCACTGCTGGCAGTCACTTTGAACACATCCTGCAATGTCAATTGTCTCATTACTGGTTAGAATTCACATAACTAATGTATGCACTTTTGTTGTTCTTTAGTGTGTACTACCACAAGTATTCTACCAGTGTCAGTGTGGGAACATTTCAAAATATGATATCTCCCAAATGACTCGCACTAGAATCCTGTAATAGACACCACTGACATTTTAATTTACTCTACTTTTATTCTGTTAGTGCCAATAGGCATTGGTCCATTTAAAAAGTGTATGTTTGCGCAAAAAATACACTTTCTTAGAATTATTACAATCTGTTGATTCGTTAACAATACGAACCCCTAACTACCAATCCATTTTGTGAAAACCCACACACCAATAGCATTTTCCATTCCTGCAATATTTGTGGTGCAAGTTTTAGGTGACTCACCCTATATATACGCAGGGTGTTCAGTTTATCTGAAGACACTGAAATATCTCAAAAACTACACATCAGATTCAAATAATTTATAATTAAAATCTGTTCATCTCTGGGGGGAGGGGGGGGACATCCAATAATATTAACCTTGAGCCCTGCAACCCCCAATAACCTGTTTGTGTGTGTGTGTGTGTGTGTGTGTGTGTGTGTGTGTGCGTGTGTGTGTGAAGGGGGTAACTTTGAAATCTTCGATGGGAATCCTCGTTTTTTATTTTACAGCACAGCACAAAGTACATATGTTTTCTCTGAATCATATGTTTCAAAATTCTGTCCAGAGACTCAAATTAACACCCCCCCACCCCCTCACCACCACCACCACCACCACCACCACCTCTGTGCTGCAAAGGTAGGACAGGTAATTATTTTATTTCATAAGTTTTAATGGAAAATCCCATTTTTGATGTTGTTTTCCTCCAATAAAATTAAAAGGGGTCTGCTCGATGCACCACTGGTGCTGTGTAGTGAACTACAATGTATGTGGTTTTTTTTTAATTTTTTTACATACTCCATGCAGGAATCAATAACTACAATGATGGTGGTAAACAACAATGTGTAGTATTCTGTGAAATTATTCTGGGACTGGAGATGGAAAATAACAATTTTCTTTCATGTTTAGTGTTCTGTGAAATGGCTACATATGTTTAAATGTAAAAGTAAACCATTGCAGTGTTAGAATTTGGGGAACTTGGAAACCGAATATCGTGCCACAGTCAGGCAGAAGAGAGACTCCCAAAAGCTGTTTCCAGAGAAAAGATTTGCAGCCGGTTCTGGTTTCAGTAAGACAGAGCACTACTGCACTGGTGGAACACATATGTCTCAGATCTCATTTCTGTGCAAAAATTGTGTGAAAATAGATGAGAATGAAGTATAAAATGGTATGGAAAACAGTGTATACAATTGCAATAGAAAAATAAAACACACCAAAGATGCAAAACTGGATGAAATATGTCAGTATAGGACATACATCTACTACTGATGAAAAAGTATTTTCAGAAATAAGCAAATTCTTTATGACAGCTTTACAAATGACATGCTTTTAAACTAAAAATGCATAACATAAGTCAATCTGAAGAAATTCACTTTTCACAAGTACCGGTAATATAGTTTCAGCTGAGCAATCGAAAGAAAATAAGTAAAATGCACATGCCTTAGTTTTTAGGCATAAAATAGAAAAACAACAATAATTTTTGTAATATTTTACAGAAATTAATTGAGATCTATAGGAGCTGACACATAGGTGTCAAAATATGTTTGTTTAAAAACTAAAATAAATGCCATACCAGTAGGTTGTGTGTGGCAGAAGGCAGAACTCAAATTTAATCCACAAACATGAGAAAAATTTCAAGGAAAGCTTCCAATCTCAGCAAGGCAGATGTTTGTCTTTACAAATTTTTTAAAAATAAGTTGTACAGAAGAAACATGCTTTTATTATTATTTACTAAAGTATCTTGTAAGTTCTCGAGGTTCATAGATGGCTGTGTAGTTCATGCAGAGAGCTGTCTGCCAGGACAATATAAGGCTCAGGATACCAATATGTAATCAGCTTTATGTAAACCAGAAGTCCTTGTAGACGATGGGGTATAGTGTGAAAATATTACTAGAACAGCACTTAGAAACTGTAGCACACCTCAGTGTTAATATTCGTTCCTATAGATTGTTGGTTATGAAAAAGACCTGAATGGTTAACATAATTGCTGTAATGAAACTGAAGCAGAAATAGGTGGGACATACAGACAGGTGAACAGACAATATGAAGAGTAACAAAAGTCTTTATTACACTGCCTGACAAAAATGTGGAATGTCTAGAAGCAGAGTTGGAAAGGAAATTAAATGAAAGTTCATAGGTTGAGAGGTTATGTGACATTATTTCGATGATTACAAAATTGAATCAAATTTACAAAGAACTTGACAGTATGAAGGCACTTATTAGCATGACGTTACACCCCCTCTGACCTGGATGCAAACACTGATTTGGTTGGGACAGGGGTTGCAAAGCAGTTGTATCCTGTCTCGAGGCAAGCTGGCCCACAACTATTGTAATTGGTCCTAAATGTCCTACATACTGGCACTAGGACAGAGCTGCCATCTGACCTGATCTCACACACCATGTTGGGGACAGATCTGGGGATCTTACTGGCCTTAATAGTACCTCAACATCATCCAAGCATCCAGAACGAGATTTTCACTCTGTAGCGGAGTGAGTGCTGATATGAAACTTCCTGGCAGATTAAAACTGTGTGCCGGACCAAGACTCAAACTCGGGACTTTTGCCTTTCGTGGGCAAATGCTCTACCAAGTTGGTAGAGCACTTGCCCACGAAAGGCAAAGGTCCCGAGTTCAAGTCTCTGTCTGGCACACAGTTTTAATCTGCCAGGAAGTTTCATCATCCAAGTAGTTCATAGATACATGTGCCATAATTGAATATGAACACTAATGCACTCTGGTGTATATTCCAGCTGTCATAGACAATCACTACTCTAATATTATAAAGAGCAGTCAAATGAAAACAAAACAGATAGAACAAAGGAAGTAAACTGTTTATTATTTTGAAAGTAATCACTGTTGTTATTGTTGTTGTTTTGTGGTCTTCAGTCCTGAGACTGGTTTGATGCAGCTCTCCATGCTACTCTATCCTGTGCAAGCTTCTTCATCTCCCAGTACCTACTGCAACCTACATCCTTCTGAATCTGCTTAGTGTATTCATCTCTTGGTCTCCGTCTACGATTTTTACCCTTCACGCTGCCCTCCAATACTAAATTGGTGATCCCTTGATGTGTCATAACATGTCCTACCAACCGATCCCTTCTTCTAGTCAAGTTGTGTCATAAACTCCTCTTCTCCCCAATCCTATTCAGTATCTCCTCATTAGTTATGTGATCTACCCATCTAATCTTCAGCATTCTTCTGTAGCGCCACATTTTGAAAGCTTCTATTTTCTTCTTGTCCAAACTAGTTATCGTCCATGTTTCACTTCCATAGATGGCTACACTCCATACAAATACTTTCAGAAACGCCTTCCTGACACTTAAATCTATACTCGATGTTAACAAATTTCTCTTCCTCAGAAACGCTTTTCTTGGCATTGCCAGTCTACATTTGATATCCTCTCTACTTTGACCATCATCAGTTATTTTGCTCCCCAAATAGCAAAACTCCTTTACTACTTTAAGTGTCTCATTTCCTAATCTAATTCCCTCAGCATCACCCGACGTAATTTGACTACATTCCATTATCCTCTTTTTGCTTTTGTTGATGTTCATCTTATATCCTCCTTTCAAGATACTGTCCATTCCGTTCAACTGCTCTTCCAAGTCCTTTGCTGTCTCTCACAGAATTATAATGTCATCGGTGAACCTTAATGTTTTTATTTCTTCTCCATGGATTTTAATACCTACTCCGAATTTTTCTTTCGTTTCCTTTACTGCTTGCTCAATATACAGATTGAACAACATCGGGGAGAGGCTACAACCCTGTCTCACTCCCTTACCAACCACTGCTTCCCTTTCATGTCCATCGACTCTTATAACTGCCATCTGGTTTCTGTACAAATTGTAAATAACCTTTCGCTCCCTGTATTTTACCCCTGCCGCCTTCAGAATTTGAAAGAGAGTATTCCAGTCAACATTGTCGAAAGCTTTCTCTAAGTCTACAAATGCTAGAAATATAGGTTTGCCTTTTCTTAATCTAGCTTCTAAAATAAGTCGTAGGGTCAGTATTGCCTCAAGTGTTCCCACATTTCTATGGAATCCAAACTGATTTTCCCCAAGGTCAGCGTCTACCAGTTTTTCCAATTGTCTGTAAAGAATTCGCGTTAGTATTTTACAGCCGTGACTTATTAAACTGATAGTTCGGTAATTTTCACATCTGTCAACGCCTGCTTTCTTTGGGATTGGAATTATTATATTCTTCTTGAAGTCTGAGGGTATTTTGCCTGTCTCATACACTTTGCTCACCAGATGGCAGAGTTTTGTCTGGACTGGCTCTCCCAAGGCTGTCAGTAGTTCTAATGGAATGTTGTCTACACCTGTCTTGTTTCGACTTAGGTCTTTCAGTGCTCTATCAAACTCTTCACGCAGTATCATATCTTCCATTTCATCTTCATCTACATCTTCTTCCATTTCTATAACATTGCCCTCAAGTACATCTCCCTTGTATAGAACCTCTATATACTTCTTCCACCTTTCTGATTTCCCTGCTTTGCTTAGAACTGGGTTTCCATCTGAGCTCTCGATATTCATGCAAGTGGTTCTCTTTTCTCCAAAGGTCTCTTTAATTTTCCTGTAGGCAGTATCTATCTTACCCCTAGTGAGATAAGCCTCTACATCCTTACATTTGTCCTCTAGCCATTGCTGCTTAGCCATTTTGCACTTCCTGTCGATCTCATTTTTGAGACGTTTGTATTCCTTCTTGCCTGCTTCATTTACTGCATTTTTATATTTTCTCCTTTCGTCAATTAAGTTCAATATTTCTTCTGTCACCCAAGGATTTCTACTAGCCCTCGGCTTTTTACCTACTTGATCCTCTGCTGCCTTCACTGCTTCATCGCTCAAAGCTACCCATTCTTCTTCTACTGTATTTCTTTCCCCCATTCTTGTCAATTGTTCCCTTATGCTCTCCCTGAAACTTTGTACAACCTCTGGTTCTTTCAGTTTACCCACGTCCCATCTCCTTAAATTCCCACCTTTTTGCAGTTTCTTCAGTTTTAATCTACTGTTCATAACCAATAGATTGTGGTCAGAGTCCACATCTGCCCCTGGAAATGTCTTACAATTTAAAACCTGGTTCCTAAATCTCTGTCTTACCATTATGTAATCTATCTGAAACCTGTCAGTATCTCCAGGCTTCTTCCATGTATACAACCTTCTTTTATGATTCTTGAACCAAGTGTTAGCTATGATTAAGTTGTGCTCTGCGCAAAGTTCCACCGGGCGGCTTCCTCTTTCATTTCTTATCCCCAATCCAAATTCACCTACTACGTTTCCTTCTCTCTCTTTTCCTACTACTGAATTCCAGTCACCCATGACTATTAAATTTTCGTCTCCCTTCAATATCTGAATAATTTCTTTTATTTCATCATACATTTCTTCAATTTCTTCATCATCTGCAGAGCTAGTTGGCATATAGAGTTGTACTACTGTCGTAGGCGTGGGCTTTGTGTCTATCTTGGCCACAACAATGCATTCGCTGTGCTGTTTGTAGTAGCTTACCTGCATTCCTATTTCTTAATTCATTATTAAACCTACTCCTGCATTACCCCTATTTGATTTTGTATTTATAATCCTGTATTCACCTGACCAAAAGTCTTGTTCCTCCTGCCACCGAACTTCACTATTTCCCACTATATCCAATTTTATCCTATCCATTTCCCTTTTTAAATTTTCTAACCTACCTGCCCGATTAAGGGATCTGACATTCCATGCTCCGATCCATAGAATGCCAGTTTTCTTTCTTCTGATAATGACTTCCTCCTGAGTAGTCCCTGCCTGGAGATCCGAATGGGGGACTATTTTACCTTCGGAATATTTTACCCAAGAGGACGCCATCATCATTTATCCATACAGTAATGCTGCATGCCTTCGGGAAAAATTACGGCTGTAGTTTCCCATTGCTTTCAGCCGTTCGCAGTACCAGCATAGCAAGGCCGTTTTGGTTAGTGTTACAAGGCCAGATTAGTCAATCATCCAGACTGTTGCCCCTGCAACTTCTGAAAAGGCTGCTGCCCCTCTTCAGGAACCACACGTTTGTCTGGCCTCTCAACAGATACCCCTCTGTTGTGGTTGTAGCTACGGTATGGCTATCTGTATCTCTGAGGCATGCAAGCCTCCTCACGAATGGCAAGGTCTATGGTTCATGGGGGGAAGAAAGTAATCACTATAAATGTTAATAAATTTATCCAATGTGAGACAAAACGGTCAAGCCTTCATGGAGAAATGTTTATGGGTGCCTACATAATCATGGTTGTATATATTGATGGCTGTGGATGTCTTTCTTCAGAGCTACAAAAATATGAAAATCACATGGGGAGAGATCAAGACTATGGAGGATGCGCAAGGGCTTCCACAGCATACTCAAAACAACCTCGGCAACATGTGGGCTGGCATTTTGATGACTTGTTAGCAGGTTGTTTCGACTATGCTGCAGAAGTTTTGTTGGGAAGCCGTTACACATACTCCATACAATCTTGATCTCATCCCGTGCGATTTCATTTCTGTGTCCTGAAGAAAGACATTCTTGGCAGTCAGATTTGATCCGGAGGAAGACATAAATGTCTGGGTACAATCATGGTTTCTTAGACAACCTCAAACATTTCTCCATGAAAGTGTTGATAATCTTATCTCACAGTGGGATAAATGTATTAATAGCTATGGTTAATTTTGTAAACACCTTCTCACCAGCTATTGTAAAGGCCTCATTGCTACTGTTGTTGAGGCTGAGTTGCCACTGCTGTCATGGTAGGCAGACTTTTGTGAGTTTGTGAAACGGCTTCTGGTGCAATATACCCCTAAGACTATTTCTCCCTGCCACTATTACACAGCTATGCTCCAGGGTCAGGTAAAAGGATAGGAGAACGAAAGTTCTACAACACTCCAACATTCCCTGTCTAAGCCAGCCCTGGATAATGATCTATAACCAAGTGGGCGAGAGCTGCTCTTCTCTCTCCTGAGTAGGCTGCTATCTATCCATTGTCATCTGATCGTTGGCAGATTGTACTCGCCCGGCAACTGGCCAAGGTGAAGTCAATATCTTCTTCCTCACCGCCGCCCATGGCGCTGGTGGAACTCACACGAGTGGTGAGTCTCTAAGGCACTGGCACCAGCTTGCATTTTTGTGCCTGTGGTACATTTGCCCTGGCTGTGTCTTGCTTGAATGACACAGCAGTTAATACTTCTGAAATAAGACACAGTTTACTTACTTTTATCCATCTGTCTCATTTTCATTGACTGCCCCTTATATTTGCATATCCACTGATGAGGTGCACATGTATGAAGTTGCATTGACATCCGACCGTGTCTTTTGGGAGTTTCACACTTTTTGTCAGGCATTGTATTTCACTTGGCAAAATTATGGTCTTCAGGCTCTCTCTTACATATACAAAGACTTTCTAACTGAGTCAACATTACAATTGTATGCTACATGTTCAACATATAATACACATATCAAAAAAGTTTTGCATAACCTAGGTTCTCAGAGTTCCAGAACCTGTACAGGAAATTGGAATAGAGATCAACATAAACATCATTTCCGCCGTTTTTACTGCTCATGAAAACAACACATTGCATGTTATACCATCACATAGCGAGACCTTCAGAGGAGGTGGTCCAGATTGCTTTACACAACAGTACCTCTAGTACCCAGTAGCACATCCTCTTGCGTTGATGAATGCCTGAATTTGTCGAGGCATACTATCCACAACTTCATCAAGGCACTGTTGGTCTAGATTGTCTCACTCCTCAATGGTGATTCGGCATAGATCCCTCAGAGTGCCCTTTACAATCTATCCCAGGCATGTCCGACAGGGTCCATGTCTGGAGTACATGCTGGCCACTCCAGTTGAGCAGTGAAGTTCCTGAAGGAACTCATTCACAAAAAGAGCACTATGGGGGCGCGAACTGTAGTCCATGAAGACCAATGCCTTGCCAATATGGTGCCGATATGGTTGCACTATCGGTCAGAGGATGGCATTCACGTATCGTACAGCTATTACGGCACCTTTAATGACCACCAGCGGTGTATGTTGGCCCCCCATAATGCAACTCCAAAACAGCAGGGAACCTCCAGCGTGTTGCACTCACTGGAAGGTGTGTCTAAGGCATTCAGCCTGACCGGGTTGCCTCCAAACACGTCTCCAACGATTTTCTGGTTGAAGGCATGGGTGATGCTCATCAGTGAAGAGAACGTGATGCCAGTCTTGAGCGGTCCTTCAGCATGTTGTTGGGCCCATCTCTACTGCACTGCATGGTGTCGTGGTTGCAAAGATGGACCTCGCCATGGACAACGGGAGTGAAGTTGTGCATAGTGCAGCCTATTGCGCACAGTTTCAGCCATAACAAGACATCCTGTGGCTGAACAAAAAGCATATGGTGGCGTTGCTGTTAGGGTTCCTCTGAGCTTGGGTGGCCTGAGCAAGGCATGTCATCAACAGTTCCTGTCTCTCTGTGTCTCGTCCATGTCCAAACAACATTGTTTTGCTTCACTCCGAGACACCTGGACACTCCCCTTGTTGAGAGCCCTTCCTGGCACAAAGTAACAATGCGGACATGGTCGAACTGTGGTATTGACCATCTGGGCATGGTTGAACTAAAGACAACACAAGCTGTGTGCCTCCTTCCTGGTGGAATGACTAGAACTGATCAGCTGTCGGACCCCCTCCAACTAATAGGTGTTGCTCATGCAAGGTTGTTTACATCTTTGGGCAAATTTAGTGACATCTCCAAACAGTCAAAGGGACTGTGTCTGTGATATAGTATCCACAGTCAACATCTATCTTCAGGAGTTGTGGGAACCAGGGTGATGCAAAACATTTTTTGATGTGTGTAGTAATAATAATAATAAATGACAATATGTATAGTAAAGTATGTGTGGGACTAGCTGTATGCAGTCATGCTTTGCTGTCGCCTAGGCTGCTTAAATGGAAAAAAAAGAAAAGAGAAAGCACAAATTTCTAGTATGTATCACAACCGGATACACGTCCTAATCTGCTTTTCTTGCCCTTTTTATGTACATCTGCTCCTCCTTATCCCTCTCTGTGTCCATCACTACCTTCTCCTTTCTCTGTTCATCTTCTCCTCCCCCCTTCTCTCTCTCCACCTCCTCCTGCTCTCTCTCTCTCTCCCTCTCTCAGTCCGTCATCTCCTCCCCCCATTCTCCCTCTGTCGTCTTCTCCCTTCCTCAGTCTTCATCTCCTCCTGCCACATCTCTCTGTCCATCTCCACTTTCCTGTTTTCTACGCACATTGCCTCCCATCCTCTGCCCATCACCTCTCACCCGTCTTTCTGACCAAGAGCATTGTTTCTTGTCATTGTAAAATCAGATTGTGTAGTAGTATTCTAATCATAAACCAACGAGACATAAATAGAACTTCTTGTTTGCACGAATCAAACGTTGTGTCAAAATTTCAAAGCAATCGGTCAAGAACTATTGGAAATTAATGATTTTGAACAAAACAGCATTTAAATTTTTATAACGCTTCCACTTTTATTACATGTATACCAGATAGGGTATTAGAATGAAATATAACAATCCTTGAAGAACATCCAGAGATTTGAGATTCTGAAGAAACGAATATCTACGATTGTACTTATATAGAAAATGTGAATGTTCCTAATCTCAATTCTCGGAAAATTTTTGACCGATTGCTTCGAAAATTTGACACAACGTTCCACTGGTAAATGTCCGTGTTTCTATTTACTTAGTTTTAAATATATGTAAAAGTTACATATAAATACATTATAAATCATTTATTAAATAATTAGACACCTAAAAATATGCCTGTGATAGAATTCTATGTTGTGTCAAAATTTCGAAGCAATCGGTCAAGAACTTTCAGAGGTAACAATTTTGAACAAACTAAAATTTATATTTTTGTAATGTTCCCCTTTCATTAAAAATATATTACGTACATGTCACATGGTGTTCCAGTAGGTATACAGGGTGGTCCATTGATCGTGACCGGGCCAAATATCTCCCGAAATAAGCGTCAAGCGAAAAAACTACAAAGCCCGAAACTTGTCTAGCTTGAAGGGGGAACCAGATGGCACTTTTTTTAAATAGGAACTCCCATTGTTTGTTACATATTCGTGTAGTACGTAAAGAAATATGAATGTTTTAGTTGGACCACTTTTTTCGCTTTGTGACAGATGGCGCTGTAATAGTCACAAACGTGGTATCACGTAACATTCCGCCAGTGCGGACGGTATTTGCTTCGTGATACATCACCGGTACCCGTGTTAAAATGGACCGTTAACCAATTGCGGAAAAGGTTGATATCGTGTTGATGTATGGCTATTGTGATCAAAATGTCCAACGGGCGTGTGCTATGTATGTTGCTCGGTATCCTGGACATAAAAAAAAAAAAAAAAGGTTCAAATGGCTCTGAGCACTATGGGACTCAACTGCTGAGGTCATTAGTCCCCTAGAACTTAGAACTAGTTAAACCTAACTAACCTAAGGACATCACAAACATCCATGCCCGAGGCAGGATTCGAACCTGCGACCGTAGCGGTCTTGCGGTTCCAGACTGCAGCGCCTTTAACCGCACGGCTACTTCGGCCGGCTCCTGGACATCATCCAAGCGTCCGGACCGTTCGTCGGATAGCTATGTTATTTAAGGAAACAGGAAGTGTTCAGCCACATGTGAAACGTCAACCACGACCTGCAACAAATGATGATGCCAAGTTGGTGTTTTAGCTGCTGTCGCGGCTAATCCGCACATCAGTAGCAGACAAATAGAGCGAGAATCGGGAATCTCAAAAACGTCGGTGTTGAGAATGCTACATCAATATCGATTGCACCCGTACCATAGTTCTATGCACCAGGAATTGCATGGCGACGACTTTGAACGTCGTGTACAGTTCTGCCACTGGGCACAAGGGAAATTACGGGACGATGACAGATTTTTTGCGCGCGTTCTATTTAGCGACGAAGCGTCATTCACCAACAGTGGTAACGTAAACCGGCATAATATGCACTATTGGGCAACGGAAAATCCACGATGGCTGCGACAAGTGGAACATCAGCGACCTTGGTGGATTAATGTATGGTGCGGCATTATGGGAGGAAGGATAATTGGCACCCATTTTGTTGATGGCAATCTAAATTTTAGATTAGATTAGATTTACTTTCATTCCAATTGATCCGTAGTGAGGAGGTCCTCTAGGATGTGGAACATGTCAGAAAAACAACAATACATGACAAATATTTAAACTAAAACAAATAAGCTAATGTACCATTCCACAGGTCCCAAGTGGAATGATCGTCATTTTTTAATGAACACTAAGAGTCATTTTACAAATACTATTGCACTGAATTTAAAATAAAAAAGTTTTTTATTTATTTATAAGGTAAGAAACATGTAATACAACTACTGTAATACTTATTTACAATGAACACATTACTGCACTGAAATGGTGCAGAAGTTAGATTCTACTTACACACACACACACACACACACACACACACACACAAATTTTCAGTGAACACATTACTGCACTGAAATTGTGCAGAAGATATGTTGTACTTATATACAAATCAGTTGGTTTTCCTCAGAAATTCATCAATGGAGTAGAAGGAGTTGGCCACCAATAAATCCTTTAGGCTTCTCTTAAACTGAATTTCATTGGTTGTTAAGCTTTTTATGGCTGCTGGCAAGTTATTGAAAATGTGTGTTCCTGAATAATGCACACCTTTTTGTACAAGACTAAGTGACTTTAAATCCTTGTGAAGATTATTCTTATTTCTAGTATTGATTCCATGAATTGAGCTATTGGTTTGAAAAAGTGATATATTTTTAATGACAAATGGTGCAATGTATGCTGATTTCCTACGTAATATGCTACCAATGCTACTACAAGATGTTTCACAGCGTGACAGAATGGCGATGTACTTCCAACATGATGGGGCACATAGCTCGCGTGCGATTGAAGCGGTATTGAATACCATATTTCATGACAGGTCGATTGGTCAGCGAAGCACCATACCATGGCCCGCACGTTCATCGGATCTGACGTCCCCGGATTTCTTTCTGTTGGGAAAGTTGAAGAATATTTGCTATCATCATCCACCGACAACGCCTGACATGCGTCAGTACATTGTCAATGCATGTGCGAACATTACGGAAGGCGAACTACTCGCTGTTGAGAGGAATGTCGTTACACTTATTGCCAAATGCATTGAGGTTGACGGACATCATTTTGAGCATTATTGCATTAATGTGGTATTTACAGGTAATCACGCTGTAACAGCATGAGTTCTCAGAAATGATAAGTTAACAAAGGTACATGTATCATATTGGAACAACTGAAATAAATCGTTCAAACGTACCTACGTTCTGTATTTTAATTCAAAAAACCTACCTGTTCGTCTAAAATTGTGAGCCATATGTTTGTGACTATTACAGCGCCATCTACTACAAAGCGAAAAAAGTGGTCCAACTAAAACATTCATATTTCTTTATGTACTACACGAATATGTAATAAAAATGGGGGTTCCTATTTAAAAAATGCAGTTGATATCCGTTTTACCTATGGCAGCGCTATCTAGCGGGCCAACCATAGCGCCATCTGGTTTCCCCCTTCAAGCTAGACAAGTTCCGTTCTTTGTAGTTTTTTCGCTTGACGCTTATTTTGTGAGATATTTGACCCGGTCACGATCAATGGACCACCCTGTATAAAAACATGTGAGTATTTGAATGCAATGTTGCGTTAAAATTTCACAGTAATGCATGAAGAACTTTTGGAGATGTGCTATTTTGAAGAAACGAACATCTACGTTTTTACGTATACAGAGTGATTTTTTCCACTGTGTACAGACTCTAGGTATTGATCGATGAGAGGATACGGAACAAAAAAGGTCTAATGAAATTATGTCCAGAAACGCATGGTTTCCACAGTAGAGACCATTTATTAAATCATACTTTGTTACAGAGACTGCAGTCTAATACGAGCTGTACCATGCAGCCACTGTTACAGTATGCATTTTTTTCTCCTACATGTCATGGCCTAGCGCCCTCTCCTGCCACAGTAATAGGTAATGTTGTGTCCGATTCACTTCTTTTCCTAACTCACCTTGTAGTGGATGTGATACAGCGCTGTACACAATGGTTTCATATTCGAATCGAGAGCTTGCCGACATGGTGTTAGTTGCGGAAAAGCAAATTACTACAGGCAGCGGGCAGGAAGGTTGTATCAGGAGACCTATCCCCTACGACGACTTCCACAGCATTCAATGTTTGTAACAGTGTTTCGCCATTTGTCTGTGACAGGGTCATTTCAGGAACAGAAAATTATGAAGGGCATACCCAAAATGTATGTTATTCAATCTGTATATTGAGCAAGCAGTAAAGGAAACAAAAGAAAAATTCGGAGTAGGAATTAAAATCCATGGAGAAGAAATAAAAACTTTGAGGTTCGCCGATGACATTGTGATTCTGTCAGAGACAACAAAGGACTTGGAAGAGCAGTTGAACGGGATGGACAGTGTCTTGAAAGGAGGATATAAATGAACATCAACAGAAGCGAAACGAAGGTAATTGAATGTAGACGAATTAAGTCGGGTGATGCTGAGGGAATTAGATTAGGAAATGAGACACTTAAATTAGTAAAGAAGTTTTGCTATTTGGGGAGCAAAATAACTGATGATGGTCGAAGTAGAGAGGATATCAAATGTAGACTGGCAATGGCAAGGAAAGCGTTTCTGAAGAAGAGAAATTTGTTAACATCGAATATAGATTTAAGTGCCAAGAAGTCGTTTCTGAAAGTATTTGTACGGAGTGTAGCCATGTATAGAAGTGAAACGTGGAGGATAAATATTTTAGACAAGAAGAGAATAGAAGCTTTCAAAATGTGGTGCTACAGAAGAATGCTGAAGAGTAGATGGGTAGATCACATAACTAATGAGGAGGTACTGAATAGAACTGGTGAGAAGAGAAATTTGTGGCACAACTTGACTAGAAGAAGGGATCGGTTGGTAGGGCACATTCTGAGGCATCAAGGGATCACCAGTTTAGTATTGGAGGGCAGCATGGAAGGTAAAAATCGTCTTTGATTCATAATCAAAACGTCTTCGGTCCCGGGTTCGATCCCCGCCACTGCCTAAATTTTGATAAATAATCAGCATTGGCGGCCGAAGACTTCCGGCATAAGAAGTCAGCTTAATTCTGCCAACGGCCTTGTCAAAGAGGGCGGAGGAGCGGATAGAGGTTCAGGGCACTCTCTTGTCCTAGGGGTGGGAAATTGCCCCTAAAGGCGGAAGAATCAGTAATGATCAACGACATGAGGATGCAGAAGGCAATGGAAACCACTGCATTAAAGACACGTAATGTGTATCCACAGGACATGTGGCCTGTAATTGAAGAAGTGTCATGATGATCTCTCCATTGGCAAAAGATTCCGGAATAGTCCCCCATTCGGATCTCTACATCTACATCTACATCCACACTGATACTCCGCAAGCCACCCAACGGTGTGTGGCGGAGGGCACTTTACGTGCCACTGTCATTACCTCCCTTTCCTGTTCCAGTCGCGTATGGTTCGCGGGAAGAACGACTGTCTGAAAGCCTCCGTGCGCGCTCTAATCTCTCTAATTTTACATTCGTGATCTCCTCGGGAGGTATAAGTAGGGGGAAGCAATATATTCGATACCTCATCCAGAAACGCACCCTCTCGAAACCTGGCGAGCAAGTTACACTGCGATGCAGAGCGCCTCTCTTGCAGAGTCTGCCACTTGAGTTTATTAAACATCTCCGTAACGCTATCACGGTTACCAAATAACCCGGTAACGAAACGTGTCGCTCTTCTTTGGATCTTCTCTATCTCTTCCGTCAACCCGACCTGGTACGGATCCCACACTGATGAGCAATACTCAAGTATAGGTCGAACGAGTGTTTTGTAAGCCACCTCCTTTGTTGATGGACTACATTTTCTAAGCACTCTCCCAATGAATCTCAACCTGGTACCCGCCTTACCAACAATTAATTTTATATGATCATTCCACTTCAAATCATTCCGCACGCATACTCCCAGATATTTTACAGACGTAACTGCTACCAGTGTTTGTTCCGCTATCATATAATCATACAATAAAGGATCCTTCTTTCTATGTATTCGCAATACATTACATTTGTCTATGTTAAGGGTCAGTTGCCACTCCCTGCACCAAGTGCCTATCCGCTGCAGATCTTCCTGCATTTCGCTACTTTATTTTTATTTATTTATTTATTTCTTACACCATGGATCCAACTGTGACAATTTCACATGGATGTAGTGTGTGTCAATTTTTACATTGTCAATGACAAGTACTTGTACACTATGTTTACAGGTAAAGAATATAAAGTTACTTAACCACTACAATGATCCATAACACAATATAATGGAATGAGAATCCTTAGACCTACAGATTACAGGTATAAAACAAAGTAAATTAAACCTGAAAAGGTCATATAACCCAGACTGTTAAATATAAGCAGTTAACACTAAAAGAGTTACATATGTGACAAGAATGTTCAGCTTAATGTTCAATTTATATGATAATACATCTTATTTTAAGGCCGTTTCTCACTGTGTTTCATAAACTCTTCCAAACTGTAAAATGACATGGCTAAAAGAAATTGCCTCAGAAGCTCTTTAAATGTAGATTTGTTGGCAATTTCACATTTGATTTCTGGAGGAAGAGCATTAAATATCTTTATACCAGAGGACTGTACACCCTTCTGCACAATCTTCAAATTTTTACCTTCAGTGTGGAAATCATGTTTCCTCCTTGTGTTATACTGATGGTATTCACTGTTACATTTGTATAAATCAGTGTTTTTACTTATGAAACACATAAGTGAGTATATATATTGAGAAGTAGTTGTAAGAATTCCCAGATTCCGGAATAGGCTTCTGCAGCTGCATCTAGGATCTACACCAGACATCACTCTTACAACACGCTTACAACAATGCTGCAACTTCTCTGTATACTACAGCATCATCCGCGAAAAGCCGCATGGAACTTCCGACACTATCTACTAAGTCATTTATATATATTGTGAAAAGCAATGGTCCCATAACACTCCCCTGTGGCACGCCAGAGGTTACTTTAACGTCTGTAGATGTCTCTCCATTGATAACAACATGCTGTGTTCTGTTTGCTAAAAACTCTTCAATCCAGCCACACAGCTGGTCTGATATTCCGTAGGCTCTTACTTTGTTTATCAGGCGACAGTGCGGAACTGTATCGAACGCCTTCCGGAAGGCAAGAAAAATAGCATCTACCTGGGAGCCTGTATCTAATATTTTCTGGGTCTCATGAACAAATAAGGCGAGTTGGGTCTCACACGATCGCTGTTTCCGGAATCCATGTTGATTCCTACATAGTAGATTCTGGGTTTCCAGAAATGACATGATACGCGAGCAAAAAACATGTTCTAAAATTCTACAAGAGATCGACGTAAGAGATATAGGTCTATAGTTTTGCGCATCTGCTCGACGACCCTTCTTGAAGACTGGGACTATCTGTGCTCTTTTCCAATCATTTGGAACCCCCCGTTCCTCTAGAGACTTGCGGTACACGGCTGTTAGAAGGGGGGCAAGTTCTTTCGCGTACTCTGTGTAGAATCGAATTGGAATCCCGTCAGGTCCAGTGGACTTTCCTCTATTGAGTGATTCCAGTTGTTTTTCTATTCCTTGGACACTTATTTCGATGTCAGCCATTTTTTCGTTTGTGCGAGGATTTAGAGAAGGAACTGCAGTGCGGTCTTCCTCTGTGAAACAGCTTTGGAAAAAGGTGTTTAGTATTTCAGCTTTACGCGTGTCATCCTCTGTTTCAATGCCATCATCATCCCGTAGTGTCTGCATATGCTGTTTCGAGCCACTTACTGATTTAACGTAAGACCAGAACTTCCTAGGATTTTCTGTCAAGTCGGTACATAGAATTTTACTTTCGAATTCAATGAACGCTTCACGCATAGCCCTCCTTACGCTAACTTTGACATCGTTTATCTTCTGTTTGTCTGAGAGGTTTTGGCTGCGTTTAAACTTGGAGTGGAGCTCTCTTTGCTTTCGCAGTAGTTTCCTAACTTTGTTATTGTACCACGGTGGGTTTTTCCCGTCCCTCACAGTTTTACTCGGCACGTACCTGTCTAAAACGCATTTTACGATTGCCTTGAACTTTTTCCATAAACACTCAACATTGTCAGTGTCGGAACAGAAATTTTCGTTTTGATCTGTTAGGTAGTCTGAAATCTGCCTTCTATTACTCTTGCTAAACAGATAAACCTTCCTCCCTTTTTTTATATTCCTATTAACTTCCATATTCAGGGATGCTGCAACGGCCTTATGATCACTGATTCCCTGTTCTGCACTTAAAGAGTCGAAAAGTTCGGGTCTGTTTGTTATCAGTAGGTCCAAGATGTTATCTCCACGAGTCGGTTCTCTGTTTAGTTGCTCGAGGTAATTTTCGGATAGTGCACTCAGTATAATGTCACTCGATGCTCTGTCCCTACCACCCGTCCTAAACATCTGAGTGTCCCAGTCTATATCTGGTAAATTGAAATCTCCACCTAAGACTATAACATGCTGAGAAAATTTATGTGAAATGTATTCCAAATTTTCTCTCAGTTGCTCTGCCACTAATGCTGCTGAGTCGGGAGGTCGGTAAAAGGAGCCAATTATTAACCTAGTTCGGTTGTTTAGTGTAACCTCCACCCATAATAATTCACAGGAACTATCCACTTCTACTTCACTACAGGATAAACTACTACTAACAGCGACGAACACTCCACCACCGGTTGCATGCAATCTATCCTTTCTAAACACCGTCTGTACCTTTGTAAAAATTTCGGCAGAATTTATCTCTGGCTTAAGCCAGCTTTCTGTACCTATAACGATTTCAGCTTCGGTGCTTTCTATCAGCGCTTGAAGTTCCGGTACTTTACCAACGCAGCTTCGACAGTTGACAATTACAATACCGATTGCTGCTTGGTCCCCGCATGTCCTGACTTTGCCCCGCACCCGTTGAGGCTGTTGCCCTTTCTGTACTTGCCCAAGGCCATCTAACCTAAAAAACCGCCCAGCCCACGCCACACAACCCCTGCTACCCGTGTAGCCGCTTGTTGCGTGTAGTGGACTCCTGACCTATCCAGCGGAACCCGAAACCCCACCACCCTATGGCGCAAGTCGAGGAATCTGCAGCCCACATGGTCGCAGAACCGTCTCAGCCTCTGATTCAGACCCTCCACTCGGCTCTGTACCAAAGGTCCGCAGTCAGTCCTGTCGACGATGCTGCAGATGGTGAGCTCTGCTTTCATCCCGCTAGCGAGACTGGCAGTCTTCACCAAATCAGATAGCCGCCGGAAGCCAGAGAGGATTTCCTCCGATCCATAGCGACACACATCATTGGTGCCGACATGAGCGACCACCTGCAGATGGGTGCACCCTGTACCCTTCATGGCATCCGGAAGGACCCTTTCCACATCTGGAATGACTCCCCCCGGTATGCACACGGAGTGCACATTGGTTTTCTTCCCCTCTCTTGCTGCCATTTCCCTAAGGGGCCCCATTACGCGCCTCCGGGAGGGGACTGCCAAGGGGGAGGTTACCATGAGAAAAAGATTGAATAATCAACGAAAGGATAATGTTATACGAGTCGAGGTGTGGAATGTCAGAAGCTTGAACGTGGTAGGGAAACTAGAAAATCTGAAAAGGGAAATGCAAAGGCTCAATCTAGATATAATAGGGGTCAGTGAAATGAAGTGGAAGGAAGACAAGGATTTCTGGTCAGATGCGTATCGGGTAATATCAACAGCAGCAGAAAATGGTATAACAGGTGTAGGATTCGTTATGAATAGGAAGGTAGGGCAGAGGGTGTGTTACTGTGAACAGTTCAGTGACCGGGTTGTTCTAATCAGAATCGACAGCAGATCAACACCGACAACGATAGTTCAGGTATACATGCCGACGTCGCAAGCTGAAGATGAACAGATAGAGAAAGTGTATGAGGATATTGAAAGGGTAATGCAGTATGTAAAGGGGGACGAAAATCTAATAGTCATGGGCGACTGGAATGCAGTGGTAGGGGAAGGAGTAGAAGAAAAGGTTACGTGAGAATATGGGCTTGGGGCAAGGAATGAAAGAGGAGAAAGACTAATTGAATTCTGTAACAAGTTTCAGCTAGTAATAGCGAATACCCTGTTCAAGAATCACAAGAGGAGGAGGTATACTTGGAAAAGGCCGGGAGATACGGGAAGATTTCAAATAGATTACATCATGGTCAGACAGAGATTCCGAAATCAGATACTGGATTGTAAGGCGTACCCAGGAGCAGATATAGACTCAGATCACAATATAGTAGTGATGAAGAGTAGGCTGAAGTTCAAGACATTAGTCAGGAAGAATCAATACGCAAAGAAGTGGGATACGGAAGTACTAAGGAATGACGAGATACGTTTGATGTTCTCTAACGCTATAGATACAGCAATAAGGAATAGCGCAGTAGGCAGTACAGTTGAAGAGGAATGGACATCTCTAAAAAGGGCCATCACGGAAGTTGGGAAGGAAAACATAGGTACAAAGAAGGTAACTGCGAGGAAACCATGGGTAACAGAAGAAATACTTCAGTTGATTGATGAAAGGAGGAAGTACAAACATGTTCCGGGAAAATCAGGAATACAGAAATACAAGTCGCTGAGGAATGAAATAAATAGGAAGTGCAGGGAAGCTAAGACGAAATGGCTGCAGGAAAAATGTGAAGACATCGAAAAAGATATGATTGTCGGAAGGACAGACTCAGCATACAGGAAAGTCAAAACAACCTTTGGTGACATTGAAAGCAACGGTGGTAACATTAAGAGTGCAACGGGAATTCCACTGTTAAATGCAGAGGAGAGAGCAGATAGGTGGAAAGAATACACTGAAAGCCTCTATGAGGGTGAAGATTTGTCTAATGTGATAGAAGAAGAAACAGGAGTCGACTTAGAAGAGATAGGGGATCCAGTATTAGAATCGGAATTTAAAAGAGCTTTGGAGGACTTACGGTCAAATAAGGCAGAAGGGATAGATAACATTCCATCAGAATTTCTAAAATCATTGGGGCAAGTGGCAACAAAACGACTATTCGCGTTGGTGTGTAGAATATATGAGTCTGGCGACATACCATCTGACTTTCGGAAAAGCATCATCCACACAATTCCGAAGACGGCAAGAGCTGACAAGTGCGAGAATTATCGCACAATCAGCATAACAGCTCATGCATCGAAGCTGCTTACAAGAATAATATACGAAGAATGGAAAAGAAAATTGAGAATGCGCTAGGTGACGATCAGTTTGGCTTTAGGAAAAGTAAAGGGACGAGAGAGGTAATTCTGACGTTATGGCTAGTAATGGAAGCAAGGCTAAAGAAAAATCAAGACACTTTCATAGGATTTGTCGACCTGGAAAAAGCGTTCGACAACATAAAATGGTGCAAGCTGTTCGAGAATCTGAAAAAAGTAGGGGTAAGCTATAGGGAGAGACGGATCATATACAATATGTACAACAACCAAGAGGGAATAATAAGAGTGGACGATCAAGAACGAAGTGCTCGTATTAAGAAGGGTGTAAGACAAGGCTGTAGCCTTTCGCCCCTACTGTTCAATCTGTACATCGAGGAAGCAATGATGGAAATAAAAGAAAGGTTCAGGAGTGGAATTAAAATACAAGGTGAAAGGATATCAATGATACGATTCGCTGATGACATTGCTATCCTGAGTGAAAGTGAAGAAGAATTAAATGATCTGCTGAACGGAATGAACAGTCTAATGAGTACACAGTACGGTTTGAGTGTAAATCGGAGAAAGACGAAGGTAATGAGAAGTAGTAGAAATGAGAACAGCGAGAAACTTAACATCAGGATTCATGGTCACGAAGTCAATGAAGTTAAGGAATTCTGCTACCTAGGCAGTAAAATAACCAATGACGGACGGAGCAAGGAGGACATCAAAAGCAGACTCGCTATGGCAAAAAAGGCATTCTGGCCAAGAGAAGTCTACTAATATCAAATACCGGCCTTAATTTGAGGAAGAAATTTCTGAGGATGTACGTCTGGAGTACAGCATTGTATGGTAGTGAAACATGGACTGTGGGAAAACCGGAACAGAAGAGAATCGAAGCATTTGAGATGTGGTGCTATAGACGAATGTTGAAAATTAGGTGGACTGATAAGGAATGAGGAGGTTCTACGCAGAATCGGAGAGGAAAGGAATATGTGGAAAACACTGATAAGGAGAAGGGACAGGATGATAGGACATCTGCTAAGACATGAGGGAATGACTTCCATGGTACTAGAGGGAGCTGTAGAGGGCAAAAACTGTAGAGGAAGACAGAGATTGGAATACGTCAAGCACATAATTGAGGACGTAGGTTGCAAGTGCTACTCTGAGATGAAGAGGTTAGCACAGGAAAGGAATTCGTGGCGGGCCGCATCAAACCAGTCAGTAGACTGATGACAAAAAAAAAAACAAAAAAAAAAACTGGGAGATGAAGAAGCTTGCACAGGATAGAGTTGCACGGAGAGCTGCATAAAACTAATCTCTGGACTGAAGACCACAACAACAACAACCCAAAATGTTCGGACACCAGACTTGGATGAAAATTTGAATAACACTGTGGAAGACAACTGCCGTGTCAGTACCAGACAGTTGGCTCGCCAGTACAGGGTAAGCCACGCGACCGTGTGGAACATTCTCCAAGACAATTGTTTCTACCCTTATCACTCACAGCATGTGCAGGGCTTACTAGCAGCAGACTTTCCACATCGGGAGCAGTTCTGTCACTGGTTTATTCACCAGGCAACCATGATTCTGTGATTTGTGTCATCCATCCTGTTCACAGATGAGGCCAACTTTACGTGCAGTGGAATCTTCAACTTTCATAACAGTCATCTGTGGGATAGTATGCAGAAACCCCATGGTACAGTGGCACCGAATCATCAGCATCAGTGCAGCCAGAATGTGTGGGCCGGGATAGCTGGCGACCATATTTTGGGACCAGTCTTCCTTCCACGTTACCTAACAGGCCAGAACTATCGGTTTATTGTGGGTGACTCTGCCTCCCATGCTGGAAGAAGTGTCATTGTTGATTTGAAGTGTTACGCGGCTGCTACATGATGGTGCTCCAGCCCACTTCGCCGTTAACATCCGGACTCATCTCAATCGTGTCTTCCCTGGTCGGTGGATCCGACGAGGGAGTCCAGTAGCATGGCCTGCTCGTTCACCGGATCTCAACCCATATGATTTCTGGTTATGGGACCACCTCAAAAGTATCATGTATTCAAAGCCCATTCCAGACATGAAGCAGCGTATTCATGCTGTCTTTGATACTGTTCGCATGCAGCCTGGCCGATGTGACCGTGTGAGACAGAACATGCCACGGCAGGTACATGCATGCATTGAGCACATGGAAACCATTTTCAGTACATTCTGTAACTGTGGCTGCATGCTACAGCGTGTAGTAGACTGCAGTCTCTGTAACAATGTATAACTGAATAATTGGTCTCTAGCATGAAAACCATAAATTTCTGGACATGTGTTCATGAGACTGTTTTTGTTCTGTATCCTCTCATAGATTAATATCTAGAGTTTGTACGTGGTGGAAAAAAACCACCCTGTATAGAAACTGTAATAATGTTCCAAACTACAAATTTCTGAAAATATTTGACTAAATGCTTTGAAATTTTGACACAATGTTGCATTGGAATACGCATGTGTTTTTATATGCCTATTTTTTAAAATATATGTTACATATAATTTTTTTTATAAATTCAGTAATAGGAAAACGTTGTTACAAAAAATTTCAAAAAATTACACACACAAACACGAGGGAGGGAGAGAGAGAGAGAGAGAGAGAGAGAGAGAGAGAGAGAGAGATTAAAGTAATAGGTACCTAAAAGTAGGTCTATATTAGAATGCAAAATTGTGTTAAAATTTCAAAGCAATTGGTCAAGAACTTTCGAAGATATGCGATTTTGAACAAATGAACATTTACGTTTTTATTTATATAAATTTAAGAACGTTAGTCTTATTAACTTTAAGCAATTTCCTCACTACATTTCTGTTGGATGTGAGTTGTCACTTCTAAAAGAAATGCATCACGAAACTGCAGAAGGCATCAACATGGAGAGGAAGGTGACTGGTCACAGGAAGAGTAGAAATAATAGGGTGTGATTACGATGAGATCGGAGAAAGAAAAGAGAAATAGAAAGAAATGAGATAGTTTGATGTGTGACAGAGATACTATTTCCCTGTAGGACAGAAAGAAAAGAGCTGGGATATGCTGAGAGAGAAGCTCCGCCGATGACAAAAGATAGAGCTTAAATTTTCTCTTGGGTGCAGAGTGGCTTTGGATAACGCAATACGCATGTTACAGGCCAATATGTTTCACAGTTGTAATGCTGAAATACTGAAGGAGATGAAGAAAGATTTAGTACTATGCAGAAGTACAGCCAAACGGCTGTTGTACTTGAGAAATGATGATAGGTATCTGATATCTGAAGAGAGGTACTGAGGACAGCAGTGACTAAAAAAGCAATGAAGTAAAGAAAGCACAAGAAAATCATTCACCTGTTCGGCACATCCAACCTACCTGAGTAAAGGATATGACTAAACAACCAAAAGTTGCATCTGTGTCTTAAGCATTCTTTGGTAGCTCGAATTGTCAAGAGTTTTTAACTATTTGTGCTGTGTTGAACTATGAGGGCTATAAGGAACGATCGGTCGCGAAATGAAAGTCATAGTGAAAATTCGATACAGCTTTGCACAGATGTGTTGGGCAGTGTCTCTAGTATGCCCGTTGACAGCTTAGTTTCACTCTTCTCAGTTCTGAGCACGCAGTGAGTGCGTAAATATGCCTAGAAAACAGTGTTTCCCGCCAAGTGCCTGCTGGGAGATTTTCTCTGATTTCATGCAGCCCCACATATTGTAACTGCCATGCAGTGCCTTCTTCATGACAGTTCTCGGCTGCACGTTGCACGGGCAATGAGGACACTCCTGCAGCGTTTTCGACGGGTAGTATTTGATCACCCACCATAAAGCCTGAACTTGGCTCCCACTTATTTTCATCTCTGCTCAAAGGAACTGCTGGCTATGAAGACAACATTTTGACACAGACAGTGAGCTGCAATCCAGCGCAGAAAATTGTCAGAAAGCACTCGAGGCAGCCTTCTAAGATGAGGGTATTGAAAACTTGGTACAATGCTATGACAGAAATCTAAATCCGAGTGGCGACTATATAAAGAAGTAGCTGGAATTTGTAGCTAGCTGTTCCAAATAAAACAGTTGTGATTTTCACAGTGGTTTCCATCTTGCAACTGATCGTTCCTTACTTTCCAAATAGCCCTTGCACATCACAGAAGTAAGGATTTGGCCAGACTGGAGACTGAACTAATTTTGGTTAAATTTGAGGCGCAAATATTTTTTTAAAATTTTTGGATTCCATGTGGGCTGGAGAGAGGTTTCCTGCATGCAGCAACAGTTTGCTCTTCCAGATTGAGATACCAAGGTCTCATACTGGTTTTTGAAAAAATAAGTGGATACCAATGAAACGCATTTTCACGAAAATATCCACTGATCTACTTTCGGTGTGAGATGAGGATGACTTGTCACTTCTTAGGGTTTAATTTAACCCCCAGGTTTTGTGCCATTGTGGTACAGCAGCAGCGATGTTTGCAGAGCTGGCACTTAGGCACATCTGGATATTGTCAGCATACAAATGGTATTTACGAGAATGAAGCTCAGATGAAATGTCGTTTATATAGAAGCAGTGGACGAAGAACATTTTTCCATCATGGCTTCTCCAACCCACGGATGACCCATTGACATGTGTTCCCAGGATAGCTGTAGAGCCACAGTATGACATTGTTGGAGAAATTCAGCTGTTTCATTTTAATAAGTAAGTTATCGGAATGATGCAGCGACAGAGACATTGTTTTCAGTCTTTGTAGCAGTTCTGCAAAGCTTGTACTGGAATGCCTTTCAACTCATCGGTTATGATCTTTTGGGCATTATCCAACATAGTGAAGCGACGCCCTTTCGAGAGGTTTTTGAGATGGAGTAATAAAAAAGAGAAGAAGACTGAGATCTCGTAATTAGTTATCTGAGGAAACCCAGGAATGCTATATCTTATCAAAAATTAACTAATTGTGAGTAATATCAGATGCGGCTCATTGCTATGGTGCAGCATCAAAATGCATGCAGTACCAGGTTGGACACATGCTATGTTTTTGTTGAACGTTTCAAGGACTTCCTGATTAAAAGTTTTATTTACATTTAGTTTTGGAGGACTAAATTCAGTGTGAACGATCCTCCGGCTACCGGAAAAAGCAAATAAGCATTGGTTTGATTTTGGATTTGCTTGTGGCAGCTTAAGGCTATGGTGGTCTAGTGGCTGGAGCAGTAGACTCCACACCTTAGGGCCCCAGTTCAAACCCAGGGTAGGGGCAGGGATTTTTCCTCATTTTAGTTCCTCTAGGATGGGCGCAGTTCCACTCAGCCTGTCCACAGCTCGTGGTCGTGCGGTAGCGTTCTCGCTTCCCGCGCCCGGGTTCCCGGGTTCGATTCCCGGCGGGGTCAGGGATTTTCTCTGCCTCGTGATGACTGGGTGTTGTGTGATGTCCTTAGGTTAGTTAAGTTTAAGTAGTTCTAAGTTCTAGGGGACTGATGCCCATAGATGTTAAGTCCCATAGTGCTCAGAGCCATTTTCTACTCAGCCTGCTGTCAAAATGAGTATCCACTGTCTTAGTGTCGTGGCAGATAGAAGGACTGCACTCTACCAGCAGTCGAGGCAACAGAGTATGGGCTTGCAGCACACATTTGTGCTTTTATCTTTTATTCTAGCTTTCTTCAGACAGTGACATTTTACAGTGTTCCACTCCCAACTTCGGCTTTTTGTCTCGGTATCCTATTCGAAAGTCCGTAATTTGTCTCCTGCAATAATAACACTGCCTAATTATGAATCACTCCAAAAGATCAAAACACGTTCTCCTAATAGTTCGTCTGCTCAGTCATGAGGTTTCTTGGAAGCAACTTTGTGCACTATTTTCTCATGTACAAGTCTTATACTAAAAATCAATGGGCGCTAAGAAAGCTCAAATTTAGCTAACTATTTACAAATTTTTCTGACCTCCCAGGCTCTTCACTCTTTCCACACTGTCATCCATTCTTGAAGTTGGTCATTGTGCAGGAGGTCTCTCTTTCATTTCTTCTCGGTATGCTTAAGTGAACTTGTGCTGTCTAAATACACGTGCCCTCGATAGAGAATGAGCGCCATAAACCCATTGTAACTTTTTACACGCCACAGTACTGGTTTCGTCAACATTGACATAAAAAGTGAAGTGGTCTAATGGCTAGACCAGTAGACTCCACACCTTAGGGCCCCAGTTCAAACCCAGGTTCATGTACAGTGTCGCCAGTCACATTGCTTGTCAAACGCACCTCGTATATCTTATAAAATAATGAAACCATTTAAAGTTACTTAAGTCTACTGCAATGTAAAGTATGGTGTCATGGAATATACAGGGAATATCAGCAAATGTACACTACTGGCCATTAAAATTGCTACACCACGAAGACGACGCGCTACAGAGGGGAAATTTAACCGACAGGAAGAACATGCTGTGATATGCAAATGATTAGCTTTTCAGAGCATTCGCACAAGGTTGGCGCCGGTGACGACACCTACAACGTGCTGACATGAGGAACGTTTTTAACCGATTTATCATACACAAACAGCAGTTGACTGGCGTTGTCTGTTGAAACGTTGTTGTGATGCCTTGTGTAAGGGAGAGAAATGCGTACCATCACGTTTCCGACTTTGATAAAGGTCGGATTGAAGCCTATCGCGATTGCGGTTTATCGTATCGCGACATTGCTGCTCGCGTTGGTCGAGATCCAATGACTGTTAGCAGAATATGGAATCGGTGGGTTCAGGAGGGTAATACGGAACGCCGTGCTGGATCCCAACGGCATCGTATCACTAGCAGTCGAAATGACAGGCATCTTATCCCCATGGCTGTAACGGATCGTGCAGACACGTCTTGATCCCTGAGTCAACAGATGGGGACGTTTGCAAGACAACAAACATCTGCACAAACAGTTCAACGAAGTTTGCAGCAGCATGGACTATCAGCTCGGAGACCATGGCTGCGGTTACCCTTGACGCTGCATCACAGACAGGAGCGCCTGCGATGGTGTACTCAACGACGAACCTGGGTGCACGAATGGCAAAGCGTCATTTTTTCGGATGAATTCAGGTTCTCTTTACAGCATCATGATGGTCGCATCCGTGTTTGGCGATATCGCGGTGAACGCACATTGGAAGCGTGTATTCGTCATCACCATACTGGCGTATCACCCGGTGTGATGGTTATGGGGTGCCATTGGTTACACGTCTCGGTCACCTCTTGTTCGCATTGACGGCACTTTGAACTGTGGACGTTACATATCAGATATCTTACGACCCGTGGCTCTACCCTTCATTCGATCCCAGCGAAACCCTACATTTCAGCAGGATAAGGCACGACCGCATGTTGCAGGTCCTGTATGGGCCTTTTTGGATACATAAAATGTTCGACTGCTGCCCTGTCCAGCACATTCTCCAGATCTCTCACCAATTGAAAACGTCTGGTCAATGGTGGCCGAGCAACTTGCTCGTCACAATACACCAGTCACTACTCTTGATGAACTGTGGTGTCGTGTTGAAGCTGCATGGGCAGCTAGCTGTACCTGTACACGCCATCCAAGCTCTGTTTGACTCAAAGCCCAGGCCTATAAAGGCCGTTATTACGGCCAGAGGTGGTTGTTCTGGGTACTGATTTATCTATGCACCCAAATTGCGTGAAAATGTAATCACATGTCAGTTCTAACATAATATATTTGTCCAATGAATACCCGTTTATCAACTGCATTTCTTCTTGGTGTAGCAATTTTAACGGCCAGTAGTATATGAGAGTGAGTATGCGTTTGTGTGTGTGTGTGTGTGTGTGTGTGTGTGTGTGTGTGTGAATGTGTGTGTGTGTGCATGCGCGTGTGTGTGTGTGTTCTAATCGCTAATGGCTCTGAGCACTAAGCCACTTAACATCTGAGGTCATCAGTCCCCTAGAACTTAGAACTACTTAAACCTAACTAACCTAATGACATCACACACATCCATGCCCGAGGCAGGATTCGAACCTGCGACCGTTGCAATCGCGCGGTTCCGGACTGAAGCGCCTAGAACCTCTCGGCCACCACGGCCGGCTGTGTGTGTGTGTGTGTGTGTGTGTGTGTGTGTGTGTGTGTGTGTGTGTGTGTGTGTTTGTGTGTGTGTGTGTGTGTGAATATTCTATGTACTAATAATAACTATAATAATAATAATAACGGTTGTAAATAATCTAACTGGCTTTAAGGGCATTACGTCCAATTCCAAATCAGTAAGAAACCTTTGAAATGTTTTATTTTTCTGTACAATATCTCATTTCACACGCCATGGATGTTGTTGATGAAGTTCTTTGTTCCACATGAAAAAACCAACTGCTCGTTACCTCTTCAGATAAAGAGAGATACACGTACAAATGTGAACTACAGGAAAAAATAATCAGGTAGCTACTATTGTTGTAGCAATATTGTTTCGATATCTCGAGCCGTTTATGAAATGTTGGGGTTATCCACGCCACGTTTACCAGCCTATACTTCATGCTTAGGACAGGTTGTACGATTCGGGATGGTAAATCCAGGGCTAGCTAACCGAGGAATAGGGTTAACTATTTACAGTCAGTAAAGGAAATAATATTGTAACTTGTGAAGATAACTTACTAAAGAGTTGTGAATTTCATACAGGGCAGCATTCACATAAATATGATTCCTACATTTCTCTACGAACTTGTTTCTCCGAGAAGCGATGGGAGAATTCATCAGTATAGTAAAGAAACTGTTTCTTTCCACATCAAAGTCAAATGTTGTCTATGTAAAGACTCGTGACATACAAACATAAGAAAAACATTAAACGTTCAGAAAGCTTAATTTTTTCTGTGTGTGAGTGTATAAACCAAATTTCGGCAAAAACGAGGAAAAAGAGGAAGACAAACATTCTTTTTTTAAGTCTCATTTTATCTCGAAAGTCAACTCGTCGCAGGACATGAGAAAAATGGCGTCGTAGTGGAGATATATAGAGGTTGTTACCGGTGTGTCTCTGAGAAACAGTGATTTCGTAGCGGAACTGCTTCCGTTGCTCATGGACATTGGGTCATTGATCAATGCGGAATTACCGTAGCATGTGCGGGAAAGTAGCCTTCCGTTAGTCGTCTGTCTGCCAAGCTTAAGCCGAAGGAAAACACATCGCCAGGGGCGGAGCACTAACTGCCCGAAACGTTGCTAAAGACAACACATTTTTTGTGCCATGCCGAGCATTATCAAACCACTGTTGAAAATTTTGCCCGTTTCGTTGTAAAATGAAATTGGTACGTGGCGTAGAAGATTGTTTTGCTCGAATGGTGCATTTTATATATCTGAAACAAGTTTTTAGGTAAGGTGTCTTAAGTACAATATACCTGTATATGTCTTCTTTTACAAACGTGCAAGTAAAATTTTTCTGGCTAACAGCTTCTCGGCTTACATGACCATTACACAATGGCTGATTATGTCTTCACAGACAATAGCATGTTAGCGAAAAGATTTGAAAGGTTTTGTATGCCTCGCAGAGGTGCTCTTTAACAATTCAACCCTAACAATATCGGAAAACATCCTAAATAAGCAGAATTAAATTTACAGAACCGTACAGCTGATGCAAATAAAATGAGAAGACATAGAACAGTACTATACCTAAAGAAGTGTAACTAAGAAATTATATACCCACTGCTGTAAATGTTACAAATATTCAATGCAGAAAAAAAGACGAAAACTCCAAAATGGGTTAATAGTGTGTGCTAGGCAATGTGAGATATCAGTGAAGAAGCTTAAGGGATTAGGGGAAGCGCAAGAGGGGAGCTATCATCTGAATCACTCTAATAAGCACATGGGACAAAAAATGAGTCACCCTCAAGAACATCTCGCTAATATCTGTAACAACACTTCTAGCCTCCGTAATGGCCTCAGTTCGTCGAGGAGAAGAATCAGCAAGTCTTTACAGGTACGCCACATCCAGCTGAAGCGACTCATTGAAGATGATATTTCGTAGGATGTTAATTGCTGCATTTCACCTGCTGCTACAAATAGTCTAACACAGTATCTATGTATTAAAATAGGACTTCAAGTTGCAGTAGGGTGCCTATCTGTTCATCAAACTAAGAATGTATGTTTACAGCCCTGTGAATACAACTGTTGTCCTTTTGGAAGACGGAAGAGTCCACAGCATTCTCATCATGAAGAAGAAGATGAAGAAATGGAAGCACTTGATCTCCGAGAATGTTGAAATAAATATACCGCTTCATGCACCGGTAATCTGAACGAATCTGGCCAAGTCACAGTAAAATAACAACACCAAAACATCACAGAATCACTTCTGGCCTCAACTGCACATTCAACATTCTGCTGGATCCTTTGTCGTCCACCAGACTCATCTCTTGATGTAACCTATAACTTCGAGAAAACCTCAGCACACTTATGTGTAAGTTTCCCAGTCGTACTGTAATCACTGGAGGAGACTTCAATTATGCAACAATTAATTGGGAAAATTACGGTTTTGTTAGTGGTGGGCGTGACAAGATATCGTGTGAAACATTACTAAATGCCTTCTCTGATAATTACCCAGAACAGATAACTAGGAACCTTACTCACGATGGTGGTATATTGGATCCAATAGCAACAAATAGACCTGACCTCTTTGAGCATGTCCACATCGAAACTGGTATCAGTGAGCATGATGCGGTTGTGCCAACCATGATTACCAAAGCACAAAGGAACAACTAAAACAAGCAGAAAGATATATATGTTCGGTAAACTAGATAAAAAATCAGTATGTCATATCTAGAGACCGGATTATATGCATCATAAAAACCTTAAAATATGCCTGAAAATGCATGAAAAGTGTTGAGATATTCAAGATCAAATAATAAAAAAGCATGGTAGTTACTGTATGCATTATATCTCAAAGTCGAACCTGTGCATATCAATTACGAGGAAGTGGGCCACCCACGCTAAAAATAGGTACATTTACAACGCCGGTATCGTTATCTGAATACTTTCTGGTGGAGGTTAGGATGGGGGCTTTTTTGGGATTATTTTCTAAAAATTTGCAAAATGGGGACGCATACCGTGTTTTGAGAATTGTTGCTTCTTTGCTATTGTTGTCGGTAACAAGCAGATGCGATAATAGTGAGTCGCAGTGAAACAATCGGCACGCTCAAGAACTCCGAAATATTTTATTTAAAAACAACATACAGTCATGATTTTATTTGAAAAGCATTAACTTTCAATTAATACTATTGGACAAAGGCATTATTTATGGATCACAGCATCATTTACAATTTATTTTACATTTTTCTAGTGTTGTAAACATAAATGAACAAGTACTGTTCCAAATGTTCGGTAGTAAGATTGTGTCATCGATAACTCAGAACATTTTTGTAAGTAGAAAAGGACCGTTCTACATCAACTGAGGTAACTGGACAGTATTTGAATTTGAATGCTACAGTATGTTAGCACTAATTATTTCAGGTAAAAGTTCACCTGTCCCATTAATAAAACTATAAATTTTGCACAAGGGGTCAAAGCCTGGGTTGATGTTTTAAATGTTTTCAAACTTTTCTTTAAGTTTTCTTGGGAATACTTCTGGCAATGAGAAGTTCAATAGAATAATTTTATTCATTAATTGAATAGATTCTTGCAACATCAAGCCTTGAGTTTCAAGCTTTTTAATCCTTGCAGGTTTATAGGAAAAATGAGTGCTAATCACAGCAAAGTCTTTTTTAATACCGGAATCATTAAAAGCTTCCTTGCACTCGCAAACTGCCAAAGCCTCTGCATTATCGAAGTCATTTACTAGGCTTCTAATGGCCTCGAAATATTCATTGTAGCCGGCCAGGGTGGCCGAGCGGTTCTAGGCGCTACAGTGTGGAAACGCGCGACCACTACGCTCGCAGGTTCGAATCCTGCCTCGGGCATGGATGTGTGTGATGTCCTTAGGTTAGTTAGGTTTAAGTAGTACTAAGTTCTAGGGGACTGATGACCTCAGCAGTTAAGCCCCATTGCTGAGAGCCATTTGAACCATTTTTGTTCACTGTAAAACAGCATAGCTTTGACCCACGTACCCCAACGGGTTACCACTGGTTCTTGAGGTAAAGTCACAACTGGTAGTTTTTCTTTGTGGGTCTTTGTGAAAGTATTAATGTTTCAATATATATATATATATATATATATATATATATATATATATATATATATATATATATATATAATTCTTTGAAGGTTGTCTGTCACATATCTCATATATTCTTTGGTTGATTTTGTAGTAGTTGTGATGATCTCTGGCTATGTTTTGAAATATGCAGTTGGTGTTTCGTGTCATATTGTCGTACTGTGTGATGCTTAATAAATGATTCCTTTCTAAAACGGCATTTTTGATTTGTCAACATGGTACCAGATGTGCGCGGTTGATAAGTTTGTATGAGGTGCGACAGTTGTGCCGATTTCGGAAAAGAATTACTCGACAATACAGCAGTGTAAAGACGAGACAATGGCCGATCAAAGACAACAACTAGATAAACTCACCGGCGCAGAAAACTGGGGGAGCTGGAGAATTATTATGAGAACTATTTTAGAGTGTGTCAAAATCTTTTGTGTCGTAAGTGGTGAACTGATTAGGCCAAAAGGAAGCGGACAGAGTTGCGAAACCGAACTTGTAAAATGGACAAAGGCTAATACAAAAACAAGGAAAAGACTAATTCTGTCACTTGATACCAAGCCTTTACTTCGTGTTGGAGAATGCAAGACTGCTAAAGACGTTTGGGATAAGCTACACAAGATCTATAATGTGCACTCAGATGAAAACGTTAAAACATTGATCTGCTTAGACATAAACTCCATAACATTGTGTGGGAGGCATCCGGAGGTATACAAGGTCATCTAGCCAAATTTGATTTACAAACTTAGTTTCGTTGTTGGACAAGTCTATTGACGATGGTGACCTTTGAGCACGATTTTTGGAAACTTTTCCAAAAGAGTTCGATTACATTTATATTACGTGGCATGATCCACCTACTGAAGATAAGACATGGAATAAATTGCAAAAACGGTGTTTGAATTATGAACTACAGGGTGTTTCAAAAATGACCGGTATATTTGAAACGGCAATAAAAACTAAACGAGCAGCGATAGAAATACACCGTTTGTTGCAATATGCTTGGGACAACAGTACATTTTCAGGCGGACAAACTTTCGAAATTACAGTAGTTACAATTTTCAACAACAGATGGCGCTGCAAGCGATGTGAAAGATATAGAAGACAACGCAGTCTGTGGGTGCGCCATTCTGTACGTCGTCTTTCTGCTGTAAGCGTGTGCTGTTCACAATGTGCAAGTGTGCAGTGGACAACATGGTTTATTCCTTAGAACAGAGGATTTTTCTGGTGTTGGAATTCCACCGCCTAGAACACAGTGTTGTTGCAACAAGACGAAGTTTTCAACGGAGGTTTAATGTAACCAAAGGACCGAAAAGCGATACAATAAAGAATCTGTTTGAAAAATTTCAACGGACTGGGAACGTGACGGATGAACGTGCTGGAAAGGTAGGGCGACCGCGTACGGCAACCACAGAGGGCAACGCGCAGCTAGTGCAGCAGGTGATCCAACAGCGGCCTCGGGTTTCCGTTCGGCGTGTTGCAGCTGCGGTCCAAATGACGCCAACGTCCACGTATCGTCTCATGCGCCAGAGTTTACACCTCTATCCATGCAAAATTCAAATGCGGCAACCCCTCAGCGCCGCTACCATTGCTGCACGAGAGACATTCGCTAACGATATAGTGCACAGGATTGATGATGGCGATATGCATGTGCCCCATGTTGCAGTCCCATCATCCCTGCATCCTCAAAAAGTACTGGTCTGGGCCGCCATTTCTTCCAAAGGAATCATTGGCCCATTTTTCAGATCTGAAACGATTACTGCATCACGCTATCTGGACATTCATCGTGAATTTGTGGCGGTACAGACTGCCTTAGACGACGCTGCGAACACCTCGTGGTTTATGCAAGATGGTGCCCAGCCACATCGCACGGCCGACGTCTTTAATTTCCTGAATGAATATTTCGATGATCGTGTGATTGCTTTGGGCTATCCGAAACATACTGGAGGCGGCGTGGATTGGCCTCCCTATTCGCCAGACATGAACCCCTGTGACTTCTTTCTGTGGGGACACGTGATAGACCAGGTGTACCGCCAGAATCCAGAAACAATTGAACAGCTGAAGTAGTACATCTCATCTGCATGTGAAGCCATTCCGCCAGACACGTTGTCAAAGGTTTCGGGTAATTTCATTCAGAGACTACGCCATATTATTGCTACGCATGGTGGATATGTGGAAAATATCGTACTATAGAGTTTCCCAGACCGCAGCGCCATCTGTTGTTGACAATTGTAACTACTGTCATTTCGAAAGTTTGTCTGCCTGAAAATGTACTGTTATCCCAAGCATATTGCAACAAACGGTGTATTTCTATCGCTGCTCGTTTAGTTTGTATTGCCGTTTCAAATATACCGGTCATTTTTGAAACACCCTGTAAGAATAACAGATCGTGATGACGAAAGTGTTGCTACAGTATTGATGTCGAAAATGAAGACTAACAAACCACAACAGAAGCGCAAACAAACCTCCTCTGAAGCAGATTCATTAAGAACGCTTCATTATAAAAGGAATGAAGACAGAAAATGCTTTTCGTATGATAAAGTAGGTCACTTACCTTAATGGTGTAAGACAGCGTTGGAAAAGATTGTGCTATGTTGTTAACTAATGTAACATCAGTGGATAATTCAAGAAGCTGGAGCTACACAGATACTTCAAAATCGGTGGAAACAGTATCAGTGCTGAGATAAAACAGCTTTTCAGTAGATACACTGGACTGTGATGAGTGGTACAGCGGTGCAACACATCACATAACAAATCGGCGTGATTGATACACTACATATGAACAATTTGAAACCCCGAGGAAGATGGATAGTGCCAAGAATGGTGTACATATTGAAGCATTTGGTATAGGGCAAATTGATGTATAGATGTTCAATGGACAGACATGGACAGGACGATGTTTTGAAGATGTTTGGTTTTGCAAGGGAATAAAACAAATAGTCGAAAATGATGACAAATCAGTGGTATTTTTCTAAAACGATATTGGTATTGCTATTGCCACAGCCTGGTGTGAAAATGAGCTTTATCGTGTGGCTGTGGAAGTTGTTTGTCAAGAAAAGTATTGTGTTGTTACTGAAACTGATGACACTTTACAGAGCTGGCATTAAAAAATGAAATTAAAGAAAAGTTGCCACTGTTCATTAAAATGATAAGGACTCAGTCTGATGTTACTGTGAAAGAGCTGGAGGCAAGGAGTTCCACAATAAAGATGTGCAAAAATTTGCTGGCTCAGTTTGGCTGAAACATTCAATCACAGCACCATATAGACCTCAACAGAATGGAATTTCTGAACGGTAAAGTAGAATCCTGTGTGAGATGGCATGTTCTTGGCTTTGCTCTGCTGAACATCTGCCAAAAGCATTGTGGGGTGAAGCTGTTCTGGCTGCAACGTACACTTTGTATCGGACAGGTACCACAAAAATTAAAGGTAAAACTCCAATTGAAATATTTATGAAGAAACAAGGTCGTTTAGACAATTAGGTGATATTTGGAACCGAATGCTATGCTTGGATTCCTACACAGAAACGGAATTAGTTTGATGCTAAATCTTCAAAAGGATATGTGGTTGGTTATGATGATTGTGGATACCCTGTTTATTTTCCTGAAAAAAGGTGCGTGTGTGTTTGCAGAGATGTAAAGTTCAATTGCAAACCATTACAGAAACCTCTTATCGGCATTCAAAAGTCTAAAAGGGTTGTTGAAATATCAGCTATACATAAGAAAGCAGATATTTTAGAGACTGAGCATGAAAATATTGATTTTGAAGAGGATTACATGAACCAAGATGTTGCTACAAGTGATGAAAGTGTTAACAACCAGCCATATGACACTGTGGGAGAAGTTGGAAGTAGCTTGGAAGCAAGAAATGAGGAAAGAGGAAGCCACAATTTACGTTAACGGCGTGTGTGTTTGCAGAGATGTAAAGTTCAATTGCAAACCATTACAGAAACCTCTTATCGGCACTCAAAAGTCTAAAAGGGTTGTTGAAATATCAGCTATACATAAGAATGCAGATATTTTAGAGACTGAGCATGAAAATATTGATTTTGAAGAGGATTACATGAACCAAGATGTTGCTACAAGTGATGAAAGTGTTAGTAACCAGTCATATGACACTGAGGGAGAAGTTGGAAGTAGCTTGGAAGCAAGAAATGAGGAAAGAGGAAGCCACAATTTACGTTAACGGCGAAATTTGAAGAAACCAACTTGTTACTGTGAAGATTCAGTTCATCAACCAAGAATGATGTTTCCTTGTTAGACACCAGGAAGCATTGCAGTCAGAGAATTCGAAGTATGGAAGAATGCAATGGAGGAAGAGATGGATGTTCTAAAGAAAAATGGAACGTGGGAATTAGTTTACAAAATTAAACCAAACAATGTGATTGGAAATCAATGGGTCTTTGCTACAAAATTAAATGCAAATAATGATGTTGCTCAAATAAGGTTCAACTGGTGGCAAGAGGATATACTCAACGGTTTGGAGTAGATTATGTTGACACATTTAGCCCTGTTGCAAGATTTGAGACAATGACATCCCGTTTGAATGTTGCAATTCAACATGATTGGTGTAGAAGGCAATTTAATGCGAGGACAGCATTTCTCAATGGTATTTTGAAGGAAGAAATCTACATGACTCAACCAGAGGGATTTGATGATAGTACAGGATGTGTAAGTAACTGAAGAGTCCACATGGTTTGAAGCAAGCCTCAAAATGCTGGTATGAATGTCTTGCTGGATTCCTTACTGAATGTAACTTACAAGAGAGCAGTTCGGATCCATGTATGTTTTATGGTGAAAACCTGGTATTATTGTTTTATGTTGATGATGGATTTGCTATGGGCTCAACATATTCCACAGCTAAGTTCACTGAACAGTTGGGGAAACATTTCCAAATCAGTGTAGAAAAAGTTGATTACTTCTTGGGTTTACAAATCAAGAGGTTTGGCAACTGTATTCAAATAAATCAGTCTGCATCAGTGAAGATGATTTTAGAGGAATACGATATGATGGATCAAAACCATTGTCTTTACCCATTGAACCAGGATGGACATCAGGTGGGTCACCTTTTAATAATACTGGACTGTATCGAGAAATGGTTGGAAGTTTGATATATTTAATACAAGGCACAAGACCAAATTTATCATACGCTGTTTATGTTGCTTCGGGAGTAAGATTGAAGTAAATTACATACCAACTGGTGGACAGGCAGCAGACACTCTGAAAAAAGGGGTACCATTCACAAAGTTACAAATGATGAAGCAACTTGTTGGTGTAGTGTCTATTTCATCTATAATATAAAAATGAATCGCAAAATGTGTTGGTAAGCGCATAACTCAACAACGCCTCGACCAATTTGGCCAAATCTTTTTTTAAAATGTTCGTTGAAGTTCAAGGATGGTTTTTACGGCGAGAAAAATTAGAATTATTGCTGGAAAAACCCTAAAAATAGCCCTTTTCTTTTTCCTATACAAATGATTTGTAACTAAAACGTAGTCAATTTGAGCTTTATTGCTATGGTATAAAGTTCATATTAAAATGAATCGCAAAATGTGTTGGTAAGCGCATAACTCAACAACGCCTCGACCAATTTGGCCAAATCTTTTTTTAAAATGTTCGTTGAAGTTCAAGGATGGTTTTTATGGCGAGAAAAATTAGAATTATTGCTGGAAAAACCCTAAAAATAGCCCTTTTCTTTTTCCTATACAAATGATTTGTAACTAAAACGTAGTCAATTTGAGCTTTATTGCTATGGTATAAAGTTCATATTAAATTACAAGCACTCACTGTTGTCTAAGCAATGTAGGTGTGTTCCTAACGTCAAAGATCATATCTATCAAAACAATGTGCGTGTGTGCGTTGGAGCACAGAATACATAGTTGGAGAAGTTTAATGTCGCGTTCCGAAACTCGCGTTTCTTTTGTATTAGTTTCGGCACGCGAGATAAAATGCATCAGTTTCCACGTCATTACATCAGTCAAACAAAAATCGCGTTACAATTCGTACGGCTTAAAAGGATTTGACTTCAAGTCATATAAAATTTAAAAAAAAAAAAAGTTGTCTGTGACCTAATCTACTGAGTTTACTTTTGTCAACTGATACACGAAACAAATTCGTGTTTTGTGCAGAGTGTTTACTTAGTTAGTGTTTGTTTAGTTCGTGATTAGTGAAAAACTAATTTATATTTGATATGCCTCCTATAAGACGAAGCAATTTAGGTAGAAGAACCAGAAATGCTACAAACCAAGCTAATTACCGATCTAATCGTACGGCACAAGAACGTGACGACGGAAATGAACGTGAAAGAATTCGGATATCACAAACGCGTGAAGCGCGAGCGCGACATTCAACTAATAATCGCGCAAGTTTGAATCGAGCTGCTTTCAGTTACGATGTGTCAATTGACTACAGTAACTACCAATGTGTTGTTATTGGTTCTATGAACTCGGTTTGCTCACACTGTAAGGCATTAAAATACAAAAACGAAGCCAATGGATTGTGTTGCGCAAATGGTAAAGTGAAATTGATACCATTGGACCCACCACCAGAACCATTGTACTCATTGGTTTCAGGAATAGGAACAGATTCTATACACTTTTTGACACATATCCAACAATATAACAATTGCTTTCAAATGACTTCATTTGGGGCAACAAATGTAGTTCGGGAAAATTTTATGCCAACTTTCAAGGTATGTATTATAGCAGTTACTCATAATTATTTTAGCGAACAAAATTTTCTGTCACAAAAGTTAAGATGTGTCACTAATCTTCAATTTCTTAATCACTTATATATCACTTAGTCATCATATTATATGGTGATTCAGTTTCAGTGACACTTTTATTATATTTTATATTTGATAGATGTTAGTTCAAACTAAATATATACTTTTTAAGATCAAATATTATTTAAGTTTGATCACTGGCAATCCATTAATTTATACCACACCATAATATTTTATTTTATTTACAGATACAAGGGCAAATATATCACAGACCAGGTTCACTGTTACCAGTGTCAGATAGCGACAACAAATTCCTGTAAATTTATTTTATGGGCAATTCACCACAAGAAATTGATCTGCGTTGTGCACATAACAATTTAGTAAAGAGGTCTATTGTAGAACAATTACAAACTTTATTTCATCAACACAATCAATTGATTACATTGTTTAAAACTGCCCTGGATCTGATGCCATCCGATAATCACAAAATTGTAATCAGAGCTGATAAAACACCTGCAGGTCAACATACAAGACGTTTTAATGCACCAACTATTGATGAAGTTGCTATCGTTGTAGTTGGAGAAAACTTGGAATCCCGTGATATTGTTTTACATCGTCGGAATGATCAATTACAACGTATAAAGGAAACACACCGCTCATATGATGCACTGCAATATCCTATTATATCTTGGCAAGGTGAAGATGGCTACGATTTCTCAATAAAAATGATAAATCCCATTACAGGTAACTAAAATATTAATTTAGCTATGGCGATAATATCTCAGTCATTATATTATGTATTTTAATTTTATATTTGAATGTTATTAAAAGAAAATCTATTTACAGGTTCTGAAACCAACAAAAAAGCCAGTTCAATGAACTATTATTCATACCGCCTAATGATTCGGGAAAATGAAGAAAATCACATATTGAAATGTCGGCGATTATATCACAAATATGTTGTTGACATGTATGTAAAAATTGAAACGGAGAGATTAACATTCATCAGGTTGAATCAAACCAAACTCCGATCTGAAGAGTATATTCACCTTCGAGATGCGATTAATACTGATGGAAATGCACAGAATGTCGGTCGGATGACTATTCTTCCAGCAACATACATCGGAAGCCCTCGGCATATGCATGAATATGCTCAAGATGCCATGTCGTATGTTCGTCATTATGGTACAGCAGATTTGTTCATCACATTTACATGCAATCCGCAATGGATAGAAATCAAGCAGGAGTTATTCCTTGGGCAATCACCCATTGATCGTCATGATATTACAGCCAGAGTCTTTAGACAAAAGTTGAAATCTTTAATGGATTTCATCGTAAAACATAATGTGTTTGGTGAGACACGCTGCTGGATGTATTCTGTGGAGTGGCAGAAACGAGGATTGCCACATGCACACATTTTGATTTGGTTGGTTGAAAAGATAAGGCCAAATGAAGTTGATGCAGTGATATCAGCTGAAATCCCTAATGTACAAGTAGATCCTGGATTGCATGAGGTAGTTATCAAAAACATGATACATGGTCCCTGTTGAACTCTTAATCAAAATTCACCGTGTATGATGGATGGTAAATGTTCAAAACGATATCCACGGACATTAATATCGGAAACAATTACTGGTAATGACGGTTATCCATTGTATCGTCGCAGATCGACAGCAGACAATGGAAAATCAACAATTTTCAAATTAAATCAACAAGATATTGAAATAGATAATCGTTGGATTGTTCCATATTCACCCATTTTATCAAAGACATTCAAAGCACACATCAACGTTGAATCTTGCCATTCAGTGAAATCTATTAAATACATTTGCAAATATGTAACCAAAGGGAGTGATATGGCTGTGATTGGAATTGGTGCAGAGAATTCCAATGATGAAGTTACCCAATACCAAATGGGCCGCTATGTCAGTAGTAATGAAGCAGTTTGGCGAATATTTTCTTTTCCTATTCATGAGAGACACCCTTCTGTTGTTCACTTAGCTGTGCATTTAGAAAATGGACAAAGAGTGTATTTTACAGCACAGAACGCAGTACAAAGAGCTGCTCAGCCACCATCTACTACATTAACCAGTTTTTTTGAGACATGCCAAAACGATAATTTCGCACAAACATTGCTATATTCTGAAATGCCAAAATATTATACCTGGAATCAATCCTCAAGGAGATTTATACGACGGAAACAAGGAAAACCAGTTCCAGGATATACAGATGTATATTCCACCGATGCGATTGGCCGGATTTATTCAGTACATCCAAGCAATGATGAATGTTTTTATTTACGACTGCTATTAGTCAATGTACGTGGCCCAACATCATTCCAACAGTTACGAACTGTTCATGGTGAATTGTGTGGATCCTACAGAGAAGCCTGTCAACGTTTGCAATTGCTTGAAAATGACGCTCATTGGGAGCAAACTCTCAATGATGCTGTAATATCATCACACGCTCATCAAATACGAACATTGTTTTCTATAATCATATCTACATGCTTCCCATCAAACCCAATTGATTTGTGGATCAAGTACAAAGATTATATGTGTGATGATATTTTGTATCAAATACGGAATAGAATGGGAAATCCAAATATACAAATCAGTGAAGAAATTTACAATGAAGCATTGATTTCAATTGAGGACATGTGCTTGATAATGTCAAACAAACTATTAATTCAATTAGGCCTGACCGCGCCCAATCGTCCAATGCATGACGCTTTTAACCAAGAGTTGCATCGAGAAAAACTGTATGATCTCAACGCTTTGAAAGAATTAATTCAAACAAATCTTCCACTGTTAACTGAACAACAGAAGTATGTATTTGAAACTCTTATGAAAGTAACAAATGATGAAACTGGAGGGATTTACTTCTTAGATGCACCTGGTGGTACAGGAAAAACTTTTTTGATTTCATTAATATTAGCAACAATTCGCTCACAAAATAAAATTGCACTTGCACTCGCTTCGTCGGGAATCGCAGCAACTTTGCTTGAAGGTGGTCGAACAGCCCATTCAGCACTAAAATTGCCATTAAATATGCAAAGCAATGAAACTCCAACCTGCAACGTTTCGAAGAACTCTGCAATGGCAAAGGTTTTGCAGCAATGTAAATTGATTGTTTGGGATGAATGCACGATGGCACATAAAAAATCTTTGGAGGCTTTAGACAGAACCTTAAAAGATCTACGGAGCAATAATAACCGATTTGGTGGTGCAATGATTTTATTAGCAGGAGATTTTCGTCAAACATTGCCAGTGATTCCACGATCAACGCCAGCTGATGAACTCAATGCATGTCTAAAGTCCTCCAATTTGTGGAAACATGTCAAAGTACTTCATTTAAGCAAGAATATGCGTGTCGAGTTGCGAAATGACCAATCTGGAAACATATTCTCTAAACAACTCATTGACATTGGTAATGGCAAATTTCCTATAGACATGTCGACTGGCTGCATTAACTTTCCTCAAAGTTTTTGTCAGTTAACTCGATCAAAAGATGAACTTATCCAGAAGGTGTTTCCAGATGTTTCTCAAAATTACAGAAACCATGATTGGTTGAGCGAACGAGCTATACTGGCTGCAAAAAACATAGATGTAAATGAATTAAATTTCAAAATTCAAGAACAAATTACAGGCGAATTGAGGATATATACATCAGTTGATTCGGCTACTAATCAAGATGATGTAGTCAACTATCCACCGGAATTTTTAAACTCGCTGGATTTGCCAGGATTGCCACCTCACAATCTTCAATTAAAGGTTGGATCGGTGGTTATAATGTTGCGAAATATCAACCAACCGCGTCTTTGCAACGGTACACGGTTAGCGATAAAAAAATTACTAAACAATGTGATAGAAGCAACTATACTCAAAGGAAAGTATAAAGGAGAAGATGTTCTCATACCGCGCATCCCAATGATTCCGACTGATGTGCCATTTGAGTTTAAACGACTACAGTTTCCAGTGCGGCTTGCTTTTGCTATGACTATAAACAAGTCCCAGGGGCAATCATTAAGTGTTTGTGGTATTAATCTAGAAAACCCATGTTTCTCACATGGTCAATTGTATGTTGCCTGTTCCCGTGTTGGAAAACCATCAGATTTGTTTATCTATGCGCCAGGTAATCAAACAAAAAACATCGTATACCACAAAGCACTACAATGATAATAATAATAATTATGATTCACATGATTAACAATAAAGCGATTACTTACTTTTAAATCCTTATATATGTTTTATTTAATTATTTTTTATTCACAAGGCCCTATCACCAGGGTGACGGTTCTGTTCAGGAGAATTTTTTTAAATACGTAGGCAAAAAAACTGCCATATTACAAATCTTTTTGACAGGACGAAGTCTGTCAGGTCAGCTAGTCATATATATACAACATTGCGGGGCAGTGTGAAAGTATTAATGTTTCAATGTTGTTATATATATATATATATATGTATATGTATGTATCGTTCATATTCATTGAAAGTTGTCACATGTCTCATAAGTTCTTTGGTTCATTTTGGAGTGGTTGTGATGATCTCTGGCTATGTTTAGAAATGTGCAGTTGGTGTTTCGTATCATATTGTCGTACTGTGTGCTGCTTGATAAATGATTCCTTTATAAAACGGCATTTGATGATTTGTCAACAGTCTTGATGCGAGCAGGAGTGTTTAGAAACACTTTTTTGTGGATCAAATCAGTTTATTTATAGTCACAAACATGGAATGTACTTCTTCAGCAAGGCAATGTACTCCATCAGCAAAGCACGTCACGTGAATCAAATTGGGATAAAATAGCTTACTTGGATGGCTTTTCCTGCTTTGATCATGTAGGGAGCAGCAACTGAAATAAACACAAACACCGTTTCATTTGCAGAAGAGTCTGGAAATATTTTTCTAATATCCTCACTTACAAATCTGGCGATCGCAGAATAGTTAACTTTTTGAAGTTCTCTGCAGGCCGCTAAATAGGAAGAAGAAAGCTCTTCTTATAAAGCACCAACAATTAAATCTACAATGTAACGGTCACAAGTGTTTATAGTTTCATCAACTGAAATCCAGATAATGCTGCGTATTTCTTCCAGAACATTTACGTAATTGTCGGTAGGTAATTTTTAAGGAATGTTGATTCATCTGGTATATTTCGATTTAAGCAATATTGGCGCAGGAAGCCTTTGATGATAAGGTTTGTAAGTTTGTGAAGAGGAATACTGCTTGCAAAGCATGTTTCACATGGATCCATGTTAACCGACTTTTTTGGTTACCCTTGGACAAATCCCTGCTACCGCAACTTGTTGTTGTCAGAAGTTGTCGTAGTCCTTTCTCCTGCATTCCTGCGATATGAAGATCTGTCTTGACATGCTGGCCTGTTTGAAACTTTCTTTTGCACCAAAGTTTTTCTCGCAAAGTTGACGATTCAAAACAAATCCGTCGTATGTAAATGTTCCAGGATGGTCAGCTATCCACGAAACGACATTTCTTTTTTCGGGCGGCATGCGCACAATACCTTACACACAACACGTCGTAAACACGTTCAACTGTGTTCAAGTAAATAGAAAGCTAAGCTGAAACAATGGAGGTGTGACAAAATGCTTGTATAGTTTAATTGTTGCCGACGCGTACGGTATGACAGCGGAGGGGATTAACCGGGGGCGCGGGCGCAGAAGCATTGACTTTGTCTGCCTGTTCCTGTTCACTTTTGTAAAGATTTCGCTAGGCAGTGGCTTCTCGGTTAGCGACTGCACGCAATTCTAGGTCGCAGTCAATCTGTGAGACATCAAAACTAGATCGAACTAGAGACCGCCCGTCTAAACTTTGGTTCAAAATGGTTCAAATGGCTCTAAGCACTATGGGACTTAACATCTGAGGTCATCAGTCCCCTAGACTTAGAGCTACTTAAGCCTAACTAACCTAAGGACATCACACACATCCATGCCGGAAGCAGGATTCGAACCTGCGACCGTAGCAGCAGCGCGGTTCCGGACTGAAGAGCCTAGAACAGCTCGGTCACAGCGGCCGGCTGTCTCAGCTTTAAAAATGTTGTAAGCATAGAGCGAAAATATGCATCGTCACTAGGTTTTAGTTAAAATATGCAATAACAGGTGAAAAAGGAGTCAAATATGCAAATGCACGTAAACCGGTCTCTAGTCATATCTCGATGAGGAACTTGAAACTTTCAGCGCAGGTTAGGAGCATGTAGAGGAATCCTATCTCAATTTAAAAGTATAGTTGACGACGCACTAGGTAGATATGCATCCAGTAGAACAGTTCATAATTGGAGGGAACCTTCTTGGTATACACACACTGTAAATAGGGGGCGTCAAGTGAAATTTGTGACTGGGTTGAGGACTTTTTGGTAGAGAGAACGAAGTATGTTATCTTGGATGAAGAGTCACAAAAAAATGTTCAAATGTGTGTGAAATCTTATGGGACTTAACTGCTAAGGTCATCAGTCCCTAAGCTTAGACACACTACTTAACCTAAATTATCCTAAGGACAAACACACACACCCATGCCCGAGGGAGGACTCGAACCTCCGCCGAGACCAGCCGCACAGTCCGTGACTGCAGAGCCTTAAACCGCTCGGCTAATCCCGTGCTGCTGAAGAGTCACCATCAGATGTAGACGTAACTTTAGATGTGCCCCAGGGAAGTATGTTGGGACCCTTGCAGTTCATGTTGTATTTTAATGACCTTGCAGACAATATTAATAGTATAGTTAGGCTTTTTGCAGATGAAGCAGTTATTTATAATGAAGTAGTATCTGAGAGAATCTGCATAAATATTCATCAGATCTTGAGAAGATTTCAACATGGTGCAGAGATTGGCAGCATGCTCTAAATGTTCAGGAATGTAAAATTTTTCAGTTCACAAAACGAAAAAACGTAGTATTCTATGACTATAATATCAATGAGTCACTGTTGGAATCAGCTGTCTCATAAAAATATCTGGGTGTAACATTCTGTAGGGGTGTGAAATGGAGTGATAGCATGGGTTCAGTTGTGGGTAAAGCAGACGTTAGGTTTCGGTTTATTGGTAGAATACTGCGGAAGTGCAGTCTTTCTGCAAAAGGAATTGATTGCAAATCACTCGAGTGACCCATTCTAGAATATTGCTGATGTGTGTGGGACCCATACCAATTAGGACTAACAGGGGATCTTGAACGTATACAGAGAAGGGCAGCACGAATGATCACATGTTCGTTTAATCCGTTCGAGAGTGTCACAGAGATACTGAAGGATCTGAAATGGCAGACTCTTGAAGAAAAAATGGTTCAAATGGCTCTGAGCACTATGGGACTTAACATCTATGGTCATCAGTCCCCTAGAACTTAGAACTACTTAAACCTAACTAACCTAAGGACATCACACAACACCCAGTCATCACGACTCTTGATGCAGACGTAAATTATCACGAGAAAGTCTATTAACAAAGTTTCAAGAAACGGCTTTAAAAAATTACTCTAGGGATGTACTAAAAACCCCTACGTATCGCTCGCACAGGAATCGTGAGGATGAGATTAGATTAATTACTGCACGCACAGAGGCATTCAAAGAATCACTCTTCCCACGTTCCACACGTAAATGGAACAGGATGAAACCCTAATAAGTGGTACAATGGGACGTATCCTGTGCCATGCACCTCACGGTGCTTTACAGAATACAGATGTAGATGTAGATAAACGGCCTACAGTCATCCATTGTCGAGTTTTTGTTCTGTATGGTTCAGTGAAGAATTGCATCTTCATGCGCACCAGTCAGAAATGGCCTTTTGCGAGGTACCCAACTCCAAATGTCCACTGCATGCAGTTCTCTTCGTAACGTTCTTTCGGGGATGGTTGAGATGGACCTACATTCAATAAGCGCAGGAATTCCTGTCAGGTATAAAACTGATGATCATTTACAGGGTGTGACACTTCTTTCCGGTCCCTATCGGTTAGAATCTACTTTTCGGCCACTTTTCCTATGAGGCATTACAGTGCCGCAGGTGGTACATTATGCCTTGCAGACACGCTGGACCACGCTGAATAATCAGAAAACGGGCAAATTAATTAACGGTGTGGTCATGGGCACGTCCAAACACGACAGCTTCATTCTGTCACGTCTCCACAGTTAATAGTTTTTGTGCACTGATTCTATACAATCGATTGCCATATACATAACACGTCACTCTCATGAATTACGTCAGTTGTGGAAAATCACTTGATCGTTTGGTAGCACTTCTACATCATCTACAGCGCTTCAAAGAGATTACTGAGGTCTTTTAAGCGGGCGACTATCCTTTTATTCACTAAGCTTACTTTCCGTACAGTCTACCATATTCTGTGCACATACTTGTCTTGCACTTTTTTACTCATGTAATCTAACACCTTGAATGGACTTCTCATTCCTCATACTATCCACCCCATCTTGTTCTGAGTAGTTATAATTAAAGTGCAGCAACTCATAGACATCCAGTGTAGACTGTAATTGACATGTGCCAATAAAACTTGGTCAATATTCTAATGCGTTAATGCGGAACCGATTTAGGCTGGGAAAGAAATTCCTTCGAGTTTTTGTCACCAGGTGCAAATTGGTACTTTGAATGCTAGAAAAACGTATGTAAATGTTTCCATATGTAATGGATTAGGAATGGGACATGCGCAGAAAAGGTCAAACAAAAGAGAAAGGTATAATGTTGATTTTTATTATTAACTGCTGCTGACAGGCTGCATTATGTTTAGAGAAGATTGAATCAAGTAAACAATACTATGGACGATTACACTAAATTAATCCTCCCCCCTTTCTCTTCTCCCATAGACACATGCACAAATTAGACCCCAGAAGATTAATTTCCTTGTACACCTGTTGTACACCTGAAAATGATTACGGAGAAACAGCAAAAGTATGGGCTGATAAAGTAGGGAACTAGGGCGCGAAAAAGGAAAGAGAGATGTGAGTTGGTGTGATGCGAACGATAAATGTCAGGACGAAATTTCATTGTATGACGATAGAAAGCTGTGGAAATCATGTTGAAAACAGAAATGGTGGTTGTGTAGGTGTAGCGTCGACAGGATGTACAGCACGCCAGGATCTGTAAGAGGACAAACGATGAGGTTGTTGGTCTCGTGTTTCCGGAATACAATGAGATGTTTGGAACAGGAGGGAAGTAAAACATTCGAATAGGGGAATTGAAGCGGATGCAGCTAGCAAAACTAAGAGCATGGGTTTAAGCATTTGGAACGACTATTAGAAACTGAAGGTAGAGCCTATCTCTGCGGCATTGGCATACGATTGGATGAGTCGGGGGAGGAGAATTGTGCAAGAATACAATCCCCAGGTTTCGTCGATAGTTTTAGTTTATTCCAGATTTTCTGCTTCATGTTTAGAAGGTGAGTGTCATTATTAGTACAAAGTTAAAGGTTAGTCTGAGGTATTTTAGTATATTAGTCAATTGGATAAGAGTATCGTAAATGGTGAGGAACGAATAGTGGCGATAGAAGTTGTGCTTGGTTCGTCCTTTAGTTATTATATGGGTTTTCGAAGGATATACACTGTGATCAAAAGTATCCGGACACCCTCAAAAATATACGTTTTTCATATTAGGTGCATTGTGCTGTCACCTCCTGCTAGGTACTCCGTATCAGCGACCTCAGTAGTCATTGGACATCCTGAGAGAGCAGAATGGGGCCCTCTGTGGAACTCACGGACTTCGAACGTGGTCAGATGATTGGGTGTCACTTGTGTCGTAAGTCTGTACGCGAGATTTCCACACACCTAAACAACCCTAGGTCCACTGTTTCTGATGTGATAGATGGAAACGTGAAGGGACACATACACCACAAAAGCGTACAGGCCGACCTCGTCTGTTCACTGACAGAGACCGCCGACAGTTGAAGAGGATCGTAACGTGTGATAGGAAGACATCTATCCAGACCATCACACAGGAATTCCAAACTGCATCAGGATCCACTGCAAATACTGCGACAGTTAGGCGGCAGATGACAAAACTTGGATTTCGTAGTCGAGCGGCTCATCAGCCACACATCACACAGGAATCGTGAGGATAAGACGCCCCGCTTGGTGTAAGGAGCAAAAAAAATGGACGAATCAACAGCGGAAAAACGTTGTGTGGAGTGACGAATCATAGTACACAATGTAGTAATCTGATGGCAGGGTGTGGGTATGGCGAATGCCCGGTGAACATCATCTGCCAGCATTAGTAGTGCCAACAGTAAAATTCGGAAGCAGTGGTGTTATGCTGTGATCATGTTTTTCATGGCGGGGGCTTGCACCCCTTGTTGTTTTGCATGACACTATCACAGCAGAGGCTTACATCGATGTTTTAAGCATCTCCTGGCTTCCCACTGTTGAAGACCAATTCGGGGATGGCGATGACATCTTTCAACACAATCGAGCACGTCCTGTGGCAGAGTGTTTACATGACAATAACATCTCTTCAATGGACTGGCCTGCACAGAGTCCTGATCTGAATCCTATAGAACACCTTTGGGATGTTTTGGAACGCCGACTTCGTTCCAGGCCTCACCGACCGACATCGATACCTCTCCTCAGTGCAGCACTCCGTGAAGAATGGGCTGCCATTCCCCAAGAAACCTTCCAGCACCTGACTGAACGTACGCCTGCTAGAGTGGAAGCTGTTATCAAGAGTAAGGGTGGGCCAACACCATACTGAATTCCAGCATTACCGATTGAGGGCACCACGAACTTGTAAATCATTTTTAGCCACATGTCCGGATACTTTTGATCACATAGTGTATCTTGAGGAGTTAGAGGTTGCACTACGACAGAAACTGGGTAATAAGGAATTAGAGGGACCGTTGAGATTTCTGCAAATGCCGGGTGTTAGGGGAGTGGTATCGTTAGGATGCTGTGCGAGATGAACAGGAGGAGTTGGTTTGGGTATGCGAGCGATGCAGAGGACATGCAGAAGAGGAGAGACATTACAGAGTCTTGGCGCAAACAAGCAGCAGAATGAGAAACAAGGAAATTTGTTGTTTTAATGGTGACAAACGATGAGCGTTAGATACGAGTAGACAGACTGTAGTTACTTGGAAATGTGTATATCTGGAGATCGGAAAGAAAATTAGAATGCCATATTCTGGCATAGGTTTTCTTGAGGTCATAGGAAGCAAAAATGGCAGGTCTTCTAAGGTGATGGGAATGGAGACGGTTGTGATGTAGAAGATGGTTATCATCAGATGGCTGGGAGCTGGACTGGATTCGTGGTGGTTAATAGGCAGCATACTCAGGCGTTTATGGATGCGCTCGGAGATGATGCAATCGAAGACCTTGCTGAACACCGAGAGGAGGGTCATGGGTTGGTAGGAGGAAGGGTCACTTGTGGTTATTGGATTTAAGGAAAAGTGAGATTCGGGAGACATTATCCCAGAACAATAACATACATGATGGGTGACATTGTAAGGCATGGTGCGGAAGTATAAGCCCCTGCACGCAGGGACAGTACTGTTGGGCAGTAGTACTAGCCAGTACCGACCGTTTTTATTATCCGTCGATTGTTCCCCTTCACCGTCCAGTTGTCTACTAGCGGCCTGCAAACTCAAGCACATTTGAGTTTAGTGACGTCAAAGGACCAGTAACACGGTTACGTGATCTAGTGGCACCCATTACTGGAGGTGTCTTAAAAGGTGCTAGTCGCCAGTAGAGCACTTTGTGCGTATTATACTTTCCTTGCGAAATGTCTTCAGTATCAGAAGAAGCTCAAACAAAACCAGCTGCTGTGTAAAATGGAGTGCGGACAGTATAGGTATAGGTATAGGTATTTTTATAAACTCACGTAAATTATGAACTGTTATGGAAAATACTTCGTTGTGATTGTGCCAACAAGGGAAGAGGGAAAATTCTATGATGAAATTAAAGAATGAATTTTTTATAGGGATTAGGAGTGACAGTTCCCGACATATTAAGTTTTTTGAGAAATGTTATAAAGACGATAAAGGCCATGTATAGATCTATGTACCGAAGCTACCATAGTTCACTGCAACCGACAGTTTCTTGAGAGATGTATCGCCGATCGCGGTGGCCGAGCGTTCTAGGAGCCTCAATCCGGAACCGCGCGACTGCTACGGTAGCAGGTTCGATTCCTGCCTCGGGCATGGATGTGTGTGATGTCCTCAGGTTAGTTAGGTTGAAGTAGTTCTAAGTTCTAGGGGACTGATGACCTCAGATGTTAAGTTCCATAGTGGTCAGAGCCATTTGAACCATTTTTTTAAAAGATGTAGCCATCACGAGGAGGTAAAAATCGAATTTGGTACGTTTGGTTTTTAATCACTGTATGTGTCACATCAAAACCGCGAGCCCAGATAAATCAGTAAATAGATAATTAATTGAAACTTCCTGGCAGATTAAAACTGTGTGCCCGACCGAGACTCGAACTCAGGACCTTTGCCTTTCGCGGGCAAGTGCTCTACCATCTGAGCTACCGAAGCACGAGTCACGCCCGGTACTCACAGCTTTACTTCTGCCAGTATCTCGTCTCCTACCTTCCAAACTTTACAGAAGCTCTCCTACGAACCTTGCAGAACTAGTACTCCTGAAAGAAAGGATATAGCGGAGACATGGCTAGCCACAGCCTGGGGGATGTTTCCAGAATGAGATTTTCACTCTGCAGCGGAGTGTGCGCTGATATGAAACTTCCTGGCAGATTAAAGCTGTGTGCCCGACCGAGACTCGAACTCAGGACCTTTGCCTTTCGCGGGCAAGTGCTCTACCATCTGAGATGGTGCTCAGATGTTAGAGCACTTGCCCGCGAAAGGCAAAGGTCCTGAGTTCGAGTCTCGGTCGGGCAAACAGCTTTAATCTGCCAGGAAGTTTCATATCAGCGCACACTCCGCTGCAGAGTGAAAATCTCATTCAGATAATTAATTGTTACCTTCCTTGACGTTAGTAGATATAATTTTTATTACTCACTAAAATAGAAACAAAAGCAACAGACATATTTGTAAACATGAGGAGAAAACGATAATAACAATTACTTCAAAAGAAAGTACTCTTCAGACGATTACGACTGCCAACCCATTGTGTTTTAAAATATTTGGGAATCTTGTTGATCTTATCAACTATTAGCGTTTGAACAAACTTTGTGATTCACTGAAGAATAACGTTAGTAAGATGTTCAGAACAATTTACTTTACGGAGTTCGTAAATAACTGAGTAGAGCCTAAGTAGATCTGCTTTGCCACTGGAGTACTCAGCCACTTTCTTCCTTGTTTCCGATACAGTTTTCGAATATGTGTTTGTCGACCGAGCCCCTCTAAATGACGGTATTTTGTCCCAGTGGAACGCCGCTGACCGGACTGAAAAACTCCGGTGTCAGTGCCTTCGTGGTCTAACAACCCTACCACAACAAAGGTAAAAATTTAATAATGATTGTGGTGTTGCTCACGCTGCTAAATACTGCATTTTCGGGCAACAACAGTCATATTATGTGGCAGGTGTCATTAGAGCACAGTTAATAAAGTCATTTCATGTAATAATGAATGAACTAGGCACCCATCTTTTCGTGTTTCCCACGCTGGTCTCGTTGTAAAATCATGGCTCAATCGTCGAAAATCTAGGTGGTGACGATTCCAAGCTCGGATGCAAAGAGGCCTAGGTTTTATTCTGCTATAGTCAAAAGTTTTATAGATGTGTTTCACAAACCATTCTCGAAGATTACACTTTTTCAGGACAATGGTGATGTAAAAAAGTAATCAGCACTCCGAATTTAAGTTACACTTCTTTTTTATTACTTTTGCTGCAATATCACGTAACACACAAAACATCACTTCACAATACAAAACATACTTGAAAACATCTTCCTCACTGTTGAAGTTCACATTTTATAAGCTGACTACAATACGCGTCTTTCCAACATGACGTCCAAGACTTGAGTTTTTCAAGGTCCGACTCTAACTGCTTACGCGCCCAAAAATCAAGAGTAATAAGTACGTCAAAGATCATTGTGACAGAAGAAAGAATACACATAAGAATAATATCATTGCTACATAAACATATCGATGTATCAAAGTACCTCTACATTAATGAAATCAAATCTGAATGTTGTCTCAGAAATATGTCAACTACTTTACAGAAACACAGTAGAATATTGCTGGTGTTGAGAGGTTGAGTTGAGCTGCCGTAATGGTTACGTAATTCAAGTTCCATTACAGTGGTCAACCCATAGTCTTTCACAGTGCGTTATTGCTGACATTGTTCGCAATCAGTTGTGGAGAGAACATCTACATTGTACTGAATCAACTTTGATTTCTTTTCCGAAGATGCTAAGTCATGCTGCCATTATAAGAAACGCGTTTTCCATCTTAAGCGTGCACACGATAAACAACGCAGTAGTTGAATACACGTTCCCTAATGTCAAATTTCCTGGAAAAGGACTTCATTAAATTTGGTGACAAAGAGAACGCATCATCACCCAAAATGAAGTGTTCATTAGGAGAATTTAGCGTACTATTATGTAGGGCTGACGAAATTAAGGACAACCGGAATACAATTGCGTCATTGGCTCTTCCATTGGTTGCCAGTTGTGTATAGAAACTTACAGTCAATATTTGCCAGTGCCAAAAGTATAACGCTGTAATCTCCTTTGTAGTTGTAAAACTCAGAGCGATTCCCAGACGGAGACTTTTTAGTGACCTCCTTTCCGTCAATAGCGCCACAACATAAAGGAAAATTCCATTTTATTTCGAAATTTTTTTGTACTCACAGCCTTTCCTCCGATGTTTGTGGAACCTAATAAAGAAATATCAGTTACAAAGCAAAATTTGCAAGTGCGTACAAACACATAAACACAAACATTGAGAGCTGCGAGAGCGATTAAATATTGGTAGTCTTTCAGTTTCAGATTACACCTGCTACCAGTGCTAAAGATGATGGGACAGATGACGAAAACGGCGCGTCCAATCTTCAAACTGTTGACATCTTACAGAAAATCGTGTGCTCATCACAAGCCCTACTTCTGTCTACTCTTCCAACACACAATAAAAAAATTAAAAAACTTAATAATTAAAAGATGAAGGCGTGTAAGCAAGTTGGCAAAAGTTGAGAGCGACATTGAAAAGTTATAGAAAATATGCGAGAGTTGCCCGTTAACTTCAAACAGACCTCAGCTCGACGAGGTTGACTTATTTGGGAAATATTTCGTAGCTCAGTTGAGAGACCCTTCCTTGAAAAATAGACTTACATCCCAAAACCATATTCAATTAGTGTTGACAGATGAGAGACTCATATTGTTCGAAGTCCCACAACCATCAGCTACTCCGAAGTTATCCGGAACCTCCTCCAACGCCGGTGATTCAGATGACGAATTTATAACAGAAGGGTACTTTCTTTAGAGATATTTACAGTAAAATATCATTTCCTGACTAGCAAGTTTTGTTCTACATCCAGTATTTAATATTAAACTGCACTAAATAAAATTTATATATTTTGTTTAATCACCTCTTGTATGGTTGGCATAGTTGTTGGGAGCAAAAACCCCAAAATATATATTGACACATTTCTGCATTTATTTACTTTTAACGCATTGCTAAGAATGTGCTCCTCTTTTCAAAATTGTTTATTGCGTGATACAAAAGGCAGGCCTGCTCTCGATTTTTCTTCTACCATATACTATAAATTACCTGGTTAGCAAGCAATAACTAGTGAGATCTTACTTACATATATTCTTCTAACGCTGTAGGTATAGCTGTAAGTACTTCTGGCATGAAACCTGAAGCGTTGAAGACTGGTATTCGAAACATGATGGCTAGAGCTTGGCAACTGTCGCCACTAGCTAAAAATCGTTAGACAGCCTCTAGTTTTGGACTGGAAGGAACTGCGTTTCTCATTCTCTTAACTTTTTTTTGCATTTTAGACTTAAGCGCCAAAGAAAGTAGTATACGTATGCGTATTCAAATACAGAGATAGGTAAACAAGCAGAATACGGCGCTGCGGTCGGCAGCGCCTATTTAAGACAAGTGTCTGGCGCAGTTGTAAGATCGGTTACTGCTGCTACACTGGTACGCTATCAAGATTTAAGTGAATTTGATATTGTTGCTGTAGACGGCGCACGAACCAAGGGACACAGCATTTCCGAGGTAGCGATGAAATGGGGATTTTTTCGTACGACCATTTCACAAGTGTACCGTGAGTATCAGGAATCCGGTAAAACATCAAATCTCTGACATCGCTACAGCCGGAAAAAGATCCTGCAGAGAAAGGGATCAACGATGACTGAAGTGCAACCATTCCGCAAACTGCTGCAGATTTCAGTGCTGGGCCATCAACATGTGTCAGCGTGCGAACCATTCAACGAATTATCATCGATATGGGCTTTCGGAGCCGAACGCCCACTCGTATCCCCTTGATGAATGCACAACACAAAGCTTTACGCCTTCTCTGGGCTTGTCAACACCGACATTCGACTTTAATGGCTGGAAACACGTTGCCAGGTCGGCCGAGTCTCGTTTCAAATTGCATCGAGCGGATAGACGTGTACGGAGACTGTTCAAGCGGGTGGAGGCTCTGTAATGGTGTGGGGCGTGTGCAGTTGGAGCAATATGGTATCCCGGATACGTCTAGATACGATTCCGACAGGTGACACGTACGTAAGCATCCTGTCTGATCACATGCATCCGTTCATATCCACTGTGCGTGCCGACTGACTCGAGCATTTCCAGCAGGACAATCCGACATCCCACACGTCCAGAATAGCTGCAGACTGACTCCAGGAACATTCTTCTGAGTTTAAAGACTTCCGTTGGCCACCAAATTCCCCAGACATTAACATTATTGAGCGTATCTTGGATGCCTTGCAACGTGCTGTTCAAAAGAGATCTCCACCTCTCGTACTCTTACGGATTTATGGACAGCCCTGCAGGATTCATGACGTCAGTTCCCTCCAGCACTACTTCAGACGTTAGTCCAAACCACGTCGTGTTGCGGCACTTCTACGTGCTCGCAGGTGCCCTACACGACATTAGGCAGGTGTACCAGTTTCTTTGGCTCTTCAGCGTTATACAATTTGTCGTATTACCCCACGCTCATTCTCATAATTCTACATCTGCATCTACATGGATCCTCTGCAAATCACATATAAGTTCCTGGCAGAGGGTTCATCGAACCACCTTCACAATTCTCTGTTATTCCAATCTCGTGTAGCGCGCGGAAAGAACGAACACCTATATCTTTCCGTACGAGCGCCGATTTCCCTTATTTTATCGTGGTGATCGTTTCTCCCTATGTAGGTCAGTGTCAACAAAATATTTTCTCATTGGAAGTACAACGTTGGTGATAGGAATTTCGTGAGAAGATTCCGTCGCAACGAAAAACGCCTTTCTTTTAAGTACGTCCAGCCTATATCCCGTATCATTTCAGTGACTCTCTCTGCCATATTTAGCGATAATACAAAAGTGCTGCCCTTCTTTGAACTTTTTCGATGTACTCCGTCAGTCCTATCTGGTAAAGATCCCACACTGCGTAGCAGTATTCTATAAGAGGATGGACAAACGTAGTGTAGGCAGTCTCCTTAGTAGATCTGTTACATTTTCTATGTGTCCTGCCAATAAAGCGCAGTCTTTGGTTAGCTTTCCCTACAACATTTTGTTTGTGTTCCTTCCAATGTACATTTCGTAATTATAATTCTTAGGTATTTATTTGAATTTACGGCTTAGATTTGACTGATTTATCGTGTAACCGAAGTTTAACGAATTCCATTTAGCACTCATGTGGATGAACTCACACTTTTCGTTATTTAGGGCCAACTGCCAACTTTTGCACCATTCTATCTAAATTTGGCATGTTTCTTTCGTTGTTTCTGCAACAGTGTTCTGACCCGTTTTGTTTACCAAGGAGGCTCAGCTCAGTCGTTTGTTAATTTGGTACAAGTCTCTCAATTGCTGCCGATACTACTTCTTTGAAATCAAGCCACATCTGGTCTACACTTATATTATTTGTTCGGAAGGAGTGCAGATTGTCTCTCAAGAATGCGCCAACTGAATTTTTATTGAACAGGTATATTTTTCGTTTGTTTTTGGAGGATTTGGGGGTTACAATATTCAATCTCGCTACGACGACCCTGTGTTCACTAATCCCTGTATCCGTTTTGATGCTCGTTATCAACTCAGGATTATTTGTTGCTAAGAGGTCAAGGGTGTTTTCACAACCATTTACTATTCGCGTGGGCTGATGAACTAACTGCTGGAAATAATTTTCAGAGAATGCATTTAGTACAATTTAGGATGATGTTTTATGCATATCTCCGGAATTAAACATGTATTTTCGCCAAAATATTGAGGGTAAATTAAAGTCATCACCGACTATAATCGTAGAGTCGGGTACGTGTTTGAAATCAAACTCAATTTTTCTTTGAACTTTTCTGCAACAGTATCATCTGAATTAGGAGGTCGGTAAAAGGACGAAATTATTATTTTATTCCGGTTGCCAACAATGTCCTTTGCCAGTACTAACTCACAAGAACTATCTACTTCAAAAATGGTTCAAATGGCTCTGAGCACTATGGGACTTAACATCTATGGTCATCAGTCCCCTAGAACTTAGAACTACTTAAACCTAACTAACCTAAGGACATCACACAACACCCAGCCATCACGAGGCAGGGAAAATCCCTGACCCCGCCGGGTTCAAAAATGGTTCAAATGGCTCTGAGCACTATGGGACTTAACATCTATGGTCATCAGTCCCCTAGAACTTACAACTACTTAAACCTAACTAACCTAAGGACAACACACAACACCCAGCCATCACGAGGCAGGGAAAATCCCTGACCCCGCCGGGAATCGAACCCGGGAACCCGGGCGTGGGAAGCGAGAACGCTACCGCACGACCACGAGCTGCGGGCTACTTCAATTTTGCGACAAGATAAACTACTTCTAACAGCAACATTCTCTTGTATTCTAGAGGATCTTCCTCGACAAGTTCCCGAGGTATTGTTGACGAAGCTGTCAGCTGATCTCTATGACATACACAGTCTTTAACTCAGCACGACTTATTTTTGGTTAATACTTCTTGAAACTCTTCACTTAATCAGTAACAGTTCCACTCAGGGCTTTATCAACAGCTTCCTGATACTCATCAGTCTCCTCCATGTTGTCTCACATCCTCGGAGAATGTTGCACTCACCAGATCCACACACACTAGCTACTGGCTACAATTAGAACAGTTTCACTAGAAGGCATTACTATCTTCGTGTGTAAGCCTGCTGTTCCGGACGGTTCACCGGCCGCCATTGCTGTCCTTATGTACATGGGCTTATATGGGGAGGTGGGAGATTCTTTAGGTTTGTATCGGTGATTTAGCAGTCGCCAGGAGCAGCGTTGCATTTTTTAATGAAATGTTTGTTAATGTCTTATGCTGTGATTGCCGTGATGAGGTCTGTCTGTAGCTGTAAGAACATGTGACCAGGAGGTCAATGTTACGCCACGCTGTCACCGAAAAACTATGAAACGAAGTGAAAATGTGGGAATAAATACCACTTGTGTCGTCGTTGTCAAAGAGAGCAATTTCAGTATGTGACTGAGTTCAGACGGAGAACGATCTGTAGGAAATGGTAATGTCATGGAACCCAGTGCAAACTGACATGCAATTGATGATCGAATTGAGTTTTCTCCTCTCTTCTGATAAAGTTTGTGAACCGGAACTTGCCCTTCAAAAAGATCAGAGAAGAAAAATTTCCTTCTGTGAATCGTAAGGTCTTAGCTCTAGAAGGATTCTGAGGATTTATGCTCCACAACGTTGGGTTTCGCTTTCAAAATGAAACTATTTACATTCGACAAGCCCTGTTGTTTTGCCTTAAAAAACTGGTCTAGAGGAAATCTTTACAGCTATTTGGAAAGCCACCAGTCCGATTATTAACAACGTAAATTTAACGTTATCATTGTTTTTTTCCCCGAGTTTTTTACTTTCTATTGTAGTTAACTTATGTACCTCTTTTCCACGTTTTCTAATTGTTGACGTTGACGTTGGTATTGCAAATGTTTCGTCAGCTTTCAATGTTACCATTTCTTTATTCTGAACACCACGAAATGCAACGTGAAGCTCTGATTATACTGAAGCGTACTAAAAAAATCGTCTAGCCTGTAGGTGATGTTGGGCTAATGCTGGTGGGTGATATTACAGATCACATCAATTGGTACACTCACCTACAAAGCAGAGTCAGATTTTTTTGTTGCAAAATATTGTACTGTTGGATTCTCAGTTTAATGCTAATTCGAATCATCACCAGAAATAAACTTCAAGAGAATGTGTTTTATATTTTAGAGTTTTTCGGGTTCAGCTCCGCTTTTGGTTAACTTACATTTGCTTTATTTGTTCGTAGCGACTAAGTGAACGACACTTGTACTGATTCTTTTTAACTTTATTAAGATTGCACGCTCGTCGTCACTCTTATAAATAGACGGAACGGAAATGCCATAATACGAACTATAATCCTTGTCATAAAATGGAGTTGATTACAGGCTACAACTCGTTAACACCAGGTAACAGAATGTTGGCAAGGAGCATACATGACCAATAAATTCAGGGAAACACTCGTCTCACAACACTTCTTCCAATTGTGAAGTCACTTTGACGTCACGGAATATCGTGAGGCCCACCGCAATACCGACAATCGCTACGGCTGGTGCTATATTTATTTTAGCTGTTTTGTATTATAATTTGGAGTATGCCGTTTAAAGCCAACGGCGCATTGAAAATGTATCACAAAAACGTCAGCCTTATCATTAAATGTCAGCTAATAATGCCTCAGCGATATAAGCCTACAAGAGATAATGGAGACTTACGGCAAAAATCACATGAATAGGCTCTAACATAATGGATAGCATCTTGCTTAAATGAGTCAAAAGATGCAGGTTCGCACCTCATATATACGAGGTGCGACAATAAATCAATGAGACTGATTTTCTTTGCAAGATGTGGCAACCCTGCAAGCTTCTGTAGGCACAATATCTTTGATTTTGGTCTATAAGCTGCTTTTAGTCCAAGCGGCACATCGATGCAACTGTTCAGTCGTGAGTTGTGTTGTAATAAGTTAACGTGTTTCTGTCTCTCGTTACGGAAATGGAACCGCATAATATTGCGCAACGGTATGCCATTTCTTTTTGCGTTAAATTGGGTGAAAACGCGACGACAACTTACGGTAAGCTTCAGAAGGCTTTTGGAGAGGGGGTTACGTCAAGAGCTCAAGTTTTTCGTTGGCATAAAATGTTTAGTGAAGGCAGAACGAATGTTGAAGATGAAGACCGCAGTGGACGACCATCAACATCATGGACGGATGTCAACTTGGCCAGAGTGAGTGAACTTGTACGATCTGATCAAAGATTATCCATGAAAATGATTGCAGAAGAACTGAACATCAATCAAGAAACGGTTCGTCTAATAATAACTGAAGATCTTAGTATGAGAAAGATTTGTGCAAAAATCATGATAATGCGCCATCCCATACTGCTCTGTCACTACAGCAATTTTTAACCTCAAAACAAATTTCTGTACTACCACAACCACCTTATTCACCAGATATCGCTCCGTGCGACTTTTTTCTATTTCCAGCAGTCAAAACGGCGGTCAAGGGACACCATTTTCAAACAACACAAGATGTCCAAAATGCTGTGACGAGGGTCTTGGACGATATTACAGGAGATGAGTTCCAGAAATGTTACCATCAATGGCAGAAGCCCTGCAAAAAGTGTGTGCAATCAGAAGGGAACTACTTTGAAGGAGACAACGCTGAACTTGACTAAAACGGCAAACAAAATTTTTTTCACATTAGTCTCATTACTTTATTGTCGTACCTCGGGGTGTTAACACATTATGGAGCTTTCTTATGGATGTAATATAAGTACGTTCTGCAATTTTCGATGTTATTTAAAAGTTCCGTCTGATTCGAGAACGAATGATTAAATAAATATTTGGCTGTTTATTTCCGGGTAAGTGGCGATTTCCGAGTGTGTGGTTATGCAGGAACCTAAGAGGACAGCGTAAATAGCTGCTTGTGAAACGAGCAGCACTAAAATTCACGTTCTACCTTCTGACAAATATTTGACTCTTTATTTCCGAATGTTTGGCTATTTCCGAGTGTGTGCTTAGGCAGGAACCTAAGAGCACAGTTTAAATTGCTGCCAGTAAAACGGTGAGCGGTAACATTCGTATTCTTCCTCGTCACAAATATTTCGCGCGTAACAATCATCTCATAAGTCCACTTGTTGTTACCCACGCGAGAGAGGCCCACATCGAACGTAAACGAAAGTCGATAGCAGTTTCTGCGGCCGCCGATATTGCGTGACGTCAAAATAAGGTCACGTTTGCAGGAAATGTGAAATTAGAGTTAACCTACAAATTCACAAAAACAAAGACTAAATAGAACGCATAGAAAACGTATAAATGCGTAAAAAACGCTCCCAGCGGCTGGGTGCGGAACTGCTCATATAGCCGCGATTCACTTGCTAAGAACACTGCACTGCACCGTATGCTACGCAACACCGAAATTCGCATTGGCGCGTGGTGGCTGAGCTGTAAGTCACTACAGATATACACTCCTGGAAATGGAAAAAAGAACACATTGACACCGGTGTGTCGGACCCACCATACTTGCTCCGGACACTGCGAGAGGGCTGTACAAGCAATGATCACACGCACGGCACAGCGGACACACCAGGAACCGCGGTGTTGGCCGTCGAATGGCGCTAGCTGCGCAGCATTTGTGCACCGCCGCCGTCAGTGTCAGCCAGTTTGCCGTGGCATACGGAGCTCCATCACAGTCTTTAACACTGGTAGCATGCCGCGACAGCGTGGACGTGAACCGTATGTGCAGTTGACGGACTTTGAGCGAGGGCGTATAGTGGGCATGCGGGAGGCCGGGTGGACGTACCGCCGAATTGCTCAACACGTGGGGCGTGAGGTCTCCACAGTACATCGATGTTGTCGCCAGTGGTCGGCGGAAGGTGCACGTGCCCGTGGGCCTGGGACCGGACCGCAGCGACGCACGGATGCACGCCAAGACCGTAGGATCCTACGCAGTGCCGTAGGGGACCGCACCGCCACTTCCCAGCAAATTAGGGACACTGTTGCTCCTGGGGTATCGGCGAGGACCATTCGCAACCGTCTCCATGAAGCTGGGCTACGGTCCCGCACACCGTTAGGCCGTCTTCCGCTCACGCCCCAACATCGTGCAGCCCGCCTCCAGTGGTGTCGCGACAGGCGTGAATGGAGGGACGAATGGAGACGTGTCGTCTTCAGCGATGAGAGTCGCTTCTGCCTTGGTGCCAATGATGGTCGTATGCGTGATTGGCGCCGTGCAGGTGAGCGCCACAATCAGGACTGCATACGACCGAGGCACACAGGGCCAACACCCGGCATCATGGTGTGGGGAGCGATCTCCTACACTGGCCGTACACCACTGGTGATCGTCGAGGGGACACTGAATAGTGCACGGTACATCCAAACCGTCATCGAACCCATCGTTCTACCATTCCTAGACCGGCAAGGGAACTTGCTGTTCCAACAGGACAATGCACGTCCGCATGTATCCCGTGTCACCCAACGTGCTCTAGAAGGTGTAAGTCAACTACCCTGGCCAGCAAGATCTCCGGATCTGTCCCCCATTGAGCATGTTTGGGACTGGATGAAGCGTCGTCTCACGCGGTCTGCACGTCCAGCACGAACGCTGGTCCAACTGAGGCGCCAGGTGGAAATGGCATGGCAAGCCGTTCCACAGGACTACATCCAGCATCTCTACGATCGTCTCCATGGGAGAATAGCAGCCTGCATTGCTGCGAAAGGTGGATATACGCTGTACTAGTGCCGACATTGTGCATGCTCTGTTGCCTGTGTCTATGTGCCTGTGGTTCTGTCAGTGTGATCATGTGATGTATCTGACCCCAGGAATGTGTCAATAAAGTTTCCCCTTCCTGGGACAATGAATTCACGGTGTTCTTATTTCAATTTCCAGGAGTGTATGTATTTTGTCAGATATTACGAATTGCAGGAGTTGCGGTGTGGAAGCTTTTACAGAAGCACAGTTACCGACGAGCGCCCTGTTAAATTCGTAATATGCTTAACAGTGTAGCGTGTCTGGTGCATACTGCCATGTACACATTTCCCTTGTTGGCTCTAGACTGATTCATTAACAAATCAGGTGATCATATTAGCGCCTTTACAATTCTAACTTGTGTTCACAGGGTATAAGCCCTCATAACCTACACTGTTGCGTTTAAATAACGTAAGGAATATTTTATGGCTTAGCACCTGAAAAGCGTAGAAGTGTTCCAGAGCGTGAAGCAGTCATAGTTCTGCGTGAGGCAATACTCGATGTGCGAGTACAAACAGGTGGAATTCAAATATTTTAATGTAACATCGTAAGCCCATGTCTAATTCTAGATCAGTCGAACTACATCTGTGTCTATTTTTGCTGTGAGAATAGCCTTCCCCAAAATTCATATGAAATGACTGATACCACCTTCTTTTTATATGCATCCGGGTAGTTATCAGACAATTCAGTGCTTCCTAAGGCCTTGTATGTATGACTTTATATATGCCTATATCATTCTGTTCTACTTGACAAAAAACTTGATATTCATTGCGAAGACATATGGAATGTTCTAGAAGATCGTGCGTTGTCATAATTGTGAAGAGATTGTAGTCATTAACAAAATTATGTACAAATACTGGGTTGAATGTATAATAAAGAAATTGAAGGGATAAATATTTGGCGCCTCTAATTACCATAATTACAACCAAGTAACGAGTTAACACAAAGGACCTCATTATCTTGAGAAACGGCCTGAATGTTATTAGCAAGCGATGTATTTTCATTTGTTATTTATTTTTATGTCTTCCTCTGCAATTAATAGTCCTTGTAATTACATTTCTAATTAACTCTCCAATTGTTTACATCACACAGTTTTGCAATTTCAGAATTTGAGACATTATTTGTAACTTTCTCATATGCAGTCGGATAAAGCACAAGATTTGTAATACCATTAGATGTTAGTAACCAAATCGAAACTAATTAATTACGTAACTAAAATAATATGAGAGACATTATTGTAATTAAAGTTCAGAATGATTTTCTTATGGTAAACTAAAGCTATTACTAGAAAAGATTGTTATTCAAGTATTGTATTTTATACCTTATTCGGCTGTAACACCAGTTTCTTCAGATTTTGTAATTTTTGTTATTTTACTGCAATCAGAAAATCACACAAAGATATCTTGATATTTTAGACGCTAATCTTAGAAAAAAGTATTTCTTTTGTATCTGCTACAAGTATTGTGTCTCTCTCACTGTACATAAATTCACACGGATGCAAACTCTGTTTGAAATGTTACAAAGACATTGCACAGTGTTGCAATAAAAAAGGTTTGGGTACGTCAGAGGCGTTTTATTTCAGTACATTACACTATTTACATTACATTGTCACTTATAAGTGCTATCAGTAACAACACTGATTATTTAAATTAACAATGTGCTTTACATTCTATTTTTATATTATTTTTTTGGAAATCTTAGAGAGGAATGTGTGGATGAATAAACGTATGAGGGGCGCTCAATAAGCAATGCAACACTTTTCTTCTGGAAGGAGATTGCTTTTATAGAGGATCCCAATACACCATTTCTTTTGGCTACAAAACTATATTTTTCTGCATAATCTCAGTTAAACGCGACAGTCTTACGTCACGTTAGTGAGAGGGCTTGTGTTGCCCCCAAGGTACTACTCGACTTCGGAGCTAACGTTTGCTGCGTCAATAACCCCCCACCCCTGTCATCCCACCGGTCCCCCCCCCCCCCCCCCCCCCCCGGAGTGCATCCTTCAATGGTCAAACACATGGAAGTCGGAAGGCTCGAGATCAGTGCTGTATGATGGATGGACAGTTCAATGAAGTTTCATGAGTTCCTTTGGGTGTGCAGATTTGTGTGAGGCCTTGCGTTGTCATCGAGGAGGAGGATACCGTCGCCATGACTTTACTGTTGCAGGGTGCAACTTTGGACTATTTCTTCAGACGAGATGTGGTATGGCGCCACTTCGTGGATTGCCGTTTTGTATCCAGTCTGAAGTGAGGAACGCATGTTCCTTCGCGTTTGACGATGTTCGACAAAAAATTGTCACGATCAGTCTCGTAATGTGCAAGTAAGTACGCACACATGGTCCTTCGCTGCTCTTATAGTTTTCTGTTAGGCGGCGAGGAACGTAGCGGGAACACACTTTTGAGTACCTAAACTGGAGGACGAGTGTGCCCGCACTACCAACAGATGTCCAATTAAACAGTGAGGTGTTTAATTGTGATCTGTCAATCACCTCGGATGGAGAGTGCCCGCACGTTCCAACATTGCAGAAGTCACAGCTGTATGCGGCTGGCTGGCACGTGGGATATCGGACAAATTTGCTCGACCTTGTTGCGATGATGACAGTCTCTGTTGATATTCTGCAAGCGCCTGTTGATATTTGCGATGCTCTGGTTTTCCGCCAAAAGAAACTCAGTGACAGTTCTCTTCCTGGAACACGCCTCCGTTAGAGACACCATTTTGAAGGCTACGTATAGCGCCGCCACCTGTCAGAATTTCATGAAACTACAGGGGCTGCAGTGGAAATATTACACGATGTCCCACAACGATTACGCATATTTTCACCCGAAAATGGCCGAAAAAAAATTTGTGGCATTACTTATTGAATGTCGCTCGTATTGAAGGATGTACTATACCTGTTACATACAAGAGAAACATTTGAAGAAATTAATTGATCGTTTACTATCTAGCTTGTCATTGAGAATTTGTTCTCCTGATATTTTGTGTTGCACAATAGATTTTAATTGCCATCCATAACGCCAATTCCCGCACCTTCTACCCCTCTGCAGGTGTGCCCCAGGGCTCTGTCCTCTCCCCTCCTGTACACGGCAGATATGCCCCAACCCCCCTCCCCCCCCCTCCTCCAGTACACCTCCTGCAGTATGCCGATCACACCACATTCCTTGGCCTTGCTCCTACCCTCCAACGGTCCCAACGCCTTCCAGAATCATCTTGACCTTTCTGCCACATGGTGTAATCAGTGGCTCCTGAAAATCAATCCTTCCAAGACCCAGGCAATCATCGTAGGTTGTACCACTCGCTCCTTCCAGCTCCTTGATTTCTCCCCTACCATCTGCGCCCGTTCTGTGTGTCCCTCCCCCACCCTCACCTACCTTGGCCTCACCATTGACCATCACATCACCTGGATCCCTCATCTCCGCTCTATCCAATCCAAAGCCCACAACTGCATCCGACTCCTCAAACTCCTCCCTGGCCGGACATGGGGGTTGAACCCCTCTACCATGCTTCACACCTACAAATCCTTAATCTGTCACATCCTCTGTTATGCCAGTCCTACCTGGATATCCCCCCCCCCTCCCTAAATTCTGTAAGTTCCTCCAGATCCTTGACTGCCATGCAATCTGCCTCACCTTCAGTATATGCCTACCATCCCCAATGCAGATCCTCTACGACCTGATTCCTTTCTGCAATCTGCTCCTATTCCTTGAACATATCCACATACTCTACACCTCCCACCGCCTTGATCCCCCTCATCCCCTGGTTGCTCCTCTCCTCTCCCACTGCTGCCCTCTGCCACGCCTTCACTGTTGTGTTCTCCCTACCCTACATCTCTACACCCTTCATCTCCTTTTCCTAGGTGGCTTCTGTCAACTCCCCCTCCTGGATAATGCCCTCTCTCCCTCCATTTATCCCTCCCATCAACTCTGATCCTCATCTTCCCCTCCTTTCCTCTGTCCTTTCCCTGGGCTCACTCTTCTCCCCCCTTCTATCCTGTTTTTTCCCTGCCTACCATCTCTCTCTGCTTCCCTCCCCCCTCTCACCCAAGTCCTTTAGCATTCCCCTCCTCTGCCTTTCCCCACTCCCTCTCGCATCTGGCCAGCCCCCCTCACCCCCTCTTATGAGTCCTCGTCTTCTGTCGGCTCCTTGCCCCCCCTCCCGCCACTTCGTTTTTCGTCTTCTTCCCCCTTTTCTTTCCCATCATCTGTCAAGGGTCCCCCTGTATGCCCTAAGCTGTGGTGGGTCATATTTGTGCCAACTTTTTAGTACAGTAATCATGTGAGTGTTCAATGTTGTCCATCTTTTCCAAAGTGTTGCGAACAGAAATCATGCTGTCGCTGGGTGTGATTTTTATATCTCTTGTGAACAGAAACCAAACTGTCACGTTGTTTTTAATTGTCTATTATTTTACCTGTCTGCTTCCTGTGTGTTTTATTAGCATAGCCAATCCTGTGTTTTATGTTTTGAGTTCCACAATTTTCCGCCATTTTACCATTTAAGTCAGCGATTTTACCGACTGCTTTTATTGTTTATAATCTTCATTTTTTTTTAAAAAAAAAGAGCGGCGTAGTAAGCTGCTGCCAGCCCGCCCCCTTCAGGGGAATCGAATCTCACTAAAGCAGAAAAAAAATTCTAACTCCTCCATTAAACCCATTGTTCGAGAGTTATAGAAGTGACGGAATACCTTAAGAAATTCCATGTTTGTGAGAGGTATTTAGTGTTTTTCATGTGACTTGCTGTGGTTGAGATTGTGAATTACTTATGTTTGTAACAGCTGATGTGTTCAGTGCATCTGATATGGAAATTCCTGCCGGCCTTTCCTATGTAATACCTTAACCAAGTTTTATGTGATATTGTATATTCCTGAATCTAAGAAATTGTATGCTTTTTTGCGTAATTTCTGCCTGAAGGATGACAACCTCGTGACGTGGCTCCAACAGGACTGTGTCTGACACATCTGTCCACGATAACTCATAGATCTTTGTGCGGGAAAATATGGAACTCTTCAGATGGTGGAAGCGTCCGGACATCGAAAAACGGCGAGTTTGCAGCCAAATGCAAAATCTCCTTTCAAACCAGTTGTATCTTAGTGCATCGTAGCTGTACAAGGAAACGAACAGCAAACTATAACTGTCCGAGACGTATAGTAGTGCAAATTATAGATGCTACATAATAATTTTTGGTAAGCTGGGTAGCCAACTACTGTGAACATGTAATAGTAGCGGTAAAACTAGTTAACTCTATTGAAAACTGAGGAGGTTAGATGACGATCGGTTTGATTTTCGGGAAGGAAAGGGCTCCAGAGAGGCAACTCTAACATAGCGACTGATAAAGGAAGCAAGACTGAAGGAAAATCAAGATACATTGAATTTGTCGACTTGTCGACCTGGAAGAAAGTCGGACAGAGTAAATTATTGTAAAATGTCAGCGTTGTAATGAGACAGTTATTTGTAGTGAAGGGAGGCTGTGTGTAGAATGGTTAACAGTTAAGCCGTTGACGACAAGGATTTACAGCATTCATAAAATCTTTAGGAGATCCAGCAGGTCTGCTTTCACCAGCTATCGATTGCCCTTAAAATTGCATTGAAAAAGTCTATAGTTAGTGGAATAACACGGTAGATAATGAAGTTTAGCCAATAATTATATGACCATATACTCTCCTCTTTGCATGCTATCATTTGCCGAAATCTCATTTCAATATCTCAAACCGTATGTCTTAACTCAATGTCATATGCAGCAACATATTATGTAATATGGACCAAACGCCGATTTATAGCGAGGGGCGTAGATAATTTTTTTTCAGGTCAATATCCCAATAGATTAGCAACGAGGGGCGTAGATAATTTTTTTTTTGAGGTCAATATCCCAATAGATTAGCAACTGAAATGCCATAAACTGTTTCAACGTTTAGAACTGGAACACAGATTATATCTACAGAAATTTTTTGTAGAAATGAATGGTAGTAAAGGGACTGCAGTAGAAAAATTGTGATGCTTATTTTTGTTGACGTAAATCGCTCCATAAATCGCTAGTACTTAGCGCCTGTAGGCTGTGCGTTACGCGACGGCCCATTTCAAATGCTTCCTTTATCAGCATAGTTACCATATATTGTTTAATATTTCAAATCGATCAGCATCGCTTTGAGATACTTCTGTCAACAAAAAAGTCATTTTTTGCTGGTGGAATTGGAAATGGAGAAACGTTAACAAAAACTTCCCTATCTTCTGAATTGACTGCATCAGGCTGACAACAAGAAGTGAAACTAGAAATATTTTCCTGCACTTTTAACATCTTCAGCACTTTCTTTAACCTCTTCATTGGGTGAGTCCAGTTTTTCTACTTTACGTTGAACAAGCATGTTTCACAACATTGGACAAGGAGGGCTCTAGAGGTGTAGTGAAGCCAACTTCCCTAAAGGAATAAACCCAATACAAACCCTGGTCCTCCAAGTCGGGGTTTTGGCAAGTGGCTAACAACCCCTTCCTGTACAAAAAATAAAAGACAACCCTCTTCAGAAACCTCAAAGTAAAAGAAGTTGGACCAATAAATGGACAACGACAAAGCACTGTCAAAGGGAAAGGAAAGGGTAAACGAAAAAGGAAAAATGATGCATTTAATTTAATCTGGAATGTAAGATCATTATACAGGGCTGGGGCCCTGAGGTCACTGCTAGAACAGGTCGATAAAACCAAGGCAGGCATAGTTGCACTACAGGAAATGAAATGGAATGGACATGGAGTGCTTCATTTGGGAAGCTGGATAATTTTCTACCGTGGTCCAGAGTGCAACCATGAATTTGGTGCAGGGCTTGCAGTAAGACAAAAATTTAAACATATAGTGGGTGAATTTATCGGAATAACATCTAGAATCTCACAAATGAGATGGAAGACCCGATTCGCAAACTATTCATTGATCAATGTACAGGCACCAACAGAAGTAGCAGACGACCAGGATAAAGACGCTTTCTATGAGAACTTCGAGGGAGCCTATGATGGATGTCCTGGGCATAATATTAAAGTAATTATTGGAGACCTAAACGCACAGATTGGGAAAGAAGATCATTACCGTCCAGCAACAGGAAAGCATATCCTCCATGAATACACAAATGATAATGACCGCAGAGTTGTTCAGTTTGCACTGTCACATAACATGGGTGTAGGTAGCACTATGTCCCCACACAAAAGGATCCATAAAGTAACATGTTGTAGCCCTGCTCAGCATACCTTCAACCAAAATGACCATGTAATTATTGACGGCAGGCATTTCTCAAACTTACTAGATGCAAGTACATAGAGAGGAGTTAATGTGGATTCAGACCACTATCTTGTAATTGCGAAACTAAGACATCAAATATCCACCGCAAGTAAAGTGAAAAAAACATACCAATGAAAGTATGTAGTATCAAAGCTAAAAAATGAATAGATTGTTAAAACATACTCTGAGAAGGTTACTGAGAATCTTGCACTATATCACATATTACTAACTGAGGACCAAGAGATATTGGAACGTTGGGTAGAATATTTTTGCGAACTCCTGAGCCCGCTATTCAGGAAATCCTAATCCACCCGGAAGAAGTTGATGAGGCCACAGTCCCTCCCATCCCTCAAGGAGAAGTGGACAATGCAGTAGACCGACTGAAAACAATAAAGCACCAGGAACTGATAATTTAACATCAGAGCTATTGAAAGCCGGAGGATTTGGAGTTAAATCGCAGCGTATACAAGATTTTGTGCCGTATCTGGGAAAAGGAAGAGTTGCCAGAAGAATGGAATGCAGGGTAAGTGTGTCTGATACACAAGAAAGGACATGTATTTAAATGTGGCAACTACAGAAGCATAACACTCATAAATGTTGCATATACAGTATTGTCAAATATCTTATTTAGTAGACTCTCGCCCATAGCAGAAAACATTATTGGAAGCTATCAGTGTAGAATCAGACCTGAAAAGTCAGCTATGAACCAGATATTTACTCTCCGGCAAATAATACAAAAGAGCAACGAATTTAATGTTAGTATGCACCATCTTTTTATTGACTTCAAATCTGCATATGACACGATAAATTAGGCTGAACTTTATGAGGCAGTGCGGCAATTTCAGGTGCCTGAGAAGTTGGTGCGTTTGACAGAGGTTACCCTAAGGCACCCCCAGTGTACTGTGCGAATGCAGTCTAGGCTATCACCCCTGTATCCCACACGAAATGGACAAAGACAAGAGGATGAGCTTTCCTGTCTACTCTTCAATTTGGCACTCGAAAAAGTGGTGCGTGAATCGGGTATCCAGACAAGAGGTAGTATCTACGATAAGTCTGTACAACTGTTGAGATGTGCAGATGATTTGGACCTAATGAGCAGAACATTTAGAGGTCTACAAAGTGCCTTCTTAGCTGCAAAACTGATGGCAGAGAGGATAGGCCTGAAAATTAATGACCGGAATACCAAGTATATGTATAATGGTACAAATCAACCTTTACAGCCCACAGTAACCTTTGATGGGATGACTTTTGAGCGAGTTGAATGTTCCACTTATCTGGTCGCAAAGATAAAATCAAATGGCAGCACTTCGACTGAAATTATGGCCCGCCTAAGTGCTTCTAATCGATGTTATTTTGGAATGCTGCGACATTTTAAATCGAAGCTCCTATCACGAGAGACTATGTGTCGACTCTATAAAACGCTGATACGCCCAGTCCTTACGTATGCTTCAGAAACACGGACGATTACAAAGCAGGATGAAAGTAGAGAGATCACACAAAAGAAGAATATTGAAAAGAATCTTTGGACCCCTGTGTATGAAAATTGGAGTTGGAGAAGGCGAAAGAATGACGAGCTTTATGACTGCTAAAAGGAGGGTAAAGTGGTCAAGTTCATAAAGTTGTGTAGATTGAGATGGGTTGGACATGTAATACGACTCGGTGAGACAGATCCTCCAACGAAAGCCTGCTGCAGTGAATCTGCAGGAAGAAGAGCAAGAGAACGACCGAGGTTGAGGTGGAGTGATGAGGTTGGAGAAGACGCTGCCCGAGTTGGTTACCGTAACTGGAGGTCTACAGCAAAGACCACAGAGAAATGGCGGAAAACTATCGAGGAGCCCAAGGCAAGTCCCAAAAAACGGTTCAAATGGCTCTGAGCACTATGGGACTTAACATCTGAGGTCATCAGTCCCCTAGAACTTAGTACTACTTAAACCTAACTAACCTAAGGACATCACACACATCCATGCCCGAGGCAGGATTCGAACCTGCGACCGTAGCGGTCGCGCCGTTCCATACTGAAGCGCTTAGAGCCGCTCGGCCACTCCGGCCGGCGCCCAAGTCGCATCCTGGGCTGTAGTGCCAGTGGAAAAAAGTGGAAGAAATTCGTATCTGTCAGTATCGCTTTGAGTTACTTCTGTCGACAAAAAAGTCATTTTATACTGGTGGGATTGGAAGTGGAGAAACATTAACAAAATTGTACCCATCTTCAGAACTGACTGCATCGGACTGAAAACAAGAAGTGAAACTAGAAATATTTTCCTGTATTTTTAACATACTCACAACTTTATTTAACGTCTTCATTGGTCTATTCCAGTTTTGCTACTTTAGGTTGAAAAAAAAAAGGTTTAATTTGTGCTTGCGATGTTTCTTTTTGAGCTGTTTGCTCCATGATAGTTCCTGAAGAGTGACAATGAACATGTGAGATGTTCGGTGTTGAGATGTTGTGGCATCATATGGCTAAATTAATCACAAGTGCTGTGTGTCAAGGAAAAATAATGAAAGTAGTCTCAGTAAAATGATTTTCTAGAACGTGTGTTTTCTAATGCGTAATCTGAAAAGTAAGAAATTACATGGAATTAAATATCTGAAAATTCCGCAGACTGACTTTGGTAATCCTCTAGAACAGGGGTTCCAGGCTTTTGGCACTGCGTATTACATGACATATTTAGAAATTAATGTGTATCAATATAGCTTGTTCACTTTCAACGAACTGTAGGGTGGGGGAAGGTGAGCGACGACTGCCGCAGGGGCTGACGAATGGTGCGGGGGGAATAATTTTCACCATCTTGCTCAGTGCTGGCAAAACAGTGCGGTTTTTGTGTCGTACGATCAACTACTATTTGTGGTAGAAACGTGACGCAAACAATTGACAACGTTTCGTGGAAATACTTTATTTACAAAGTCGTTCATGCTACATGCGGTACTTACTTGTGGCAAATAACACGAAATTATATTTCGTCGGTTCTGATGCAAATATTCAATGAGAGGAATAACATTTAAAACATAAGTTACACTGTTACATCACAAATAATATAAGGGAGTAATAAACTGAACAACGAGTACTCTACAGTAAAGGCTATAGTAAATTAGAGTCCAAAAAGGAAAAAAAATCGGGATCATATCGAAATTCGACGCCAAATCAGACTTCAGAATCAGTAATTACGCAGTTTTCGAATTTAGATTGTGATGAAAGAACGTCTACATGTATCAGTTGGAAGCATGTTGCTGTGTATCTTTAATCGCAGCGTGGAAGTCTGGCTCGATTGAGCTCAACTTCACTCGTATATTTTCAACACTAACGCTGTTTCTGTATTTAATTTTGATGTACAACTCAGGAAACTAGCTCTCACAAGTGTAAGTAGTAAGAAATGACACCAAAAATCGGACGCTTGTTTCAAAAGACAAGGGTACCTATTCGCTTTTTGTTCCCATCCAAAAAGAAAGCAAGAGTTTTCTTTTTGAAATCACCGTCCATTGAACTGCTGCTAGTCATGTACATGAAAGTTTCTTTCGTGATTACTTCTTCTGGTACTTTTCCTGATGCTTTTCTTGAAAATGGATGTCTTATCCAGTCATATTTTGTGTTAATTTCGCGAAAGTACATTTCGTGGCATTCTTGAAGGAGCTCTAAATATACAATGATGTCTCGAACTAAGTCTTTCACAGGAGCAAGTTCATTGTCTCCCAAAAATGGTGCAAGAATAGCTAATGCGAAAAAGTTATTGTTCAGCACTTGTGAATTAAAAAGAGTCAACTTTCTTTTGAAAGACGACATTTTATTATCTGCTAAGAAAGCATTGTACTTCCTCACTGTTAACCCATATTCAAAATATGAAGCTTGTCAAAGATATCAGCGAAATAGGCCGAGATAGATAACCACTGATCATTAGCGAACAAATATTTCATATAATGTACCATGGAGGTAAAAAAAAAGGAAGGGAGGAGTTATTACATCACAAACTTGAAACCGATGTCCGCCATCTTAACTAGCTCAAAACAATATGCCGCGTCCACACGTTTGGCGCTTGCCGCCAACTCCAAGCCTCTACAAACGCTTGGTTACGTTTGGGGAACTATCCACATGCTCGCGAGTGCGCTTGTTTGTTGTGGAGAAGCAAGCATTACGGACGTAGAGGCTGTGTCGGCCATAACCTTTGGATTAAACTATCTTTATTATAAAAAAAAGAGGAAAGAAAACGAGAAATACAGCAAAGAAGAAGGTGGATGTTAAAAATTCGTAGAAACCGTACCAGGTAATTGTTAAATTATTACGTTATAGCTTCATTCATGTATCTATGATCATTATATAGTTTCTTATGTGTATTTTATTTAATATAATTAGGTCTATGAAAAAATTATTGATTTATAATCTGTGATCGCAGAGAATGTATGGAAGAAAAATGTAATGAGCTTCTTCATGAACCATCTGGACAGTATGACAACTTCTGAAGGATGAGTTACGCCGATTTTGAATATTTGCTGAACGAAATTTCACCTATGATTTCGAAGAAAAATACAGACTTCAGATAAGCTATACAAGCTAAATATCATCTGGAAATCACACTAAGATATTTAGCATCTGGAGACAGTTCCAAAAGTCTATACTATTTGTTTAAAGTATCCACCCCAGAAATATCAAAAATTATACCTGAGGTCTGCAGAGCTATTAATAACGTTCTGAAAGATGAAATAAAGATAATGTGAAACATGTTTGATATTTTGTTTTTAATATTATTTAGTAGTTTGAAGAGCTTGGTGTACAAAAATATTAATCAGAGTTCTGTACAATTGTTATTACTTATGCGCTAGTATCATCTTGCTCAAAATCTTTAAGCTTTATGGAATGCTTCGTTAATAATGTTTTGTCTCTGAGGCATGATTATTTCATCAGATACCGGTACCGATATTACTGTAATTGTAGAGGTGGGCTTTGAAGGGTCGGATTCGGTTAAGTAAATAGTTATGTTGTCATCTTTATTTCGAGGATGTGGTGGTGGTAATGGAGTGGAGGATCTTTCAAAATTGGAGATGGGATTGGTAATGAAAGGGTAGAAGGTTTAGAAAATGACGTTTGAACACGTGCTGAGCGGTTTGGTACTACTGTATATCCACTTGACACTGATGATGGTCAAGAATATTGAAATGAATTATGAGGGAATAGTATTTCACACGAAAATGACCTCTGTTTAATTCTTTTGATAAATAAACCATCTCTTTCATACATCATTAATTTCCTGTCGTCTTGAGGAAGTTCCCGCATATTTTTGGCTAATAGCAAACAGATCACATTCATCATTTTCAGCATTTGCACATGATGGACGTTGACTAAGTACATTGGTTACTTGACCAAATGCTGTGGCCATTTGATGTTCCGCTATATTCGAAACAGTGTGACGACGAGATTTCTCCTTAGATTTACTTGTAGATGGTGAAGAAACTGTCGATGCAGGAGTCGAGAAACCCGCCACGCTGTTATAATTTTCTGTCTCCTCGGCTTCATCCACCATTTCTTCGCCAGCTGTTTCTGATGATCTTGATTGCTGCAAAAATTAGATTTTATTAATAATTCTACAGTACGAAAAAATTATTTCAAATTTTAATAATTATTTTAACATTATCTTTTCAGATGCCCTCTATAGCGGAAGATTGAAGTAATATAGAAAGGGGATACATCAGTAAATCCCCCCATTGTGTGGGATTGTTGGATGGCAAACATATAGTTATCAAGTGTCCGCCTCATAGCGGAACTGAATATTTCAACTACAAGAAAACTTTCAGTATAGTGCTTTTGGCATTAGTCGATAGCAATTATAACTTTACATTTGTTGACACAGGGTGTAAAGGGACGTTTAACGATGGTGGTGTTTTTAGCAATTCATTATTATGGCAAAGACTCTGCAGAAACGAAATGAACTTTCCCACACCATGCCCACTTCCTGGATTGAATAATAACGTAAACGTTGAAAGGTGGCTACACTGAGCCACAGCGCCAGAGATTGCGCCAAAGAGTTTTATTCCGCCGCCTCCACTGGCAGTGCTTGTCGAGATGTGGCAGTAGTCAGTGCTTGTGGAGTAGTAGTAGTGAGTCGGTGTTGAGATGTTGTGGTAGGGAGTGCTTGTTCCATGTTTTCTGCAGTTGTTTGATGGGCTAGACAGCAGATGTTGTTCGAATGGAGATATTGTAATGATCAGAGAGCTTTTCGTCAATATATATGAAGGTAAAAAAATTCGCTTTTCTTTTTATTATTTCAATGTCTTAAATAATGCGTCATTACAGGTTCAGTCAACAAAGCATCTGGCACGGTTCTTCTTCAATAAGACAAGAAATTTTGAACACCATTTATACTGAAGTAATTAAAAAAAAATAGAAATACTATAATTGCGCAAGAAAACCAGAATTACACTCTAATACAAGAACACAAGCCAGATGCTTTGTTGACTGAACCTGTAATGACGCATTATTTAAGACATTGAAATAATAAAAAGAAAAGCGAATTTTTTTACCTTCATATATATTGACGAAAAGCACTCTGATCATTACAATATCTCCATTCGAACAACATCTGCTGTCTGGCCCATCAAACAACTGCAGAAAACATGGAACAAGCACTCCCTACCACAACATCTCAACACCGACTCACTACTACTACTCCACAAGCACTTACTACTGCCACATCTCGACAAGCACTGCCAGTGGAGGCGGCGGAATAAAACTCTTTGGCGCAATCTCTGGCGCTGTGGCTCAGTGTAGCCACCTTTCAACGTGTCATACGTATTTTTAGCAGATGGTGCATTTACACTCAGTACGCATGTTATGAAGCCTTACCCTGGACATCATGGGATTGGATCGCCAAAAAGAACATTTAACGAACAGTTGTCCAGAACTCGGGTTGGAGTGGAGAATACTTTTGGCATTTTAACATCAGTGTTCAGAATTTTTCGACGACCTATTAACTTAGATCTCGAAACTGTGACAGAAATTACTGTGACCTGTGTGCTACTACATAACTTTCTCAGAAAAAGTAGATCTTCTTCAGAAAGATATATTCCCCCTGGAACTTTGGGTGTATGGGATTAGTAATGGGAATCTGTTAATACCTGGTGCATATCGGAATATAAAAGAATATAATGCAATACAAAATTTGCCACTTGTACCTCGAAGATCACTGCTAAATGCCGTCAAGATTAGGGACCAATTTACTTCATACTTTTGTAGGAGTACGAATGCTTCATGAGGAGTTCTGACTTCTTAATTTTAGAGCATGTACTTCATATTATAGAAAAAGTAAAAATCAAAATTAGATTCCAAAATACTGAAGTGTTTTTTACTACCATGTCTGAGTTCAAACCAATCTTGTTGGTATATATTGGCAGAAGAAATGATTCCATAAGCTGGTATGCAAACCAAACTGGTTCGTAAATATCTTCGACTCCTGTGGGACAATTATTATTACTTATTATTTACGTCATATACATACTTATTTTGTTAGTAACATAATTATTTTACTAAAAACAAATATAGAACTTTGAAAAATATACAATTTGTTCCTATCATATATTTATAAAGTGTATTGTATATATCCTGTAAATATTAATAAATAAATAAATTTGTACCTGAGCCAGAACGAACAGGATCTTGTTTCTTCTTTAAATGTTTACCAAATGTGACCATAAGAATTTCCTTTTTGTTTTTAATCTCCTTGACAGGTTTCTTGAAAACTTCACTGAGACGAATCCAGGCATCAGCCACTTTTTTTATCTTTATGGTCTTTATTCCTCGGGTCCCAAATGCAGGGTTCTGCTTGATAACATACAATGAATTGTAATATTTCCTCGTTGGACCAGTTACTGGTAGTCATTTTCCCTGCTGTAGCCTACTTCTATACAAAGAGGAACGCACTTCTGTCGGCCGCCAATGCACAAACATTACTAAGTCCACAACAAACGTGTGGACGCGTCGCAGGCGCTTGCCGCAAACCTCCTCTGATTTGTACCAAAAACATACACTCGTCCGGATCGGGCAGAAGCGCTAGCAAGCCTAACCAAGTCAAACCAAAAGCCCTATCCACACGATTGAATTTGTGATGGCTTGTTGAGGTTTGGCAAGCGTGTGGACGCGGCATAATACATAAGTAGGACCTACTTCCTAGAGCGTAACAACACCAGAGTACGTGAGCTAAGGTTTCTGACCAATCAACGCGTTTGTGTTTGTTTATATCAGGTTTATTCTTATGATGAACGGATTATAGTTTCGACAGTGTTGGTTGCATTGAGTGTGTAGAGACGTAGTTGTTTCATAAAAAATGCTAGCGTTGTTTACGGGTGTACTAATCGATCTGATCCTAATCTAAAGTTTAAAGGAATCACATTTCATTCGTAAGTGGAGCCGCCTAATCGTATTTTCTTTTTCATACATGAATTATTTTTACACTGTTTACTTTTATTGTTGTGGCTGTATTTGTGTGATTTGACTTTAGATTTGACCTTCTTAATTCAGTGTCCGTTATTTCTCTTCATTCCTTTGTTTTTCATTGGCTTGCAAATCGCATACGATCCGACATCCGAACAACATTGTGTCAACGGCCTCGTTTCTGCACAACATACAGCTACGTAACCGCTCTGATTGTTGGGGCAGCAACTCATGCCCTAAATTACCTCGCCGATAATTATTCATGTTTACATGTCCTCCCTCTTTCAAAAAGGTTCTATCTGGAACAGCCGGAGACAGCGGTCGCGTGTGTGTGTCGCGCGTATAATTGTATGGATGTGTATGCTTGCTTTGCTTCCTTTCTGAAGAAGGCTTTGACAGAAAACTTTGTGAGCACTCTTTTATCGTGCCTGTTTGCTGCTCGGCGTGTGAGCAGCAATCATCAGTTTCACTGTATAGTTATTCACCAGTGAAGTTTGTTGTAAAAAAATTCACTACACTTCAACAGGAATGATGATGTACCAGAAGAAAAAATTGACGTGAACAATACCACATTAAGGTTGTCTGTAGCACAAGCAGGGGTTCACAATGCTGCAACCAAAAGTTTTGATCACTTACCCATTGACATAAAATGCCTGACACACAGAAAAGTAAAATTTGAATCTATAGTGAATACTTTGATAACTCCTCCTATTCCGCCGTCGATTATCTATTGCTGTTATGTGTAAATCTATTACTGTAATGTGTGAGTTATGATGGTTAAGAATTGCTGACAAACATGTGTCTGCTTTTAATTAAAAAACGTAAAAACTAATAAATGATCAGATTGGAGGCATATTTACAAAAAAAATCGATGTCAATATATAATGACTCATTCCATATCATTACGATTTATCGTGCAAATGATACATGGAACATGAGACTTCGCATATCACAAAGCATGGTAAAGACTTACATACTTTGAAAACCTCAAAATGAAATTAAAAAGTAAAATCAAGCAGATGATCAAAGTAGACGTACATTCCACTTGTGCTTACTGACGAGAAATGTTCCGGAAAGGAAGCAAATAAGCTACTGTTGGAAAGGTAGACCTACGTCTTACACAGGTTAGGCTATCATTACTAAAAAGTTATTTCCATACATGTTAAAACAAAATATCTATTTTAAGGGGTCTTAAGCCTTGGAGACCACTCCATTAATTGAATTTATCTCATTCCACAATGCTGGAAGATGTTTAAAAAATTTTATCGTTCTGTTTTTTACCCTGCAAACTGCTATTATTAGTCGCACACTGAATGACACATCATACGAAAGATTTCCAAGCGAGAAGATAAGTAAATCACAGTGAAACTAATGAACTGGCAATCTATTAACTCTGTTCTGCTTGTAATATACCTTTACGCATAATGGTTCGCTTTGTTGACGTGCACAAGATACGATAGCATGTTTGGCTTCTTTGCTCACACGTGTATGGGCTAGCGAGGAACTCGTAGGTAAGGTCTTTGCAAACGTGAACACTAAAAATGTTGTGCATACGAATGAAAATGTAACGAACAAGAAGCAGCACCGATACTAGTAAGAAAAGAGCCATTGGTTTCGGAGTTCCAGTTTCATTTGCTATCGATAAAAATACAGTGAAACTGGCATTGAATGGATTACGAAAGCATGTTTTTCACATCGCTTCCCCCTGTTTCTCGTTATCCGAAATATGGTACCAAAAAACAAGTTACATTAACGAGGCCAAATATATCGTATTACTAGAGGAAATACGCATTCAATAACAGAAAATTGTTCGAAATCGCCTTCCTGACACTATGTTATTCACCTTAAGTCTATAATTTTTAGTATTTAAAACAGTTGTTGCGCGCACACGACAGAAGTAATGAAAGAAGCAATCGTAAATCTGCTAATGTTTCGGGTTACTTAAAATGGCGCAGATCCCTCCCACTTTGGGTCAAAACAACGTACAGGGTCTGTTGCACCACTTCCCATCTTTTTTTACCTCCATGTAATATATCAGTGTTTCTGTCACTGAGAAATATAAAAACCTCAGATTTCAGCTGAAATGTGCTGTTTAAAATCTTTCCGCAAGAGAGCCATCTTACTTCAGTATATAAGAGCAAACTTTTGAGTTTACATCCCGTATCTTCACACAATGACGTGAACGGACGGGAATTTAGAGTTCTCGCCTTGATGAAGTTCATAGACTTTACAGTGTCTGTCAGAACAATGCAAGGAGTTTCAGGACATCGGTAATATATTGAGAAGGCAATGTTTCTCTGCTTATTATACAGTGTGTGCTTCGACGATCAGGTGCAACTTTCTTCGCTTCTGCTGCCAGCCCTGTCAAATGACTATACATTGCCTTGGCCCTGTCTGTAGAAATTCCAACACATTTTTGCCAAGGAATACCTACTGTAAACAAATAGAGGTCGAACATATTAAAATGTTTTCTGCCGTAGCATTTGACTTCAGCGGTTCGAAAATAAGAACCCGTGTATCTTCATGACGGCCAAAACTGACAAAAACGAGTAAATGCGCCAGTTTTAGAGTGAAATAAGCGCGCTCTTGCAGTTGTAATAACAGCATTTCTTCAATACTGGAAGCCATATCTTCACTTTACCTTTTGCTTTCCTTTGGCAGCTTTTTCCTCCAAAACTGTTTGGACCATGTCTCAATCCGCGAGTCTCGCCACCTGTGTGAGGTTTTCCTTCTTTTGAATTTCTAAAACTATCTAGTTACGAGATTTTTAATTTATTTGTTAGTATTAGTGTTTATGAAATTTCTTATACATCTGGAGACTTTTTTTTTTTACAAAACCCAGATTTTCATTAAAAAAAAGTCAATAAGTTTACCAACTACCTCTGAGTGCTTAGAATTCTGACAGCGATTTAGCAGAGAAGGTTTCATGCTTTGGTTTGAAAGTATCTCTAAGCATATAGTGCATTAAGGAATTGGGTTATCACTGGTTTCTGTACCAGCCTTTACTGTAATGGCAAATAGTAAGTAAGTACATCGTACATTGGTTAGGCGTCGTTTTAGATTTTTTAAACTGCATTTTTGTAGATAGAATGATAGTCTGACTTAAAAATCGTTACATGGTTAACTTGAACTTCACATCAGAATTACAATAGTTAAGAATCAGCTCATTGTAATATGCACACTCCGGTCCCAGACGTAAGCTTTCTTCATATCACGATACCATTTCAACGTAATGCTCACAAAGAGACAATAACAACAATATACCGCTCACTGCGTAATGACTGCACGACACATTGAAAAACTGCGTAAGTTAGCAGCATTTGCAAGGCGAGATGAACATTTTCGTATAATCACCGACAAGATTCTATCAAAATATCGCTAATGTCAAAACGAGATGAATCACTCCTGGCCAAGGCCGTGACAACTAATGAAGGGACGTGTGGGGAGGGTTTATGTGTTCCGCATGACAGTCTGAAACAATCTGCAGTTAATCCATTACATTTAACATTACACAAATGCTACTTTTATCGACCAGTTCCCTACTATCCAATAAAGTTACGTAAGTGAGTAGTTTTAATTATAGCATTACGTGCTTTGTTTACTTGTGCCTGAACCACCTGAAATATCCTTGCATACCGCCAGTGGTACGTGTGACAACGTCCGGGAACCTCTGCTCCAGAAGATAGACCCTTTCAAAACAAGCACGTCACTACAATATTTTTTTATTATAATAATGAAACTATTAATGTCGATGGTATTAGTTATGGCAGTCAGTGGATTATTTTTTTTATTGACTGATTTTTCTCAGTCGGGTAAATTGAAGAGTGAGATTGAGGTGTGGCGAGTTATGTTTCAATGATGAACTCTTCTATTTTGAAGCTTTTTGGTTTTAAATGAAAAAGTGTGATTGCCGTGCCACTGTTCACATGTAACTCGATATTTTTTTAAATTTAAAATAAAAAACTTTCTTGTCTAAGGGAAAGTAGTGGACATATACCATTCCCATCTCTTTCACACTCACGTGGCGGTAATCTAGGCGATTGACCCGCATCATACGTAAATGTTTGCGTTACGTAACCTTGCAGCTTCTTTCTTCGTACGCTAAGCGTTAACTGCATTCGCATAATCTGACTGCACTATATAGCTTATCCACCTTTTCTTGAGGCAATGCCCCCTAGTACAGCTAAGGATTCGTCGGCAGAATTTGGAAGCTTTCGTGCTTGCCAATCTACACGAGCTGACGCTAATTATTAGTAGTGCTGCACTAGCCATTACGCAGTTAACTGCTTGATCTTGAGCTGGTTCATTAATTCAGTTTCATTTTCATACTCATAACTACAAATGAGTAACAAAATGTGAACGTGAACATAGCCCCAACGCGCTTTCACGAAACGTTGTTAACTTCCTTGCGTGATTTCCATCACAGAAAGGCGTCACATCGCAACACGAGCTGCAACTGTCAAAACCGTGGGAGATTTCCCCTCGGAACATTCCACTGAACAAACTGTTGGCTTATAGGTCCACCAGGCTCAGTTTACGTGATTTCGCCGTATGCAACAATTTTCCTTCACCATGTTATCAATTTTTGTTGTTTTCCGGATGAATACGATCTGAAAATAATCTTAAAATTGCGTATTTTAAGGCATAATTTGTAGGTTTGGCATATCAGGGAAGGGTCGGCAGCCCTTTAGAACTACACTCCTGGAAATGGAAAAAAGAACACATTGACACCGGTGTGTCAGACCCACCATACTTGCTCCGGACACTGCGAGAGGGCTGTACAAGCAATGATCACACGCACGGCACAGCGGACACACCAGGAACCGCGGTGTTGGCCGTCGAATGGCGCTAGCTGCGCAGCATTTGTGCACCGCCGCCGTCAGTGTCAGCCAGTTTGCCGTGGCATACGGAGCTCCATCGCAGTCTTTAACACTGGTAGCATGCCGCGACAGCGTGGACGTGAACCGTATGTGCAGTTGACGGACTTTGAGCGAGGGCGTATAGTGGGCATGCGGGAGGCCGGGTGGACGTACCGCCGAATTGCTCAACACGTGGGTCGTGAGGTCTCCACAGTACATCGATGTTGTCGCCAGTGGTCGGCGGAAGGTGCACGTGCCCGTCGACCTGGGACCGGACCGCAGCGACGCACGGATGCACGCCAAGACCGTAGGATCCTACGCAGTGCCATAGGGGACCGCACCGCCACTTCCCAGCAAATTAGGGACACTGTTGCTCCTGGGGTATCGGCGAGGACCATTCGCAACCGTCTCCATGAAGCTGGGCTACGGTCCCGCACACCGTTAGGCCGTCTTCCGCTCACGCCCCAACATCGTGCAGCCCGCCTCCAGTGGTGTCGCGACAGGCGTCAATGGAGGGACGAATGGAGACCTGTCGTCTTCAGCGATGAGAGTCGCTTCTGCCTTGGTGCCAATGATGGTCGTATGCGTGTTTGGCGCCGTGCAGGTGAGCGCCACAATCAGGACTGCATACGACGGAGGCACACAGGGCCAACACCCGGCATCATGGTGTGGGGAGCGATCTCCTACACTGGCCGTACACCACTGGTGATCGTCGAGGGGACACTGAATAGTGCACGGTACATCCAAACCGTCATCGAACCCATCGTTCTACCATTCCTAGACCGGCAAGGGAACTTGCTGTTCCAACAGGACAATGCACGTCCGCATGTATCCCGTGCCACCCAACGTGCTCTAGAAGGTGTAAGTCAACTACCCTGGCCAGCAAGATCTCCGGATCTGTCCCCCATTGAGCATGTTTGGGACTGGATGAAGCGTCGTCTCACGCGGTCTGCACGTCCAGCACGAACGCTGGTCCAACTGAGGCGCCAGGTGGAAATGGCATGGCAAGCCGTTCCACAGGACTACATCCAGCATCTCTACGATCGTCTCCATGGGAGAATAGCAGGCTGCATTGCTGCGAAAGGTGGATATACGCTGTACTAGTGCCGACATTGTGCATGCTCTGTTGCCTGTGTCTATGTGCCTGTGGTTCTGTCAGTGTGATCATGTGATGTATCTGACCCCAGGAATGTGTCAATAAAGTTTCCCCTTCCTGGGACAATGAATTCACGGTGTTCTTATTTCAATTTCCAGGAGTGTATTACTGAAATAAAATATGAAACAAAAGCAAAGTTACGTATTTAGGTATACTAAACTATAGGATGGTTTCTCCGAGGGTTCCCTCTTCCCCCTTGTGGGCGTGGTATTACATCCCTATAACTGAGTAATGAAACATTTTCCGTGCGTTTACGAACATTATTCTACAATCTACATAATACAGAACGTAAAACGTAACATTTCTATTCTTTAAATGTTATTCGCCAATGGTTTTTCTGGAGCAATACCCTTATTTGTAGTGCATTTAAAAGGCCACTAGAGACAGACTGTTTATTTAATTGGTAACCCCGGAACCTTAATATTGATTGGATGATACAAAATGTACATTTATTGTCATATAACGTTACGATGTTTAAGTTAACATAATTATATAATAATACTTTACTGTTCCAAAATATAAATAAAAAAAAACTTATCGTGAAATATCGCCACAGACGAAATGGACAAACACCCCAGTCTCTCACACTAAGTACTGGAACTCCCTCCTTGCTATAAATGGGGTGAAATATTTTAAAAGTTCCACAGACTATACTCGTATTTATCGTTTATCCCTGAAATAAACCAATACGCGCTCAGCAATTGGTGAGTGACCATAGGACACAGCCACTGTGTATTGCTATGCCATTGGAAATAGGTCAGACTTATGTATTAGGTATGGTCATCGGCATCCACAGAAATTTTTCCAGGAGGGGGAGAGGGAGGGAGACTTTCGAATTCCTGTTTTTTATGTAAATGAGCTGGACATTTTAGAGACATGACATGCTATCAGAGCTAAATTGAATAGGCACAAAAAACACATACCACAGACAATTGGTGGTTATCCACTCAATATATGAAAAAAACTATGTACCACAGGTTTTCAGGAGAGGGACGGAGCCAATTGATCCTGCCGCCTCCCCTTGCGAACGTCTGTGGGTATACTGTTGTTACATCACTACAGGCTAAACTCTGAGACGCTCTGAAGTCTAAAGTATTAAAAGAGTTCAAGTTTTTGATAATCACTACCATGTTTAAACCACTGCTTTTTATTTCAAGTTTTAGTGATCACAGACGCCACAGTTCCGCTCCGTAGATATCGACAGAAGTCGATATAAGTTGTCTGTGCTAATTTAAGCTTCGGCGTCAGTGGAGATTTAGGTGAGGAGAAAGCAGGAAGGAAGGAGTAAGTGGGGCAATGTTATATGTCAGCCATACAAAGATGCCGCTTGGCATGGTTGTGCGCAGATAATCAGTGGCTCTAGTATAAATTACACACAGAAGTAATAACGTTATGTGAAAGCATATCATAGAGTTGTTAGAGTTCAGACACACTCGTTACACTGTTTATTCTTCAGCTGATACACACGAGTTCTCCGGGCTACTACAGTGTTACTTCTATTAGACCACTAGATTTGGCAGCAGTCAAAACAGCAACAGTCTCCAAGAAGTATACCAACAAGTAGAGAGCCGAAGCTCAACTTAGCATCCCAACTTAATAAACATTATTACGCTTCGCTCTGCTTCTAAACTTTGCACTGACACCTATTGCCGAGTCATAGTAAGTGTTCAACGGGGGAACCTCGTCCCCCTGCAACTACGCCCCTGATCATAGCGACCCCTATTATTCACTGCGAACTTTTTCGGATTTCTTGCAGTGTCTTACTTAAATGGAATTATAACTATGACCATTAACAAAATGATGGGCACGTCATCATGAAGCTAACATATTAAGTTACAAGTATTTTTTTTTACTGAATAGTTTTTGTAAAATCGTTTGAGAAAGATTACAGGGCATGCGCCTCGATTCTGTCGTCGCAGCGCCTCGCCTAACGGCCGAAGTGGGCCAAACAATGACGCCATTCCCTTCCAAACAAACGAATGGACCCGCCCAGCCCTTCGGACCAGAATTGGTCACTGCGAATCGGCCACCGAATGCTGCGTGTGCTCTACATACGAGGAGTCCCTCCTGAGAGTCGTCAGGCACATTGTTTTGACGGAAATTTGCAGTATAGTTTTTTGCAAATTGTAGTTGGGCACAACCGAAACAAACACAGCTCATACCTCTCAGGCGATACCCAGTGTCGATGGAAAACATCCCGTTCGCGTTAATAATGAAATTATTTTTAAAATGGAATTTTGAGAGCCCATTCGACAGAGTACTCCCAAACCAGCCTAGTGCGGTTTTGACTTGAATTTGCTGGGCTAATCTAATCAATTGAGTTGAAATATGACTAGTATTACCATCATAGATTAACGGTACTGTTCTTTTTTTAACTATATTTGTTAAAAACATATCATGTAACCAAGTGAAGAATAACGTGGTGTCCATCCATGTGTGTGAACTTGCTGAAACTGCTGTTTGTGAGGCAAAAGCTTGATCAAACCAACTGTCCATTACATAATTGCCTTTGAATACATACAGTGGTGGAAGCATTTGTCCTGCTACAGAATAGCATAACAGCACCGATATGTTTTCAACCCCAAGATGTATTCATTTTGCGCGTGCTTTTTGCTCCAATGACCCCAACAATACTGGTTTTTGATGTCTCATGGATAAACGAGGTTTCATCACAACAGAAAATCCTTTCTGGTTTCCCATGAAGATTCAGCTCGTTCATAGTTTTGCTAAAACTTCAAAAAAGTTGTACATTATCCTCTGGTTAATTTTATCATGCGTTAGATGTTTGATACTTTGTGGTTTCTTGAGTGACTAGCGACGCTTAATTCGAAAACCAGGCCTCTGGTCTATAAATCTAAATGGGGTGTTGGTTCGTCTGATATAATGTTGAACTTCTCGTCGAGATAAACCAAACCCATCATTGTCCATTACTTTCAAACAGTGCGCCTACTCTTCTCTTTCAGTAGACAACAACGATGTTACACCATCCTTGCTGTCTCTTGAAGTGACCCTTTACCACGTGTGCCCAGAATACGGTGTTTCAGTGTAGACCAAGGACTATTGTAGAATGTAGCTGCTTCCCTGGTGCTCCCATCGCCGTTCTTGACGAAGTTAATCGGCAAAAGTTTAGGCTGGGTTAAATTAAGGTTAGAGACATTTGTAGTTTGAACTGAAATATTAGACGCTAAGTAAAATTAATACAATTCACAAGGAAAAAATAAACAGATTGACTTCAGTAATGAATTAAAAAATAGTAATAATGATAATTAATGTACTAGGGGCAAATGGGCGTCCTTGGGGCAAATGGGTCCTAGGTGGGCCATATTCTGAATTTAATACCCCTTTCTAAAAATAATTTTTATGTGCAAAATTTTGAGTAACGATTCCGGACAAGAGAGCCCATAAGTTAACACTTACATTATCTGTACAAATAAATGAGGGCGCAGTCTTCAATCTTTTCGAGGGTAGCTAGGAAAAGACTGGCTGTTCGCTTTTGTCTTTTGCCATTCTGATCCCACCAAATAAGCATCGTACTCTGTAGCTTCTGACTAATTTGTAATATATTAAGCTAATTCTCAATGAAAATGAATTTGAGTATTTTATTCCATTACCAGTACACATATTTATTGTAACTACCCTTGTACATTACTGGCCATTAAGATTGCTACACCACGAAGATGACGTGCTACAGACGCGAAATTTAATCGACAGGAAGAAGATGCTTTGATATGCAAATGATTAGCATTTCAGAGCATTCACACAAGGTTGGCGCCGGTGGCGACACCTACAACGGGCTGACATGAGGAAAGTTTCCAACCGATTTCTCATACACAAACAGCAGCTGACCGGCGTTGCCTGGTGAAACGTTGTTGTGATGCCTAGTGTAAGGAGGAGAAATGCGTACCATCACGTATCCGACTTTGATAAAGGTCGGATTGTAGCCTATCGCGATAGCGGTTTATCGTATCACGACATTGCTGTTCGCAGACCGTTAGCAGAATATGGAATCGGAATGCCGTGCTGGATCCCAACGGCCTCGTATCACTAGCGGTCGAGATGGCAGGCATCTTATCCGCATGGCTGTAACGGATCGTGCAGCCACGTCTCGATCCCTGAGTAAACAGATGGGGACGTTTGCAAGACAACAACCATCTGCACGAACAGTTGGACGACGTTTGCAGCAGCATGGACTATCAGCTCGGAGACCATGGACACGATTACCCTTGACGCTGCATCACAGACAGGAGCGCCTACGATGGTGTAGTCAACGACGAACCAGGGTGCACGAATGACAAAACGTCATTTTTTCGGATGAATCCAGGTTCTGTTTACAGCTTCATGATGGTCGCATCCGTGTTTGGCGACAGCGCGGTGAACGCACATTGGAAGCGTGTATTCGTCATCGCCATACTGGCGTACCACCCGTCGTGATGGTACGGGGTGCCATTGGTTACACGTCTCGGTCACCTCTTGTTCGCATTGACGAGACTTTGAAGAGTGGACGCTTCATTTCAGATGTATTATGACCCGTGGCCCTCCCCTTCATTCGATACCTGCGAAACCCTACATTTCAACAGGATAATGCACGACCGCATGTTGCAGGTCCTGTACGGGCCTTTCTAGATACAGAAAATGTTCGACTGCTGCCCTGGCCAGCACATTCTCCAGATCTCCCATCAATTGAAAACGTCTGGTCAATGGTGGCCGAGCAACTGGCTCGTCACAATACGCCAGTCACTACTCTGGATGAACTGTGGTATCGTGCTGAAGCTGCATTGGCAGCTGTACCTGTACACGCCATCCAAGCTCTGTTTGACTCAATGCCCAGGCGTATCAAGGCCGTTATTACGGCCAGAAGTGATTGTTCTGGGTACTGATTTCTCAGGATCTATGCACCCAAATTGCTTGAGAATGTAATCACATGTTAGTTCTAGTATAATATATTTGTCCAATGAATACCCGTTTATCATCTGCATTTCTTCTTGGTGTAGCAATTTTAATGGCCAGTAGTGTATTATTAGTTTAATTTTTCAGCCTTTTCTGAGAAAGACGCAAGATTTCTAGGTGGTCCGATCCGCCGTTGGCGTGGCTTTATTATAAATTTTCAATATATCTTTTTCGCTTATTGTACAGTTGCAGTCTCTCGAAAAAGAAGTCCGAGAATTTTAGCTATTTACACAGCATAGAGCCATTACCAATATGCAATTTACATTTCAAAAATTCCATCTGTCCACATATTTAGTTGCGCTGTTCCCAACATCAGTCTGGCACAATTACATCACTCGTTATTAAATAGCTTCAGCACATATTTAGTGAGCAGAGGTGGAAGCCAAGTCATAATAACCCAAACGCCTGACCCACGTACCCCATTTTTGAAAAATTTGTGGAGTAATTGGGCCATCCTCTAAAACCTATAACCTAAAGGAGAACACAAGCTGCGAGTACCATTTCAAGTGTTTGTTATGCTTCTACTTTATGCTAATTTATTTGTAACATTGATAATACTTCCAGTGAACGTGTAGACATTTCGTAAAATCTATAAGGCACCACCTTGCTATGGAAATCCAGCACAAAAAAGTAATAAAAAAATCCACGCGAAAGCCGCAACACTTACAGAGAAAAGACTGCTTGTTCATGGGGGACGACTTTTTTCTACCGTGCTGCCAACTTCTTGAAGTGAAATTACTCTCACAGCTTTTAAGGAAAAAAACCCATGACGCAGCTATCCCTTAGGCCAGTTGCTCCAACTGTCCTCTAGCTTTCGTTTACCCGTATGCTGCTACATGGGTTTTATTGCGTTGTATGCATATAATAACTGATTACAGTAAATACTGTCAGTAATACACGTTACAATCAAAGTAATCATGCTAACAGTTCCGTTGCAGGCCATCAAAGAAAAGAATGTTCGCAGTAGATGGAGACACAGACAGCGTCTGGAAAGGCGTGTATTGTGATTTCGAAGGAGGACTTAGGGGTTTATTTAATGAGCATAATATGTTATTGGTAAAGAGACAGTGGATACATGGACGCCAGTTAGCAACGGATGAGATAATATTTTGACTCCAGAATAGCTGCGCTCACGTAATCATAACCCATAGTGACTAACATGGTAATGAGTAGCTGCGAGAGCTTCGACCCAGAATTAATTGCGAGTTTAATTAAGACGAGAGGAGATTTGGGCACGTGATGAAACACGGCACTGAAGACTATTCAGACGCTAGCTGTTTGTAATACTAACGATAGATAAAGTTAGATTCGCTTGCGTTCGTGGTGTAATATGGTACTAATTTTCACATCGTGAAGATTGGTACTTCTTTCATTAAAGGCAAACTATTAATTTAACTTACTGAAATAAGAGCTATTTATAGTTCTGTAAGATGAACATGAACATTCTTATATAAAAGTAGCACATCATTGTTGTTACCATCATCATCATCATCATCACCACCATCATCATCTATATCATCATGGTTAGCGTCATCATGAGTCACTTATCATCCACTGTTGGATACATGCATCTTCCGTACTTGTCTTTACGATATTCAGTTTTGTGCCTCCAAGTTTGACTTTCTTGTTTCTTGATGTCGTCAATTCACATTTCTTTGACCGTTTTCTAGGTCTTTTCTGACAACCAGCTATCCAGCATAGAATATCCTTACTGTTGTTTCCATTTTTTCGCCTCATTTTATGCTGAGCCCATCTTCATTTCAGTTTCGTATTAGTCATTATCTGTTACTCAACTTCCACCTTTTCTCTTATCCACTCGTTTGTCTTTCTGTCCATTATTAAGCTAACATTCGTCTTTACAATGCTCGCAGAAACTCTCAATTATTGGTTTGTTTGCGCATTCAACTTCCATGTTACACTCCATGGCAGACTTTTCTTTTAAGGCACATTGGGAAGTTACTCTCAGTTTTCCCAATGAAACGCAAGTTTTATTTACCATCGAGTTTATTTTTTTAGGTGCCCATCAACTGTGGTTATCAGTTGTCCGAAGCATACAAATTTGTCAACTGTATTTCTATAGCTTTTTCTTTAATTTTTACGATCTTGCTATCGGACACTGACTGTACATTGTTTTGATCTTACTGTCATTAATCCTCAGACTTACTCTCACATGCTTCGTCTTTTCAGTTCTTGCATCCTTTACCGAAGTGGTTCTGTATTCAACACAAACGAAACAACGCCAGCTACAAATCGAAAGTCGTTCAACTAACAAGGGGACTGCACCTACTCGTTATCAAGAATTTCATCCAAATTTGTGGTGCGCTCTATCCAGGACTTGGCCAGAAATGAAATTTACAGAAGTGGGAGCTACAGATGACCAAGCGTGTAGAGTAAATAGCGTTTTTGTCGTGGATCGGGCAAGGAACGATTCATTTACCTTAGCGTAATTTCCAGGCAGCGGCTGGAGCAGCGGAAACAGCACAGAATGGTAATCTGAGAGCCATGGTGTCGAGTCTCTACGTGAAAACTTCTTTCATTTCCAATTTTTATGTTACACGACGAATAAACCGAAATATGAACAAAGTTACCAACTCGTATAAAGTGCAATACGTTATAAACCTTTCTGGAAATTATTACCAACAGTCTACATGTGCCTACAAGAGAGTGCAGCCATTTTTTGGTTCGTTACTGTATAAGTACGCCGCAAAATTTAGGAACGTCATTATTACATCTACATCTACATCAACATCCATATCCGCAAGCCACCTGACGGTGTGTGGCGGAGGGTACCTTGAGTACCTCTATCGGTTCTCCCTTCTATTCCAGTCTCGTATTGTTCGTGGAAAGAAGGATTGTCGGTATGCCTCTGTGTGGGCTCTAATCTCTCTGATTTTATCCTCATGGTCTCTTCGCGAGATATACGTAGGAGGGAGCAATATACTGCTTGACTCTACGGTGAAGGTATGTTCTCGAAACTTCAACAAAAGCCTGTACCGAGCTACTAAGCGTCTCTCTTGCAGAGTCTTCCACTGGAGTTTATCTATCATCTCCGTAACGCTTTCGCGATTACTGAATGATCCTGTAACGAAGCGCGCTGCTCTCCGTTGGATCTTCTCTATCTCTTCTATCAACCCTGTCTGGTACGGGTCCCACACTGCTGAGCAGTATTCAAGCAGTGGGCGAACAAACGTACTGTAACCTACTTCCTTTGTTTTCGGATTGCATTTCCTTAGGATTCTTCCAATGAATCTCAGTCTGGCATCCGCTTTACCGACGATCAACTTTATATGATCATTCCATTTTAAATCACTCCTAATGCGTACTCCCAGATAATTTATGGAATTAACTGCTTCCACTTGCTGACCTGCTATATCGTAGCTTAATGATAAGGCATCTTTCTTTCTATGTATTCGCAGCACATTACACTTGTCTACATTGAGATTCAATTGCCATTCCCTGCACCATGCGTCAATTCGCTGGCTTCGTCAAAGTCTGGGAAACTTACAACAGCCTTATACAAAATGTTTTTGTCTGATGTGATGAAGTTCTAAGCGCAGAAGGCCAAATTCTTCTGTTAACTGACTCTTGGGGAAGACAAACAAGTGCACTACTATACGACAAAATTTTTCAAGACCAAGGATTGCTGTTGTACAGTATTAAAATGCACTCTGTTACTGCGACCCTGCGATATCTATTTTTATCGCTAGGTAAAGAATCTGACCAAAAAGTTCCAAAACCTCTCTTATCTCATCGTGAGAGGAAAAGAAATCACATCGCAAAGAGACGGCATCAAAAGACGTTCCATTGTACATCAACTGTCCTCACAGTATTCGGCGACACTGCTGTGTTCGGATGCAGGCTGAGTTGGCATCCCTTCGCTCCCAGCTTCAGGCAGTGTTGGCTTCGGTCACACAGCTTGAGGCTGTTGCCAATGGGCATCACTGTGGGGGTCCGGATGGGGGTTTGTCGGGGACGGCCAGCTCGTCCCACGCATCCCCCGATCGGACTACGACTGTGGTTGCCCGGGATACTGCCCGCATTGAAGCTGATCCCTCACCTGTGGTAGAGTGGAAGGTCGTCCCTAGGTGTGGCAGGGGGTGAAAGACATTCCGGAGGGCTGAACAGAAGGCCTCTCCAGTTTGTCTGACGAACCAGTTTCAGGCTCTGTCTCAGGCTGATACTGATCTTCGGCCTGACATGGCTGCTTGTCCTGTTCCAGAGGTTGCCCCTCAGTCTGCAAGATCCGGGCGGTCGCAGAGGGTGGGCTTACTGGTAGTTGGGAGCTCCAACGTCAGGCGCGTAATGGGGCCCCTTAGGGAAATGGCAGCAAGAGAGGGGAAGAAAACCAATGTGCACTCCGTGTGCATACCGGGGGGAGTCATTCCAGATGTGGAAAGGGTCCTTCCGGATGCCATGAAGGGTACAGGGTGCACCCATCTGCAGGTGGTCGCTCATGTTGGCACCAATGATGTGTGTCGCTATGGATCGGAGGAAATCATCTCTGGCTTCCGGCGGCTATCTGATTTGGTGAAGACTGCCAGTCTCGCTAGCGGGATGAAAGCAGAGCTCACCATCTGCAGCATCGTCGACAGGACTGACTGCGGACCTTTGGTACAGAGCCGAGTGGAGGGTCTGAATCAGAGGCTGAGACGGTTCTGCGACTGTGTGGGCTGCAGATTCCTCAACTTACGCCATAGGGTGGTGGGGTTTCGGGTTCCGCTGGATAGGTCAGGAGTCCACTACACGCAACAAGCGGCTACACGGGTAGCAGGGGTTGTGTGGCGTGGGCTGGGCGGTTTTTTAGGTTAGATGGCCTTGGGCAAGTACAGAAAGGGCAACAGCCTCAACGGGTGTGGGGCAAAGTCAGGACATGCAGGGACCAAGCAGCAATCGGTATTGTAATTGTCAACTGTCGAAGCTGCGTTGGTAAAGTACCAGAACTTCAAGCGCTGATACAAAGCACCGAAGCTGAAATCGTTATAGGTACAGAAAGCTGGCTTAAGCCAGAGATAAATTCTGCCGAAATTTTTACAAAGGTACAGACGGTGTTTAGAAAGGATAGATTGCATGCAACCGGTGGTGGAGTGTTCGTCGCTGTTAGTAGTAGTTTATCCTGTAGTGAAGTAGAAGTGGATAGTTCCTGTGAATTATTATGGGTGGAGGTTACACTCAACAACCGAGCTAGGTTAATAATTGGCTCCCTTTACCAACCTCCCGACTCAGCAGCATTAGTGGCAGAACAACTGAGAGAAAATTTGGAATACATTTCACATAAATTTTCTCAGCATGTTATAGTCTTAGGTGGAGATTTCAATTTACCAGATATAGACTGGGACACTCAGATGTTTAGGACGGGTGGTAGGGACAGAGCATCGAGTGACATTATACTGAGTGCACTATCCGAAAATTACCTCGAGCAATTAAACAGAGAACCGACTCGTGGAGATAACATCTTGGACCTACTGATAACAAACAGACCCGAACTTTTCGACTCTTTAAGTGCAGAACAGGGAATCAGTGATCATAAGGCCGTTGCAGCATCCCTGAATATGGAAGTTAATAGGAATATAAAAAAAAGGGAGGAAGGTTTATCTGTTTAGCAAGAGTAATAGAAGGCAGATTTCCGACTACCTAACAGATCAAAACGAAAATTTCTGTTCCGACACTGACCTTGTTGAGTGTTTATGGAAAAAGTTCAAGGCAATCGTAAAATGCGTTTTAGACAGGTACGTGCCGAGTAAAACTGTGAGGGACGGGAAAAACCCACCGTGGTACAACAACAAAGTTAGGAAACTACTGCGAAAGCAAAGAGAGCTTCACTCCAAGTTTAAACGCAGCCAAAACCTCTCAGACAAACAGAAGCTAAACGATGTCAAAGTTAGCGTAAGGAGGGCTATGCGTGAAGCGTTCAGTGAATTCGAAAGTAAAATTCTATGTACCGACTTGACAGAAAATCCTAGGAAGTTCTGGTCTTACGTTAAATCAGTAAGTGGCTCGAAACAGCATATCCAGACACTCCGGGATGATGATGGCTTTGAAACAGAGGATGACACGTGTAAAGCTGAAATACTAAACACCTTTTTCCAAAGCTGTTTCACAGAGGAAGACCGCACTGCAGTTCCTTCTCTAAATCCTCGCACAAACGAAAAAATGGGTGACATCGAAATAAGTGTCCAAGGAATAGAAAAGCAACTGGAATCACTCAATAGAGGAAAGTCCACTGGACCTGACGGGATACCAATTCGATTCTACACAGAGTACGCGAAAGAACTTGCCCCCCTTCTAACAGCCGTGTACCGCAAGTCTCTAGAGGAACGGAGGGTTCCAAATGATTGGAAAAGAGCACAGGCAGTCCCAGTCTTCAAGAAGGGTCGTCGAGCAGATGCGCAAAACTATAGACCTATATCTCTGACGTCGATCTGTTGTAGAATTTTAGAACATGTTTTTTGCTCGAGTATCATGTCGTTTTTGGAAACCCAGAATCTACTATGTAGGAATCAACATGGATTCCGGAAACAGCGATCGTGTGAGACCCAACTCGCTTTATTTGTTCATGAGACCCAGAAAATATTAGATACAGGCTCCCAGGTAGATGCTATTTTTCTTGACTTCCGGAAGGCGTTCGATACAGTTCCGCACTGTCGCCTGATAAACAAAGTAAGAGCCTACGGAATATCAGACCAGCTGTGTGGCTGGATTGAAGAGTTTTTAGCAAACAGAACACAGCATGTTGTTATCAATGGAGAGACGTCTACAGACGTTAAAGTAACCTCTGGCGTGCCACAGGGGAGTGTTATGGGACCATTGCTTTTCACAATATATATAAATGACCTAGTAGATAGTGTCGGAAGTTCCATGCGGCTTTTCGCGGATGATGCTGTTGTATACAGAGAAGTCGCAGCGTTAGAAAATCGTAGCGAAATGCAGGAAGATCTGCAGCGGATAGGCACTTGGTGCAGGGAGTGGCAACTGTCCCTTAACATAGACAAATGTAATGTATTGCGAATACATAGAAAGAAGGATCCTTTATTGTGTGATTATATGATAGCGGAACAAACACTGGTAGCAGTTACTTCTGTAAAATATCTGGGAGTATGCGTGCGGAACGATTTGAAGTGGAATGATCATATAAAATTGATTGTTGGTAAGGCTAACCGACTATCACACATTACAGTTCAGGCTCAGTGGTTTGATATTACATTTATAAATGTTCATGCACCCACAGAAGATAAGGAAGATGACGTGAAAGAAGAATTTTATAGTCAACTGGAACAGACATATAATTCAATAAGTAGACATAACGTAACAATAGTGTAAGGAGACTTTAATGCCAAAGTAGGAAAAGAAGAAATCTACAAACCAACCATTGGGAATTACAGCTTACATGATGAAAGTTCAGAGAATGGTGTGCGACTCATAAACTTTGCAATGGCAAATGGTCTCACATTAAGCAGCACAAAATTCCAACACAAACGCATTCATTTAGGGACATGGATATCACCAGATGGAAAAATAGTGAACCAGATTGACCATGTCGCCATCCAAAGACGATTTCAAAACAGTATTAAAGACGTTAGAATTTTTAGGGGAGCAGATTGTGAGACAGATCATATGTTAATCATAGCTCAAATGAAAATAAAGCTAAAAAAGAAACAAAGTACAAATAGGGTTGAAATTAAAAGGTACGATGTAGAAAATCTGGCAGAAGAAAAAATAAAAGAAAACTTTAGGAAAGAAATGGAAATTAACCTATCGGAATCTAGACTGACGCATAGTGACCAGCGAGACGTGGAAAGTAGATGGAGACACCTCAGAAACAGTATTCAAGATGTAGCTTCCAAAACTATAGGTAAAAGAAAACGAACTAACGAAATCTGGTTTAATATAAAGTGCCAAGAAAGAGTACTGGAGAGGCAAAATGCGAGGAAGGCATGGTTACAAGACATGGACAATATTACACTAAAGGAGAGATACTATAAAATCCGCAAGGAAACACAACGAACTCTAAGACAAGAGAAGAGAAAACACTACAACAACATGGTAAGAGAAGCGGAGGATGATTTCAAGCATCACAGAGCAAGGCAGATGTACCAGAATATAAAAAAGTCCTTGGGAAAATTCACTAAAACGGAACAGTTTATAAAGGACCATAATGGGAAAATACTTACAAACAAGAATGACATACAAGAAACATGGAAGACATACTTTACACAGCTGCTCAACTGCAATGATCCACAATATTACTTTACATTTGAAGAACCAGATACAGTTGATATACAAGTCACCACACCATCAGTAAATGAAATAAGACAAACAATAAAGAAATTAAAGAACAACAAGGCCTGTGGGGAAGACCAGGTATATGCTGAGCTTTTAAAAAATGGAGGACCACAATTGGAAATAGAACTACATTCCTTAATTGAAACAATTTGGGAGACAGAAAACATACCGGCCGATTGGAAAACTGCAATTATATGCCCCATCTTTAAGAAGAATGATCCCCTTGTCTGTGATAACTACAGAGGAATTGCCCTACTCGATGTCACGTATAAAATTTTGTCGATGTGTATACTACACAGACTGACTCCCATAACCGAAGAACTGATTGGGGACTACCAATGTGGTTTCCGCACTAACAGATCCACTTTGGATCACTTATTCACATTGAGACAAATAAATGAGAAGGCATGGGAATTTAATGTAGATATCCATATTCTATTTATAGACTTCAAGAAGGCCTATGATAGCATACACCGACAGACACTCTTAAACACCATGAAAGAATTTGAAATACCATTAAAATTAATCAAATTAGTTAAAATGTGTTTGGAAGAAACCATATGCAAAGTTAAGACACCTGCAGGAGAGACTGAAAATTTTAAGGTGTACACTTGACTGAGACAAGGGGATGCCATCTCACCTATTCTATTTAATATTATCTTAGAGAAGATTGATAGAGAATTCACCAAAACTAATCCACAAGGGATCCAACTGCAGGGACACAACATTACTAGACTTGCTTATGCAGATGATGTAGCCTTAATAAGCACTTCAAAAGCTGAATTAATCAGGATGATGCAAAATTATTACAAAATAGCTGAGAAAGCTGGACTTCATGTGAATGAAGAAAAGACAGAATATCTAGTTATAAGTAAAAAACTCCAAAAGAATACACCACTGACCGTAAATGGTCTCACTTTCAAGGCAGTTGACCACTTCAAGTACTTACGGAGTCTTTTTAGCAGAGACAATAGAGCAGAAATAGAAATAGACGCCCGTCTAGCAGCAGCTAATAGAACTTTTTACAGCTGTATCAAAATTTTAAGGATGAGACCACTTAGTACTGAATTCAAAATCCGTTTTTATCAGTCAACTATTGCACCAGTAGCATTATATGGATGTGAAGCTATTACATTCAGGAAAAAAGATGAAGAAAAACTGTTGATATTTGAAAGAAAAATACTAAGAAAAATATTTGGACCAATCTTCGATGAAAATGTCATGGAGTGGAGGATAAGGAAAAATGAAGAACTATGGGAGCTGTACAAACATAGTACCATTGTGGAAATGTTAAAGAAGAGAAGACTGAACTGGGCTGGTCATGTAGCAAGGATGCCGGAGAACAGACTACCCAAAATAGCATCCACTAAGAAATTAGAAGGAAAGAGAAGAAGAGGAAGACCTCGAATTAGGTGGATGGAGAATATCCAGGAAGATGCAGCTAGGATGGGCATCAACTCTGATTGGACAACAATTTCCCTGGATAGAAATAATTGGAAGAGGCTCGTAGAGCAGGTGTATGGTCGATAAGGCCTTAGCCACGTGTAAAGAAAGAAAGAAAGAAGAAGAAGGCGGGTACCAGGTTGAGATTCATTGGGAGAGTGCTTAGAAAATGTAGTCCATCAACAAAGGAGGTGGCTTACAAAACACTCGTTCGACCTATACTTGAGTATTCCTCATCAGTCTGGGATCCGTACCAGATCGGTTTGACGGAGGAGATAGAGAAGATCCAAAGAAGAGCGGCGCGTTTCGTCACAGGGTTATTTAGTAACCGTGATAGCGTTACGGAGATGTTTAATAAACTCAAGTGGCAGACTCTGCAAGAGAGGCGATCTGTATCGTGGTGTAGCTTGCTCGCCAGGTTTCGAGAGGGTGCGTTTCTGGATAAGGTATCGAATATATTGCTTCCCCCTACTTATACCTCTCGAGGAGATCACGAATGTAAAATTAGAGAGATTAGAGCGCGCACGGAGGCTTTCAGACAGTCGTTCTTCCCGCGAACCATACGCGACTGGAACAGGAAAGGGAGGTAATGACACTGGCACGTAAAGTGCCCTCCGCCACACACCGTTGGGTGGCTTGCGGAGTATAAATGTAGATGTAGATGTAGATGTGTTACCCGCGGTTTACTGCCAAACTGAGTGATGAGAGAGAACCTTTTATTATTGTAAATCAAGTTTGATTTCCCGTAAAACTCTGAAACAACGTAATTGTAAAAATGTGGCGTTTACAACCTGATCAAGACGCCGAGAAAATTACTGCGTTCCCTGTTTTTAAGATGAATATTAACCCAACACGGGTAAATCATCAGCTGTAGAACAATAAAAGTATCTAATTTTATAACGAAGTTCTCGCGTATGCATTACCGTTTCTTCCTGAAATTTATTTCCAATTCTAATCCTTCGCCTTGTCTTTTCATCCCTTTTGTGAAATTAATAAATACTGAACATTATTTCGTTTTTCTACATGTCCCAGCTGCGTCTTCTGAGGAACATCTGGCTGATGGCCCTTGCTCGAACCGCACCTTCTCTTGAGACTGCGACCGCACCGAAGCTAACTCGCGTCCCTGGACCACTGCAACAGAGGAAGACGATCTGTGTCAAGTGAGTGGGAGGGTGAAGTGTAGGCGTATGTGCTCTTTATTTTGGTATTGCCAATGGCAGATGATAGTCCTGCAAAATGACCCCCCCCCCCCTGTCAAGACAATTTGATTGTGGCCCAACCTTCAGACCCTAATGAACTGTGTGTTGTAATGTCTGACAGTCTTGGTGTTTCCAAGCTTATCAGTCTCTTATGTGTTTTTGATTATTTAGTTTCTATACAATAAAGCGCACTGAACACGTGATATCTTTCCGTGCCTCTCAAGCATCTAAACAACTTTTTTAAGTTTTTAATTTGACATATTTTCTTAAATAATTCTATTTTTTAACTTTAGGTTTTGGTAAATCGATTAAGAGGCATTCCATAAATGGGTAGCCTTATTCAGAGGATTTCATACAATACTCGATATGAATAACTTTTTATTACTGAAAAATGAAATCCTGTTTTTGTGTTTCATTCTGGAAGTGTACATTTTGAAACGTCCCCTTTGAACAATTATACACGACTGTCCTTAAACTGACATACAATATTTTTAGCGCAACGCAGTCTGACTTTCAAAAATCCCTACAAAAGAATGGCCCTGACTAACATTAACCTATACGTTTCACAAATCACTTACCTCACAAAAATCTTGGTTACTCGAACTACTGCAATACAGCGAGCACCACTACTGCCAGCTAAATAAAAGATTCAAACTACGGAAGGCACTAACTACTGATAGGGATAGTTAGCAAATGAAAGATATTAATAGAGAACAAACAATGTATTTACCTTAATATCATCATATATCTAGCAGTTCATGACAAATTACAAAACTCCGTCATCTCTCTCCCCACATCCACCACTGCTGGCAACTCACCTCCAACTGCACAACGCTACGCGCTGTTCACATCCAGCTGCCGCTGCCCAACACTACAATGGCAGACAACAATGCAAACTACCCACAGACTGCACACAGCACAGCCAGCGATTTTTCATATAGAGCGCTACGTGGCGTTACCAATAAGAAAACAGAAACAGCCTACTTACATAGCCCCCATGCTCCCCACAAAAAATTTTACAAATTGTTTTGGTCAGTGGCCAATAATGATTTGATAAAATTTTTCATAATTACAATAACAAAGAAATCAAATGCACACACTTATTGATACAATGTTGGTCAAAAGCTAAAATTTTGTCACAGTCCATAAAGACAGTCCTGATCATTCATCATAATAGTAATTACAGTTTTTTTCACAGAGTCTCATTAGTAAAAGAAATTGCACACAGAAGTAGTGGATTTCCATGCAGTCTTGAAGAAGTAGTGTTGTCCTTCCAACGGAAAGACAGCAGAGCAAACCCACAGCAGAGTCAGTCGAAGTTTTGAAGAATATTGGTAGGTAGGTTATCACAGAGCAGACCACTGTAGTCCTGGTAGAGATTACGGTATTGGTGGGCCACCAGAGGTGCAGCCCCACTGCAGTCCTTGTAGAAAAAATGGTACTGGTGAGTCAGCAAAGGTGTAGACCCACTGTAGTCCTTGTAGAGACGGCCAGCAGCCATCCGTTGCGACTGTGCAGGTGCACAATCACCATCGAAGATTCTTGCGGAGAATATAGCAAGTCCATAACCACCACTTGTGCACTCACAAAGTGTTTGGAATTGTCCTTAGAACCAGCAATGCTGTTATCCAGTCCTTTGCTGAATTATTAACACACGTGCAAACACTATCAGTCCCTACTTCTCACATATTGTCCATATACTATGACCAACAGAAACGTGTGCAGTGAAATGTAACTTACAAGTTGCTTAATTTGATGACTGGTGTCAATTACAATTTTATAACATGAGAATACAATTACAAAGGTACAAAATACATTATTAAGGAACATAGCAATACAGATAACATTTGTAGTACAGGCTTTACAAAAGAATCGAAATAACATATACATCAGTGTTACAGGAATTATGACATGAGTAAATACATAAAAGGTCTGAATAACTTTCGAAACATCAACTTCACACATGAGCATTAAAACAAAAAAGAATAAATAATGTCTAAACATCTTTACAAAGTAAATAACATATTATTAGAAAAATTCTACAACATAACTCTTATTAGCTAAACACATAAAGACAGGAAAAACACAAATATACGAGAGTACACAAACACATAGAGGGATGACACAAAAGGAAAGGACAGGGTTTGTTTTACTGCAGTATTTTGCATGGAGATCTCCATTTGTTCATCATTATTCCCAAAAGTACTATCTAAGCCTGCTTTCTGTATTCTGTTCACATCCTCTTTCAAAATAGTTTTTCTCCACTGTACACTACTTTTTTTTTTTTTTTTTTTGCCAAACCATTTTCTTATATCTTCTCAACGCATTTCTTCCAATTCATAATAGTTAGTTTATTATATAGTCTACCACCTCTTAAGCTAACTTAAATCTACTGAGCTCAGAGGCTAAACTAAGGGACGAGGCAATGCAGCAGTACAAAACAATTAACACAAACAGCAATGACAAAAAAATACAAAAGGCAAAGCAAGCAGCATAAATTACAAATAATATAAGGCAATGAGCAGCAAACAAGAAAAATAAATCTGTAGTAAAACTGGCTTAGCAGAGTAACACAAATTAAAATTCAGTAGCACTATGCCTGGCAAACAGCAGAAGCAAAAGCAATAAATTAAATCTAAACATGACATCGCTCAAGCAGAAAAATATTACAGTAAAGACAACAATGCAGATAAGGGAAATGTATAATCACATCTTAATGTCTATGTAATTAAAGTGGTGCACCACAAGAAGTCATTCTACAAAAAAATTACCGAGTAGTTGAAAAGAAAATTCCGTATGCAATTCCTGTGAAGGGAAATGTCTTTGTGCTCCCCCATTTTTGGGAAATGTACACTCCTGGAAATGGAAAAAAGAACACATTGACACCGGTGTGTCAGACCCACCATACTTGCTCCGGACACTGCGAGAGGGCTGTACAAGCAATGATCACACGCACGGCACAGTGGACACACCAGGAACCGCGGTGTTGGCCGTCGAATGGCGCTAGCTGCGCAGCATTTGTGCACCGCCGCCGTCAGTGTCAGCCAGTTTGCCGTGGCATACGGAGCTCCATCGCAGTCTTTAACACTGGTAGCATGCCACGACAGCGTGGACGTGAACCGTATGTGCAGTTGACGGACTTTGAGCGAGGGCGTATAGTGGGCATGCGGGAGGCCGGGTGGACGTACCGCCGAATTGCTCAACACGTGGGGTGTGAGGTCTCCACAGTACATCGATGTTGTCGCCAGTGGTTGGCGGAAGGTGCACGTGCCCGTCGACCTGGGACCGGACCGCAGCGACGCACGGATGCACGCCAAGACCGTAGGATCCTACGCAGTGCCGTAGGGGACCGCACCGCCACTTCCCAGCAAATTAGGGACACTGTTGCTCCTGGGGTATCGGCGAGGACCATTCGCAACCGTCTCCATGAAGCTGGGCTACGGTCCCGCACACCGTTAGGCCGTCTTCCGCTCACGCCCCAACATCGTGCAGCCCGCCTCCAGTGGTGTCTCGACAGGCGTGAATGGAGGGACGAATGGAGACGTGTCGTCTTCAGCGATGAGAGTCGCTTCTGCCTTGGTGCCAATGATGGTCGTATGCGTGTTTGGCGCCGTGCAGGTGAGCGCCACAATCAGGACTGCATACGACCGAGGCACACAGGGCCAACACCCGGCATCATGGTGTGGGGAGCGATCTCCTACACTGGCCGTACACCACTGGTGATCGTCGAGGGGACACTGAATAGTGCACGGTACATCCAAACCGTCATCGAACCCATCGTTCTACCATTCCTAGACCGGCAAGGGAACTTGCTGTTCCAACAGGACAATGCACGTCCGCATTTATTCCGTGCCACCCAACGTGCTCTAGAAGGTGTAAGTCAACTACCCTGGCCAGCAAGATCTCCGGATCTGTCCCCCACTGAGCATGTTTGGGACTGGATGAAGCGTCGTCTCACGCGGTCTGCACGTCCAGCACGAACGCTGGTCCAACTGAGGCGCCAGGTGGAAATGGCATGGCAAGCCGTTCCACAGGACTACATCCAGCATCTCTACGATCGTCTCCATGGGAGAATAGCAGCCTGCATTGCTGCGAAAGGTGGATATACACTGTACTAGTGCCGACATTGTGCATGCTCTGTTGCCTGTGTCTATGTTCCTGTGGTTCTGTCAGTGTGATCATGTGATGTATCTGACCCCAGGAATGTGTCAATAAAGTTTCCCCTTCCTGGGACAATGAATTCACGGTGTTCTTATTTCAATTTCCAGGAGTGTATTACAAAATTAGTATTTACTGGATCTGTAGACAGAAAATATTTATATTAGTACATCTATAAAATTCTATTTTAACCCATGCTGCAGTGTAGCTAGAAACTAGATATTAAAGAAAATGAGCAAATATGTACAAAGGAAGGCATGAAACATCATTCATTAGCCATATGGCATTTCATAAGGCAGTAAAAATTCTCTCAATTCTCGAGAAAAACGCTTGTCATAATCAGGCGTGCAGATGTAAGTATCTTTCCAAGTAATGAGCGTGTCGTATTTGCGATGCTTTCGACAAAGAAATGTCAATAGCGAGGATAATGGCCTCTTTTTTTCCACCTGTGCCTCTGGAAGGCACACGCTAATGGCTTTTTTCCAGGCGACTGTCGCCCAGCTGGGTGCCCACGACGCATTATGTGCAGGTGGTCACTTAACTTTCTTACCGAAATATTTACGACACCAGTTTCCGCTACAGTGACAGTCTCATATGAAAATTTCACAGGTCGAAAATTTACATTACAAATGTGTAGAAAGAAAATCCTGTAAATATAACAGTGTCCAAAAAATTTTCGTCGGCATTTTGGTACATTCAAGCATTTACACACATTTCATAACTCTTAAAGTACAATTCTTGGTTTCCAACATCGTGTTCCACAAATCAGAGTCCCTAACCACTACTCATTATTCCTTACCTCATTATACATATACATATTCATCGACACTTCTTCAATATTTCATCATGAGAAATATGTAGCATAATAAACATTCCTCAACAACATAACACACATCGTCATCGTACTAATATCATAACACCTCAGTCAAATCTCAAAAACGTCGTAGCTTTCTGCAATAGTTTCAAACGCTAAAAAATATTCTCTGCTCATTTCAATAGTGTCATCTACCTCAAACGTACTTTAAAAATAATGATCTCATACCAAATACATCATTCAAAGTTCTCGTAGTATCACAATGGTTCCGAAAAAATATGAACAGTTCACAAAGTACAGACAAAATACAATTTCGTAAGTGTGAAGTTACCCAACTGTGTAATTACGTAAACATATGTCACTGACGTAGTAAAAAAAATGTTTGTCTCTCTCAGTTAAATGATCAGATAGCTGTGTAATTCTGTCTTAGAGAAATATGGTACCGATGTGTAAAGTTGTATAAGCAAATACCATATTAGCTAGGGCTCCTTGTGCTTGCCAAACACATGGTACACAAAGTAAGCGTGTACCCCCCTGAGGATTAATGTAATTATACCCTCAGGTGTTACAGATTATTGCAATGAAATAAAATGTATCACGGAAAACTTTCTTTGTAATTCAAAAACCTTTAAAAATAAATGTTTTAAGTATAAAATTAATCACTCAAATACGTGTACTGTAGCGCTAAACTGTGCGTCTTGTTGTAAGATAATCTCTGTGGAAGTGTCGTAGTTGTCGTCCTCCGAAAGCTAAGTTCTGCAGAAGTCAATGTACTTACCTCATGATAAACAAAAGTGAAATGCTTTGTGTATAGATATCTTAGTTATTACGCTTATTGCCATGATGAAGAAAGTACTGTGCTGTAACGTATTGTTGTGCTATGGAAAAGGCAGTCTCATTGTAGCTATGCCACAAAAGTTACTACTAAAACATATTTTACTTTGCAGAAGAATTCAAAAAAACTGTGCAGATATAAAGCAGATACAGCACAAAAGCAACAATGTAAATTGTGTCACACATTAGTAACGTCGTGATATAATTGTGTAGCTGTCAAAGAAACCAAGTGCTAAGTCATCTTTAATCCCACAGAAAGTACTTCAAATAAAGAATGTCTTTTCAAGTAAACCAAAATGTTACATGAAAATCTCATTAGCAGTGCCGGTATATGTTCTAAGTATGTGAGCGTGATAGTTGTTACGTAATCATACAACTAACAAGCAAGAATGTACAAATACAACACTGTGTTGTCTGTTCACTATAACAATGCAATCGTAATTTCTGTTTAAAAATGTTCCCTAGGTTCTAGATTGGATATTTAACTTCAAACATTGTTGCATGGTAACAGTTTCTAAAGCATACTAGTAACGTGAAGTGAAACGTTTTATGGCAAAGACAAAGTTAAAAAGCAGATTATCTTTCAATAAACGGTTTTACACGTGAAATGTGGTGTAAACCTTTACTCTTCCTAGTACGCAGAGTTTCAGCTTGAACGCAATTATCATGCAGTATACGTCTGTAAAGAATACTGGAATTTTTCTCAAGGTTAGCTTCTATGTTATTTTTCTCTGCGCCAGCCGGCGCACGTGGGTGCCGGCGGCGCGGGTCATTGTCTGTCTCTTTGTTGGCGCGCGTTGTTATTGGGATTAGGAGACCTAACTTCTACAAATTCACCTTGCCCAGAGGGCCCAGCCCTGTTTAATCCCGCCAGTTCTGATGCAATTCAGGTCTGTCGTTACGATCACATCGTCTGTCGTCATGTCGGTAGTTCCTGTAGTTTCTTTCTTGTCGGTTAAGTGGTGGAGAATTTCTCCCTGAATCGTAAATGTGCGCTGGACCATTGCGTCTGAAGTTATTCTGTCTCCCTTGATAATAATCGTTTTTGTTCCCATATTGTCTGTTTCTATGGTAATCTCTGTCATATTCATTACCACGGAAATGTGATCTTTCTCTGTAACTAGTATTACTCTGCCGGTGGTTGTCATATGGGTGGTGTCTGTTTTGGTCACGATTTGCGTTGTAAGAATAGCCTTATCGTGTCCAGTTATTATTTCTTTCATCGCGGAATTGCGACGGATGTGACCTGTAATTGTTGTGTTCTTGTTTTCGCGTTCCGCGAGTATCAGTGTCAATTTCTAGTTCTTGTAACAGTCCCTGAAAAGCTTCAATGTCGTCTTTGCAACGTCCTGCTAAAATAATATGCCGTAAATGTTCAGGTAATTTGATTAAGCAGATGCGGATGAGTTCTGAGGGGCTGTATGGGTTTGAAAGATACTGATTCTTGTGCAACATGTCTTCAAAATATTTCATAAGACTGGAAAATTCAGATTGTTCGAAATGTTTCATCATTATGATGCTATGTTTTACTCGGTCTTGTGTAGCTTGAGACCAATATGCTGAGAGGAAGGCATGATGAAAATCTCCTTCATTGTGGCAATCGTGAATAACCGATCGCATTCTTACAGCTGGTTCATTCTCCAAGTAGCCACACATAAATTCTAACCTGTGCTCCAATGACCAGTTGGGAGGAAAACAATGAGAGAATTGATGGAGCCACGCTTGTGGATGAATGTCGTTGCCAGAATTCTTAAATGTTTTGAATTTACGTGCAGTAATGAACAGCTTATAGTCAAAGTCATCATGTCGGCGAGTCGCATATCGGTCATTGTTACGTCGTGTCGGCGGTTCCATCTCAAAATTCGGTGCACCTTGCCAATTTCTTTCATAATTTCCGAAATGCCCTGTGTTATCATTTTGTGGCTTTTCCGTATTTCTAAGTTCCTCTTCCCGTGTTGAAGCGCGAGTGTCCTCTGAAATATGAAATTTTTGTATTACTTGTGCCAACTGATCTTGTACTTCCCGGATTTCTCTTTTGTATTGCGTATTAATTTGATTCTGATTTTGTTTGAATTTCTTAATTTGTTTATACTCTTCTGTGTGAGTGATGGCTACAGGTCTTGTGTCATTCAGATCATCATCTACCTTTGCAGATAAGTTAGTGAACTGATCCGAAAGTTCGGCTACTTTCTCCGATAGTGTACTTATTTCCTCAGTGTGTTTTTCTGAACCAAGTTTCAGAGTGTCCATTTGTGTTGAAATCGTATCTACTGTGTCCTTTAAGTTTTCTTGAGTTTTTGCAAGTTGCGTAGCCGAATCGGTAGATGCAACTGAGTCAATTTTAGCTTGCAAGGTGTTGTGATTTTCATGAACAATAGTTTGCAGTTCTTTTATGGCTGCTTCGTGATTCTGTAATGCATTTTCATGACGCGAAAAAATAGGTTGTAAACGCTCACAAATTTGTGTTTTTACGTCACTACAGACTTTTTGACATTTCGATTCGATGTTATGTAACTCAGTAGTTAAATCTTCACGTGTTTGTTCAAGCGTGGTGTGAAGATTTTGTTTCATTGCGTCTAACTGTTGCTGTGTTTGTCTCTGGTGTTGTTCCATTGTGTCTAACTTTTGAAGATTGTGTTCCATTATGTCTAACTTTTGAAGATTTTGTTCCATTATGTCTAACTTTTGAAGATTTTGTTCCATTATGTCTAACTTTTGAAGCTTTTGTCCCATTTGTTGCATTAATTGTAATAACAATGCACTGGTGTCTGAAACATGTTCCTCAGTGCTATTCGGCAATGCATTTGAACCGGCAATATTCGCTGTTTGAAAAGCAGAAAATGTGTCTTGACTTATTTGAGAAAAGGGTGAGGACGCAAAACCTGAATCTACAGTATTTGCAAGATTGTGTCCTGTCATTTCGGATTCCTGAGGCAAGCTGTTGCCGACCGATCGATCGATAATGCTTCCCTGTTCAGTAATTGTTTCACTGTCTACACCATTGTTTGCAGCCCGCTCCATTTCCCTATGCACAATTACCAAATTACTACTTTGAACATCAGTTAATTCATTACTCGGTGACGCTAACACACTGCTTTCGTTTTCACTGTCATTTCTCAGTTTACTTTGAAGCCTAGTATTACGTTTTTCACACGCCATTATTGTCACAATATTTCACACGATAACACAGAAAAACACAATTTGAAGAGCAAAATAAGATAACACATTAACATGACACTGAAAATAATATCTAGTTAGTTGCAGCTGCGAAATACTTGGTGCAAATCTACATGCATGCCACAACTGTTTTACTGTACAACAATGAAAGACTGCAACTACAAAGGAGATTCTCTCTACAATCACGCGCTAGCAATAAACAAAATCTACACTAATTACACAAACTACAAGAAAAAAATCAGAAGATTCCAGTGAGGTATCCTCGGCTAAGGGTCGACATATGAAACGTCCCCTTTGAACAATTATACGCGACTGTCCTTAAACTGACATACAATATTTTTAGCGCAACGCAATCTGACTTTCAAAAATCCCTACAAAAGAATGGCCCTGACTAACATTAACCTATACGTTTCACAAATCACTTACCTCACAAAAATCTTGGTTACTCGAACTACTGCAATACAGCGAGCACCACTACTGCCAGCTAAATAAAAGATTCAAACTATGGAAGGCACTAACTACTGATAGGGATAGTTAGCAAATGAAAGATGTTAATAGAGAACAAACAATGTATTTACCTTAATAGTCATAATATATATAGCAGTTCATGACAAATTACAAAACTCCGCCATCTCTCTCCCCACAGCCACCACTGCTGGCGGCTCACCTCCAACTGCGCAACGCTACGCGCTGTTCACATCCAGCTGCCGCTGCCCAACACTACAATGGCAGACAACAATGCAAACTACCCACAGACTGCACACAGCACAGCCAGCGATTTTTCATATAGAGCGCTACGTGGCGTTACCAATAAGAAAACATAAACAGCCTACTTACAATTTGTTATGTATATTTGATGCCACTATGGCAACATATTTAATTCTTTGGGTTTGTTTATTGTGATGTTGTTTGACCTTCCGAATTGGCTCATGTAATGTGGCATATAATTGAGTATTTATCACCACCTACAAAATGTCACACTATATAGATGCCACACAAACACTGATAACGTTTCATTGTGGTGGCAGGTGTAAGGGTGTTGAATATTTGTTGCAAATGCCAGTTGCATGTCAGTTGAAAGGATCATCAGTCACCTGCATTCAATGTACAATCTTCATTTGGTAGGTTATGCCTATGTTGGGTACACAAACGTGGATTTGTAATTGTTTGAGAGTGACTGTTAAGTTGCAAGAACCAGCTGGTCCAATAATTAACTGCAACTTCCAGCACGGCCTTCTACCAAGCGCTCAACTTTCATTTGGGTGGATGATTTGCTCTTTGATGGTGTTTGGTATCTCTGAGCATAAGTCTGTGTTGTGTGAGCGACTGTAGTTACTGGGAAAGAGATGTTAGCTGCATCATTAACTCTTCCACCGACTTTCATGTCGCTGCTGACTTTCTCTGGTTTGATTAAGGTGTAATGTAAGATTCAACTTCTCAGATTTTTTAATGAGAATGACACACTATCCTAACGTTAAGTGAGCCAATCACTATAAAACAAGCTCTCATGACTTGTCCTCTTCCGTTTTTTTTGTCTCGACTCAACCTTTTCTCGTTAAGCTCCCGAGTGGTAGCGGCCAATTAAGGTCGTTGGAGGAATGAAATCTGGAACGAGAGCTTTGATTTTCTTCAGATGGAAACTGGCACACTTTATTAGGTGTGGGAGGATGTGTGGTGGCACGGTACATGAGTGTCAAGAGCAGAGTGTGGCCCTTTTGTCGTACCAGAGGGGGCGCCCAGCGCTTTCACCCTTTGTAGCGAGGCTAGCAAGGAGTCTGGGACGTGGGCCGTGTTGGGGCTGTTTCTGTGTCCTCCCATGATTGGAGATTTTTCTGCGCAACGGGGACAAAGTGCTAATCTTTCGGCGTGAGGGTGAAGTCAAGAGCAAGGGGTTCGCTTCTGGACGGCTGGAGAGATCGGTTGTGCTTTGCTTCTGGACCGCCAGAGCAAACGTTAGAGTTCTTCACTTCTGGTCACCCAGAGTGCAAGTGATCACAGGAGTCAGAAGTATTACTGTCGCGGTAGTCCTCGCAGAGCCCGGCTGTTACCACTTGGTGACAGCAATCGCTATTGTTTGTTGTTTTGCGTTTGCGCTATTTCGGTTGGGTCTTCATGTACAAGTGTCTATCGCCACCGAGAGCAGCTGCAACATCATCCCTGTGCTCTGAGCTGTCGGCCAGTCTTACAGGTGGTAATGTATTTACAGCACCGGCACAGTAGGGACTTGCCAAACGACGTCGACTTCCGGTTTCAAAATAGGGATCCCGAGGCTGGAGGAAAAGTGAACAAACTGTAGATGACATCGTGTCGTAGTCCACACATGCATAATGAGAGTGCTGGTGGACCATTGACACATATCACGTAGAGGAAGATGGCCCTCACGAAAAATTAGCATACAGACACTATCCTGCTGGAAAAGTATATCTCTCCAACATCTCAGGAGCGGCGACAACAGAGTGGGAAGCTCAAAGTCCTCACTGCATCTTTCACCTTTCAGTGATCCGTCATTTAACATCTGAGGCATACCATCATTGTAGTCTATGGGTACATCGATACTCCCACAGCTGATTCTCTTTGTCGAATACTTTGGAGTTTCCGGGCTATGGTCAATATTGTGCACGTGAATTACCGTCACCAATTCCACTGCAGACTGTCCTCTCATTAGTTTATACACAGAATGCAGAAACAAAATTACTGCTGATGGCTGCTCGATTCGACAACTGTATTAAAAGATATTTGCAAAGAGAGACAAGACAATTCCCTTGACCATGTAAAATTAATAACATAAAAAGTACTTGCCACATCTTAACACTTAAGGTATAGTTGGATAGCTGATGGTAATTGTTGGTAATTCAACTACTTGATACTGCAGACAGGGTGATGTGGTGCGGAGAGGACGACGACCTTCCAGATCTGTGTTTTCCATGATTTCTCTAAATCGCTCCAGGCAAATGCCACAATAGATCCTTTGAAAAGGGCACGGCCGACTTCCTTTCCCATCCTGTCGTAACCCAAGCTTGTGCTCCGTCGCTAATGACAGCGCTGTCGACGGTACGTTAAACTCTAATCTTCCTTCCTTGCTTCAGAATAGCAGTACGACATACGAAACTGGCGCAAAAAGAGAGAAGTATTAAAATTAGGCGATTGTTTAGTTTTTAACCAAGCAGTAATGAGAAACGTATAGACACTCAGCAGCATAAACAATAACACTGAATTTAAATATGTAAATTACAAGAGAAAGGTGAGAAATATCACCAAAGTGAATGCTCAAGTTGAAAGAGCAGACTGTTTCTTTTAAAGATGATAGTATACATAACAAATAATTTACATATGTGTCTTTTGTATGATCAATTTGCACAATTATAAACAACATTAAAAATGTCATTCTTATGCATCAGTTGACGTAGAATAAACGTAGTCTTGTTATTCTTGTCTTGGTAGAGCTTATACAATGCCGTTTATAAGAAAGGAAGAATGAATTGATTGTTGGTGTTAACAACGATCGTCCTCCTTTACCTCCTCTGCATTACTGCAGATGACGTGTCACTGAGCACATTTGTTCTGTGCGTGCAGTACATTTGTTTCCACTGCAGTGTGTGGGATACGAAGGTTCTGTTACAGTTCACTAACCTGCTGTCTTCAAGTTGATGTCCCCAGCGCAGAAAACAGCACGCAGGTCGTAGGTTCTGTATATTGAGGCTGAAACTGACTTTTAGGGAGGTTCTGTTCTGAAATAATGTATCACTTCTTTGGGATGCCACTCGCGTATTTTAATATAGCCACACGAGAAGACTACATGTTCTTAATACACCACCTTCTGATTCAGCGAAGTACATGATCAAACACAATGTTTACGAAAATGTATCTTTACACTATTTTTGGCACGTGTCTGTGCCTCATGACTACCGGAGTGAATCTTTTAATACTGAATACTGGCAAACACATCCTGCCACAGACACCATGACTGTACATCTCGACTGCCTAATCCAGAGTGGCGATCAGGAACTTAAATAAAAATTGGAAACACATCCTACGACAGACAACATGTGTGTTCTTCTCGACTGCCTAATCCAGAGTGGCGAACAGGAACTTAAATAAAAATTGGAAACACATCCTACGACAGACAAAATGTCTGTTCTTGTCGACTGCCTAATCCAGTGTAACGAACAGCCCGAAACACTTCGCGCCATACCAGAAAAGGCGTGACCCGAACGCTTCCGAAGTGCTTCGTCTGCAATTTCGTCAGTCTTTTGTTTTTGATTTAAATGGTTTTTAATAATACTAAAACGACTAATTGATGGCTGTTGATAGATATTCATATTAAAAAGTGAAGCCATTCCAATGTAGTTTAACTAATAATAATAACTATACTTTAACGTTTTGGCGCCCTTTCTCCGAACACAGCAGCCAATCACTGAGCAGTAGCCATATGCAGGCGGTCTTTCTCACGGGAATGGTACCGAATCTAACATCTGTCACAGGTACCTCACACCACATTTCGTCATCTATATACTTCTTGCTTCTCCACTGCTCTGGGAACAGCTTCTTGGAGCCTAATATGAAGGCTCACTAAGCCAGAAATATTACATAATGCAGCACACTTTCTAAACAAATTAGAAGTATTTTGAATATTTTTGGACCTGCTTAGGGTTATTAAAAAAAATTACAAAGAAATTGATGCAATTTTTTTCCAAAATGCTTTTTCAAATTGAGCTACCATTTAATCCAATGTTATACATTTGAAGAAGACCAAATGTTTGCCAGGTTTGCATGACATGATGGCTGAGGTAGTAGACCTATTTAATTTCACCTGTGATGTGTATTACAAGGATAAAAAATATCACATCTTACTTTTTATTTTTTATAATTTTTTCCCAATAAAAATGTTATTTTTTCTATAATTTAGTTGACTATGCAATAAAGCTTATGTCTACTACATAAGTATGGACTATTGCAAGTTACAGACAAAAATTAGAGCAATGCTTTACAAACTTTAGGAAATATTTGTACGTGAATACAACTTACGGGAAATTGCGAATGAAGAAATGAGTCCAATTAAACTGTGCCTGAGAACATTCCTGAAGCATAGTCCTCATCGTGCAGCATTTCTTCATCTTCAAGCTTCCTCTTGGCATTCCTTTTAGCACATCTTGCTTCTTTGGTAACTTGAAGAGCGAATGTTTCAGCTACATGCACTCATTGTCTGTCACAGGCACGCAATTGATCTTCCATATTAGAGCCACATTTTATGCCTACATTTCTCAGGCGTTCCATCCTTCCTAACAATCCATTATTAAAATATATCACTGCATCTACTACACCAAATTTAATGTATTTAATCCTACAAAAACATTCTTGGGTAATCTTTCCCATATGCAATGGTTGAAACTTTCATTTGTATTCTGAGTGTCCCCATGAAGACATTTACTAAGCAAAACTGGGGCACTGAGGCCTGTAAAAATTGGTTTTATTTCATTCATAACAGGCTCAGGAAGAGAATGCTTATGATGGTATATCTGGCCACTTTCTTTTGCGTTTTGCTAACCACACCAAGAATCTGCTCCTCTACGGCAAAGTCCGTGAACAGGGTGGTCATCTGTGGACAACTTACGAAAGTAGGTGGACCATACAGCTTTCTCATTGCTGTAACATCATTCAGAGGTGCTGTTCGTCTAATGTTCAGTCCATAATAACTCTGAAGAAGGTCTGTTTCAGTTTCTGTCAATCTGTCTCGGCCAGACAGAGATTTTCGATTAGATAGCAACTTTCATTTCTCTTCGTAGCTTCCTCAATGTAGCACCCATCCTGTTTTGCACATGTCCACAACACTCCAGTTTTGTTACCAAGATATCATTAACATTGAACTCATTAATTTTATTGGAAGCTTTAGATTCCCCATCGCCTAGGTATTTCGTATATCTAACGTTATAAACGGGCACCGACCTCTGAAATATTTTTAGAGCTCCATCACACTCCATACCTCCACTGTAACTATCATAATTTTTAGAACACTGATGTTCAATATGTCCTTCAGTGTTACCATGGCTGGTGTGGCAGTACTTAGATAAGCACTCAACATCAACAACTTTTCCATTCTCCAGAGAAGTAGCACTTAGAACACCATTCAAGGAACGATGTCCTCGACGTTGCCATGTTCCATCAAGTGCAACAGCAGTATTCCTATTTCCACTAATATTTACAGTTTCTTCTACTGCACGTTTCATAGAGGCTTTAGACACAACCGTCAAGGCACCTAAAAGTACTTTTATGTACTTGCTGAACCTACTGGGAGGATTAAGGAATTCCATCAAACCACAAAATGTCTGAGTAGCCATTTTTCCTTTTCCTATTGCACGCATTACATACACTAACTTTAAATTCACATCATATGAATTGTGCACAATGTTCGAAGTCATTTTCTAGGTAGATTTATTGCAGGAGCTACACAGAGCAACTAATTTTGACGCTAAACTCTTCCTGCTACTTTGTTGTTCAGTTATTTTCAGGCAGCCTACACCATCACATTGTTTACATTTCGCCACTTTCTTTATCAAAGAAGATAAGATGCCCACATCAACAACAACAAATCCACTACAAACAGTGTCATTGTTAACACAAAAATTTGAATCACCAGGAGGCGTGCCGTCTGGGAGTTTCTTCCCTGAAGAACTGATACATAGGTTACTTTCAACAGTGTAGCTTGGTTTGCTTGTGAACTGGTTACCACGGAATTTCCTTTGATTGAATTTCTTGATGCGTGGCGTAGTTCGTATTTGTTGCACACGAACAGATATGTACTTCCACAAATATATGTAGCACTTGGTCAACAAACATTTATTAACTCGTGAACAAACTGTTTCGGCGAAACAAAAGTAAATACTAGCAAAAATAATCATTTACAGACACTAGAAACCTGCACAGTTACCAACATATACAATGTATCATACGTATAATCATTGAAAACAGAAAGTTCACAGTTCTTTTCAAAATAATACTGGTTTCTGTAACAGAAATAAAGGGGGCGTGGCGGTATAAGTGACCGTAACTTTAAAATTTTGCATATATAGGTCATCTTTCATTTGAAACCCTATAATATATATATAATCAGGAAAGACTATAGAAAGTAATAAAGTCATAAAAAATTCGATTTCTCCACCATTTATAAGTAACCTGTATCCTTAAATAATTTCTAATGCACTGGTTTGTAAGGCTTACTCAGGGGAAGATATAGACTCAGATCACAGTTTAGTAATGATGAAGAGCAGATTGAAGTTCATGGGACAAGGCAGGAAGAATCTATGCCCAAAGAAGTAGGTTACGGAAGTAGTAAGGAAAGAAGACTTACACTTGAAGTTTTCTGAGGCTACAGATACTGGAATAAGGAAAAGCTCAGTAGGCAGTTCAGTTAAAGAGAGATGGTCATCTCTAAAAATGCCAATCACACAAGTTGTGAAGAAGAACATAGGTACAAAGAAGGTAACTGGGGAGAAACCATGGGTAACAGAAAAAATACTTCCATCGATCGATGAAATAATCAACAAAAATGTTCAGGGAAATTGAGAAATACAGAAATACAAGTCACTCGGGAATAAAATAAACAAAAAGTGCAAGGAAGCTAAGGCTGCATGAAAACTGAAGAAATCGAAAAAGAAATATTTGGCGGAAGGAATGACTCAGCATACAGAAAAGTCAAAACAGCCATCGGTGAAATTAAAAGTGAGGTTGGTCACACTGGTCATGCAATCGGAATTCCACTGCTCAATGCAGAAGAGAGAGCGGATTGATGGAAAGAGTACACTGAAGGACTCTACGAGGGGGAAGATTTGGCTGATGACGTGATAGAATAAGAAATAGAAGTCGATTTAGAAGAGAGAGGGGATCCAGTATTAGAATTCAAAAGAGCTTTGGAACACTTAAGATCAAATAAGATAGAAAGGATATGTAACACTCCATCGGAATGTCTAATGGGAGAAAATGGCAACAAAACGACTGTTCGAGTTGGTGTGTTGAATGTATGAATCTGGTGATAATCCATCTTACTTTTGGAAAAACATCATCCACACAGTTCCGAAGATTTGCAAGAATCGACATGTGTGAGAATATAGCACAATCATCGTAAAAGCTCATGCAGCAAAGTTTCTGACAAGAAAAATATACATAAGAATGAAAAAGAAAATTGAGGATGTATTACATGACGATCAGTTAGGCTTTAGGAAAGGTTAAAATAAATGTCGTGTGGGTAGGGCCTCCCGTCGGGTACAAGTCTTTCGATTTGACGCCACTTCGGTGACTTGCACGTCGATGGGGATAGAATGAAGATGATTAGGACAAAACAGCACCCTATTCCCTGAGCGGAGAAAATCTCCGACCCAGGCGGAAATCGAACCCGGGCCCTTCCGAGGGCGGACTTTTAAGAAAGGTAAAGACGTCAGAGACGCAATTCTGATGTTGCGGTTGATAATGGAAGCAAGAAAAATCAAGTACGTTCATAAAATTTTTGGTCCTGGAAAAAGCGATCGACAATGCCAAATAGTGCAAGAGAAAAACAGGGTTAAGGTACAGGGAAAGACGGGTAACATACAAGAGCCGTGAGGGAAGAATATGATTAGAAGACCAAGAACGAAGGTTGTAAGACAGGGACGTAGTCTATCGCCCTTATTGTTCCATGTATAGGTCGAAGAAGCAATAACGGAAACAAAGGAAAGGTTCAAGGATGGAATTAAAATTCAATGTGAATGATATAAATGGTAAGATTCGCTGATGACATTGCAATTACAAGATCTTCTGAATGGATTGAATAGTCTGATGAATACAGAACACGTACAGAGAAAAGAGAAGAATGATTAAGTAATAACAAACGTAACATAAGATTTGGAATCACTAAGTAGATGATGTTAAGGAATTCTGCTACATAGATAGCAAAATAACTCATGACGGACGGAGCGAGGGGGACATAAAAAGTAGACAAGCATTGGCAAAAAGGCCTTCTTGGCCAAGAGAAGTCTACTAGTCTCAAACATAAGTCTTAATTTGAGGAAGAAATTTCTAAGAATGTACGTTTGGAGCACAGGATTGTATGATACTGGAACACGGACTTTGGGAAAACCGGAAAAGAAGAAAACCAAAGATTTTGGTGCTACACAAGAATGTTGAAAAATAGGTTGACTGATAGGGAAAGGAATCAGGAAATTCTCCGCAGAATCGGATAGGAAAGGAATATATGGAAAGCATTGACAAGAAGAAGGGACAGGATGATAGGACATTTGTTAAGACATCGTGGAATAACTTCCATGGTGCTAGAGGGAGCTCTAGAGGGTAAAAACTGAAGAGGAAAACAGATATTAGAATTCATCCAGCAAATAAATAATTGAGAACGTAGATTGCAAGTGCTACTCTGAGATGAAGAGGTTGGCACAGGAGAGGTATTCGTGGCCGACCGCATCAAACCATTCAGAAAACTGATGAGCCAAAAAAAAAGTGCACTGATAATACGCGTTATGACGCAGACTTCTAGTATCTTAAGTCAGGGAGATGGGGCAGCAGATATCCCGGAAGCTACGAGAGCTCATCCCATTTGTTCTTGTGTTTGCGGCAGCGCAAGTCAATGATGGACAGTGGTTTGGTGGGCGACTCAACCGCGTTCTCTAGTATCGTCTTTAAAGTTCTTCGACACTTCTAAATTTTTCGGATTTAGTCTCGCGTGCGAGTTATTTGATCAGTGAATAGTCCCTATGAAATATGGAATTAGTTTGATGATAGGAGGGTCTGAACTTGCACATTTTGTGGTGCAGTTCTGTTATAGAGTTTTGAATATGAATTTTAGTGTTGAGAGGAACTTATCATTGGTACTTTTTCGTTACTGCTTGTAGTAAGTCAATGACTCTTGTTTAGTGAAACAAACTCTGTTTAAAATTCATGTCTATTCAAGTGTTGCCTGTAGTATCATTGCCACAGATACTACTACAACGCCGCGCCAACGCATTAGTAACGAGCCGAAAAGACCCACGCGTTTTGTGCCTCTAAACAGTGAGACACAATATTGTCTACAGTAGTTATTCAGTACCACCTAATCTCGTCCTCCGCCCGGTCTTGAAGCTGTAAAGAGTCAGAGCACGTGAATACGTAATCTTTAGAAACGCGGAAACATTTTTCCAAAGATCTGAAAACATACGAAAATAAACATTTGTTCAAGAAAAGAAAGGAGTATAAGAAGGGACACAAAAAACGACGCACGACGAAGGAATTAAGCAAACTGGTCACAAATTGATATTCATACAGATATTAATGGAAAATACAAAATCGTATACTTTGGAGGCCTAGGGCTGTATGTGTGACGCTGCAGAGCAGTTTCAACGCGCAGCTCGCAATGCTAATAAACAGGGGACATGTCGATACCAGGGCATGGAGTCTCTGCGAATTTCCTTCCGCGTACTCAGCTGTCAGTAACAATGCAGACAGTTGCGTGAACAATGTACGCAGATGTCAGTATTTGAGAGAGGACATGTAGTTGGGTTCAAATAGCCGATTGGAGTAATCGGCGAACCGCCCGACATTTGAATGGGAGCGATGCCACTGTTCGACGATGTTGGCGGGAATGGGTGAACCACGGCCGAACACAGCGTCAAGAAGGAAGCGGCCGATCTAGAGAGACGACAGAATGTGAGGACCGAGTAGTAGTCAGAGAGGCACTCAGAGCCCTGTATTCATGATTATCATCGATCAGACGTGCAACTGGAGCTTCAGTGACCGCAAGGACCGGTGATAGGAGACTCACAGAAAGAGGGCTGGATTCACAGCTCCCCTTGCGTCGACTGCAGTTGACCTCTGTATAGCAACAAGTCCGTTTCCAATGCTATCGAGCATATTCGGCCTGGAATCTCATTGACTGGAGTAGAACTGCCTTCAGTGATGAGTTTCGCTTCCAATTCAGTCCCGATGACCACTGAAGACGTGTCTGGAGACTTCCTGGTCAGCGGTGGGATACCAGCCTGATTCTTGCCCTCCATACTATCCGGCAACCAACACTCATGCTCATAAATTAAGGATAATTGCAGAATGTGGTGCCACACAACGTGGCACTACACGAAACTGGCGCTAATAGCATAGGCACATAGGGAACACACACAAGACAGATCTGTAAGTCCACGGTATTAGTGATAAGTTGAGAAAACGGCCCCGAAACACATGTGCTACAAAACGGCACTGTTTTCTGCGCATGTACCCCGACATAAATAAGGGATATGATCACCATGCACACGTACACAGGCCGCACAACGGATTGGCATACTCTGGATCAGGTGGTCGAGCAGCTGCTGAGGTATAGCCTCCCATTCTTGCACCATTGCATGTCGGAGCTCCTGAAGTGTCATAGGGGTTTGAAGACGTGCAACGATACGTCGACCGAGAGCATCCCAGATGTGCTCGATCGGGTTTAGGTCTGGAGAACAGGCAGACCAGTCCATTCGCCTGATATCTTCTGTTTCAAGGTATTCCTCCACGATGGCAGCTCGGTGGGGCCGTGTGTTATCATCCGTCAGGAGGAAGGTGGGACCCACTGCACCCCTGAAAAGGCGGACATACTGGTGCAAAATGACGTCCCGATACACCTGACCTGTCACAGTTCCTCTGTCGAGGACATGCAGGGATGTACGTGCACCAATCATAACCCCACCCCACACCATCAAACCACGACCTCCATACAGGTCCCGTTCAAGGACATTAAGGGGTTGGTATCTGGCTCCTAGTTCACTCCAGATGAAAACCCGGCGAGAATCACTGTTCAGATTATACCTGGACTCGTCCGCGAACATAACCTGGGACCACTGATCCAATGACCATGTACTGTGTTCTTGACACCAGGCATTACGGGCTCTCCTGTGACCAGGGGTCAGTGGAATGCACCTTTCAGGTGTCTGGGCGAATATACCAAGTCTGTTCAGTCGTCTGTAGACTGTGTGTCTGGAGACAACTGCTCCAGCGGCTGCGGTAAGGTCCCGAGCAAGGCTACCTCCAGTACTCCGTGGCCGTCTGCGGGCACTGATTGTGAGATATCGGTCTTCTTGTGGTGTTGAACACTGTGGACGTCCCGTACTGTGGCCCCTGGATACGTTACCTATATGCTGCTGGAATCGTTGCCATGATCTTGAGATCACACTTTGTGGCTGACGGTGGGCCCGTGCTACGACCTGCTGTGATTGACCAGCCTCCAGTCGCCCTTGTATTCTACCCCTCATAACGCCATCAATGTGTGTTCTTTGAGCCATTTTCAACACACAGTCACCATTAGCACGACTGAAAACGTCTGCCCACTTACTCGCTGCACCGTACTCTGACATGCACCAACACATCTCTGCGTATATGGACTGCTGCCAGCGCCACAGTGCGACGACCGCAGGTCAAATGCACCGCATGGTCATACCCCGAGGTGATTTAAACGCGCAAACCGCCCACCATAGCGTTGTTTCACCACGTATCAGCATTATCCTTAATTTATGAGCATGAGTGTACAATGATGGTCCGGGGTTCCACACCTTTTCATAACCAGACGCCTTTGGGTGTCTTCCGCGGCACTCTTACTGCATAGCGGTGCGTCAACGATATGTAAGTCTGTAGGCCACACTGGGTTTACATTTCAGCAAGCTAATGGACTCCCGCACACTGCGAGAGTTTCTATTGCTTGTCTTCGTACTTCTCAAACGCTATTTTCCAGCACAGCTGAGAACATTAGAAGCATTATGGGCAGGGCCTTCCAACCATCTTTGAAATCTGACGATCTAGCGCGCCAGTTGGACAGATGGTTCAAATGGCTCTGAGCACTAAGAGACTTAACTTCTGAGGTCATGAGTCCCCTAGAACTTAGAACTGCTTAAACCTAACTAACCTAAGGACATCACACACATCCATGCCCGTGGCAGGATTCGAACCTGCGACCGTAGCGGTCGTGCGGTTCCAGACTGTAGCGCCTAGAACCGTTCGGCCACCCCGACCGGCGCCAATTGGGCAGAATTTGGCACGGTATCCCTCAGGAGGACATCCTACAACTCTATCAATCAATGAAAGCCGAATTCATGCTTGCATAAGGACCAGCAGTGCACCAACGCGTTATTCACTTACTCAATTTCTGAACCCCTTTCACTTGAATAAATAATCCAATTTTACTGAGATTGTAATCAGTTGTTCATCTGTACACGTACTTCACATCTACCGGTTTCCGTCCTATTCGGATAGTCTCTTCATGGTGTGTCGATTTTTTTGTCTTTGAGCGTATAACGCACGTCGTAGTTTCGCAGCAAATACCGGAACTGAACCAGAACTAGGAAAAAAGCTGAGCGAGTTTTGGCATAAGAAAAGTGAGAATAAGCTTATGAGAGAAATGCGAGTGGGAGTAAGAGAAAAATGCAAATATCACATGTCATGTTGCTTACACTTTAGCACAGATTAATGTTTCCGAGGAAGATGGAAATAAAAATGTTGCTGTGATGAAAGCACTGCGTATGAAAGTCACAATATCTTGGAAATCGACACAGAGTATATCCACTAATGGCATTTTCTGACAACATATGCCGCGCGGGATTAGCCGTGCGGTCTAGGGCGTTGCAGTCGTGGACTGTGCGGCTGGTCCCGGCGGAGGTTCGAGTCCTCCCTCGGGCATGGGTGTGTGTGTGTTTGTCCTTAGGATAATTTAGGTTAAGTAGTGTGTAAGCTTAGGGACTGATGACCTTAGCAGGTAAGTCCCATAAGATTTCACACACATTTTTTTGACAACACATCCTTCACAAAAACAGTCGTTTGTGAAGTATTTTCCTCGCAAATAGTCACTCGGCTTGAACATGTTTAGCTTTAGTCTGAATTTATTCTGTCGATAAAATTTACCGATATCTATCAAAGATGAAAGTAGGAAATAATTCTAAACCGATGGGATTCCACGTAATTAGATGGTAGCATAATATCTGCGTTACCACCCTTTTAAGCGAACTCGGATGTGTTGTGGTTTCTGATGTCTCTCCAATTTATCTGGGTCTGTGATAAGACTTCTCGTAGATCAAGTTTTGACGACGAGAGACGACAGTGATGAATGCTGAGAGTAACATGCGAGACGAATCCCCGAAAATCCTCGTGGGGCTCTGTAATGTCCTGCAAAGGCTCAGTCGGGATTCCACGACAAATAACTCGCGTAAAACGCGGCATGCAACGCATCGAAAGTTGTATCCGAAGGACGTCTTGATACAAACTCTTAACTCAAAATGTAGCTCTCTTCAAGAAATTTCATTATTCCCATTACAGGCAGACTTCTCTTTTCTCAGTCTATGCCTACGTAATACGGATTCCTCAAGTCACAGTGAAATGCTGGTGAAGCCAACGACCGTGGAATGTCGTTACTGTAAAAAAAATAACTTGGGATATTTACTAGCAATAATCAGTTTTCAGTCACCATATTTTATTGTTAGTTTCACTAGAAGGGCATCTCAAGTTGTAAATAATCTTTCATGCGTTGATAGCGTATTATTATACTAGCTGACAAATTAATTTTGTCAATTTTGTATTAGAAATGAAAGCTCATATGTACTCCTGCAGTAGATTCGGTGTGAGATGATCCTGGACAGTTTCTGTATGCCGGGTGCAGCTGCTTCGTGAGTCTACATCGCGACTTTTTGAACGTCTCTATTGCAACGCCCCCGTATGTGTCTATAGACGGCTTTTGTTTTTGCCTGCAGCCGTTTGCACTTCGGAGTTGAAAGCTGTCAAAAGCTCTGCCAGATGTCAATGATTTGCTTGAGTTGAGACGACTGTAGGAGGGTCTTCGTAGTGATTGATAAATGTCCTGAAACTTCAGACATGATGCGTCTTTTTTTTCAGGCATCTCAGTGTTTATAACGTCATATCTGTTGAACCGTTTGTTGTTCAATTATATATTTGTGTAGCTACATTCAACTGCATGTGTGGATACTTTTGCGATGCAAAATACATTGCGAATAGAGTAGTAGCAAAGAAGTAATAAATTTAAATGTCATGCATGATGCGACATTTTTTACGCATCTAATTGCTTATGATAGGCAGGTGGTTCTTAACCCAACAGCAACTGTTGCGTGACACCAAGGGATATGTGTATCAAGTTCGCTTAAAATCAGTCCAATGATTTAGGAGGAGGTATGGAACACACATACACACATATACATACAGTCATTTTAAAAATATGTATGGATCAAATTTTGACCGCGCTCGAGTTACTAATGCTTTACTTAAGGATGTAGGCTAAAGGTTATTCACCCATTTCCGAAACACATAATGATCGGTGCGTACAGAGAAATGCATAGTTAGAAGCATTTTTGTTAGGTGACATAGGTTAGGTGCACATAGTTCTTGCAAGGTAAAACAACGCTCGCCAGCCCATTTCGGATATGTGTTTTAGTAAACAACGCAATTGCAATCTTGAATAAATAAATTAATTTTTTCACTAAGAGTGTCATCAGAGAAATATTTTATGATATCACCTCTTCACTACAGCGTTAATTTTAGTCTTTAATATGGGATACTAAATAGGAAGAAATCACTTCCTTTCATTAACGACTATAAAAATAATGAGGATGGTTCTGAATAAATCAGCCTCTAACGTTATCATGAAAGTAAACTACAGACCTTTCTTCACATAGGAAGGCTAATAACACAAGTACCCATGAATGAACATATTCTTTCACACATAAAGTAATGGTAAATAAACAAAGTTTAAACATTTATTTTAAAGTTGTTGAATAGTAATATCAGCTTCAGATATTTTCAGATTAATGTCTATTTTTAATTGATTCAAATATTACTTTCACATTATACAATATCACTCTAAACGCCGCGTGGTGTAGCCGTGCGGTCTGTGTCGTCTTGTCACGCTTCTCGCGGCTCTCCCCGTCGGAGGTTCGAGTCCTCTCTAGGGCATGGGTGAGTGTGTTGTCCTTAGCGTAAGTTCGTTTAAGTTAGATTAAGTAGTTTGTAAGCCTAGGGACCGATGACCTCTGCAGTTCGGTCCCATAGTCCTTACCACAAATTTCCTAAATTTCCAGATCACTCTAAACCTTATTTCGTTGTGCTCTATCTCTACCTAAGAGCTTAGGCAATTCCGTTGCTTTTACTATTCTCTCACAGTCCTTGTTTGAATAAATAAGAGATTGGTGTGTTGTGGGTTGGTATACTTTTAAGACTTCAGTCTCTAGCCAGCCCTGTAGTAGAAGATTAATGATAATGATGTGTCCTATACTCCGAGAGCGTAGGGGACGATGCGGGAAACCCGCACTGCCGTACCGGGCAAGGTCCTAGCGGAGGTGGTTTGCCATTGCCTTCCTCCGACCGTAATGAGGATGAATGAAGATGATGAATACGACACAACAACACTGTCATCTCGAGGGAGGGAAAAATCCCTTACCCCGCCGGGAATCGAACCCGGAACCCCGTGCGCGAGAAGCAAGAACGCTACCGCAAGACTACGAGCTGCGAACATATTTCTGATTTCATTTTTAGAGCATGGCATTCATTTGAATGTTGTACATGTTTTTCTGAAGTTACAAAAATTACTCCAGAAAATTAAGGTTTTTCCAAATGTGATAACTTGTGCCGAGTTGCAACATTGTCATATACCCAGGAAGAAATATTATATTGAAATTTAAAAGCGTTGCAATCGAGAAAATCTTATTGGTAGTGTATTTGTCTATAATATTATTACTCTACTACCCACCAGTAACCCGTGAGTGAAATCAAATTAAATAGAAATATTACCAAGCTACAGACATACTGAAATAGAAGCTACTGGAAACTAACACAATGTCCATTTCCAAGAAAGATAAAATTGTTAAACTTGAAAGTATTACATGTTCCACGATAAAAGATCTTCTATTTCAAGATACAAGATGGTGCCCGACCAACAACGATTGACTTAACTGTCCGTATGATATGCAAATAGTTCCAAAATTATATAGATTTTACTCATTACGCAGTTCTGTACCTGAAGACTTAGCAATATATTCCAGATGGCTTTAATACGTATAGAAGGAGAACCAATTACAATTGCTGCGCAAAACGCAAACTCACGTCTAACAATAACAAAAACTATGGAGAATGGCGGAAACTTCTTACGGTGGCCTCTAGTGCGCATTTCCTCGTGTGATTCTAAAATCAATGATAGACTGAAGGATAGGCCAAAAACATTGTGTGTTGCTAGCTAGTCAACCCTGTAGGTGCAGCACTATTCCTTACCGTTTTTTCGTTACAGGTGTAGCTTTGAGGCAGGGTTTATGATTTGGACGAGGATCCTATCATAGCCAACATGATTTGGATCAGTAGTTTGGATACACATGTCAGTTAAATTTTGTCAATACATTCATTCTTGGTTCAAGCATCATGAAAGAAGGTTGTATACCTGGAAGAATCCTGGAGATACTAAAAGGTATCAGATAGATTACATAATGGTAAGACAGAGATTTAGGAACCAGGTTTTAAATTGTAAGACATTTCCAGGGGCAGATGTGGATTCTGACCACAATCTCTTGGTTATGAACTGCAGATTGAAACTGAAGAAACTGCAAAAAGGCGGGAATTTAAGGAGATGGGACCTGGATAAACTGAAAGAACCAGAGGTTGTACAGAGTTTCAGGGAAAGCATAAGGGAACAATTGATAGGAATGGGGGAAAGAAATACAGTAGAAGAAGAATGGGTAGCTCTGAGGGATGAAGTAGTGAAGGCAGCAGAGGATCAAGTAGGTAAAAAGACAAGGGCTAATAGAAATCCTTGGGTAACAGAAGAAATATTGAATTTAATTGATGAAAGGAGAAAATATAAAAATGCAGTAAATGAAGCAGGCAAAAAGGAATACAAACGTCTCAAAAACGAGATCGACAGGAAGTGCAAAATGGCTAAGCAGGGATGGCTAGAGGAAAAATGTAAGGATGTAGAGGCTTGTCTCACTAGGGGTAAGATAGATACTGCCTACAGGAAAATTAAAGAGACCTTTGGAGAGAAGAGAACCACTTGTATGAATATCAAGAGCTCAGATGGCAACCCAGTTATAAGCAAAGAAGGGAAGGCAGAAAGGTTGGTTGGTTGGTTTTGGGGAAAGAGACCAAACAGCGAGGTCATCGGTCTCATCGGATTAGGGAAGGACAGGGAAGGAAGTCGGCCGTGCCCTTTCAGAGGAACCATCCCGGCATTTGAGGCAGAAAGGTGGAAGGAGTATATAGAGGGTTTATACAAGGGCGATGTTCTTGAGGACAATATTATGGAAATGGAAGAGGATGTAGATGAAGATGAAATGGGAGATAAGATACTGCGTGAAGAGTTTGACAGAGCGCTGAAAGACCTGAGTCGAAACAAGGCCCCGGGAGTAGACAACATTCCATTAGAACTACTGATGGCCTTGGGAGAGCCAGTCATGACAAAACTCTACCATCTGGTGAGCAAGATGTATGAGACAGGCGAAATACCCACAGACTTCAAGAAGAATATAATAATTCCAATCCCAAAGAAAGCAGGTGTTGACAGATGTGAAAATTACCGAACTATCAGTTTAATAAGCCACAGCTGCAAAATACTAACGCGAATTCTTTACAGACGAATGGAAAAACTGGTAGAAGCGGACCTCGGGGAAGATCAGTTTGGATTCCGTAGAAATGTTGGAACACGTGAGGCAATACTAACCTTACGACTTATCTTAGAAGAAAGACTAAGAAAAGGCAAACCTACGTTTCTAGCATTTGTAGACTTAGAGAAAGGTTTTGACTACGTTAACTGGAATACTCTCTTTCAAATTCTGAAGGTGGCAGGGGTAAAATACAGGGAGCGAAAGGCTATTTACAATTTGTACAGAAACCAGATGGCAGTTATAAGAGTCTAGGGGCATGAATGGGAAGCAGTGGTTGGGAAAGGAGTGAGACAGGGTTGTAGCCTCTCCCCGATGTTATTCAATCTGTATATTGAGCAAGCAGTAAAGGAAACAAAAGAAAAATTCGGAGTAGGTATTAAAATCCATGGAGAAGAAATAAAAACTTTGAGGTTCGCCGATGACATTGTAATTCTGTCAGAGACAGCAAAGGACTTGGAAGAGCAGTTGAACGGAATGGACAGTGTCTTGAAAGGGAGATATAAGATGAACATCAACAAAAGCAAAACGAGGATAATGGAATGTAGTCAAATTAAATCGGGTGATGCTGAGGGGATTAGATTAGGAAATGAGACACTTAAAGTAGTAAAGGAGTTTTGATATTTAGGGAGTAAAATAACTGATGATGGTCGAAGTAGAGAATATATAAAATGTAGACTGGCAATGGCAAGGAAATCGTTTCTGTAGAAGAGAAATTTGTTAACATCGAGTATAGATTTAAGTGTCAGGAAGTCGTTTCTGAAAGTATTTGTATGGAGTGTAGCCATGTATGGAAGTGAAACATGGACGATAACCAGTTTGGACAAGAAGAGAATAGAAGCTTTCGAAATGTGGTGCTACGGAAGAATGCTGAAGATAAGGTGGGTAGATCACGTAACTAATGAGGAGGTATTGAATAGGATTGGGGAGAAGAGAAGTTTGTGGCACAACTTGACTAGAAGAAGGAATCGGTTGGTAGGACATGTTTTGAGGCATCAAGGGATCACAAATTTAGCATTGGAGGGCAGCGTGGAGGGTAAAAATCGTAGAGGGAGACCAAGAGATGAATACACTAAGCAGATTCAGAAGGATGTAGGTTGCAGTTGGTACTGGGAGATGAAGAAGCTTGCACAGGATAGAGTAGCATGGAGAGCTGCATCAAACCAGTCTCAGGACTGAAGACCACAACAACAACACAACATTCACAGAAACAGACACACAATAAATGCTGGTCCAGTAATTGTTACGCTTCTAATATAAGCAATACGTCATCTTTTTGCGAGGTGCTGCGTCGGCGACGGCGAGTACCTCGCAGAAACAGCCTCAGCAGCTTAGGCACGGAGCGTAGTGTTGGCGTTCAACATCTTTAAATGCAGAACCAACATTCATCCGAGGCTCACACTTCTGGGAACTAGAGATACCCTAGCCTCACATCCACACCGGGAAGTGTACGTCCTGATCGTCAACAACCGGTTCGTACTTTATACTTGCGAGGAGGACACGGCAAGTGCTATTACCAGATCTCTCAGAAACGTCACTCAGCCGCGCGGGGTAGCCGTCACGCTGCTCGCGGCTCCCCCCGTCGGAGGTTCGAGTCCTTCCTTGGGCATGGTTGTGTGTGTTGTCCTTAGCATAAGTTAGTTTAAGTTAAATTAAGTAGCGTGTAAGCCTAGGGACCGATGACCTCAGCAGTTTGGTCCCATAAAACTTACCACAAATTTACAAAAATGTTCAAACTTCACTCAGTGGAAGAGGAGTCAAAATAAGAGCACACATATCTTGGCTTATCCGTAGGTGCTCTACCATTTCTGAAAAAACGACGCTCAAAGTTATCAAGGTACTTTATGTGTCTTTTGGCGCACTATAATCTCAGCCGAAATGCTGGCACAGTAGAGAGAGCGTGGTATCTCAGTTTTGCGTCCCGTGTTCGAAATCCGATTATTTTTTTATTTATCTACCCATGCCCTGAGAAGGTTACTATACGAATATTTTACTATACGAATATTTCTTATCAAGTTAGGGACACAAGAGTGTTATATTAATTTTAAAACTACAACTGGGTTTGACAACAAGCAGTTATATAACTTAATAATAATAGCATAATATAATAAATAGAATACACTGAAGTGCGAAAGAAACTAATATAGGCATGTGTATTCAAATACAGAGATGTGTAAACAGGCAGAATACGGCGCTGCGGTCGGCAACGCCTATGCAGGGTGTTACAAAAAGGTACGGCGAAACTATCAGGAAACATTCCTCACACACAAGTAAAGAAAAGATGTTATGTGGACATGTGTCCGGAAACGCTTAATTTCCATGTTAGAGTTCATTTTAGTTTCGTCTACCTCCGCTCAATGGAGCACGTTATCATGATTTCATACGGGATACTCTACCTGTGCTGCCAGAACATGTGCCTTTACAAGTACGACACAACACGTGGTTCATGCGCGATGGAGCTCCTGCACATTTCAGTCGAAGTGTTCGTACGCTTCTCAACAACAGATTTGGTGACCGATGGATTGGTACAGGCGGACCAATTCCATGGCCTCCACGCTCTCCTGACCTCAACCCTCTTGACTTTCATTTATGGGGGCATTTGAAAGCTCTTGTCTACGCAACCACGGTACCAAATGTAGAGACTCTTCGTGCTCGTATTGTGGACGGCTGTGATACAATACGCCATTCTCCAGGGCTGCATCAGCGCATCAGGGATTCCGTGCGACGGAGGGTGGATGCATGTATCCTCGCTAACGGAGGACATTTTGAACATTTCCTGTAACAAATTGTTTGAAGTCACGCTGGTACGTTCTGTTGCTGTGTGTTTCCATTCCATGATTAATGTGATTTGAAGAGAAGTAATAAAATGAGCTCTAACATGGAATGTAAGCGTTTCCGGACACATTTCCACATAACATATTTTCTTTCTTTGTGTGTGAGAAATGTTTCCTGAAAGTTTGGCCGTACCATTTTGTAACACCCTGTATAAGACAAGTGTCTGTCTGGCGCAGTTATTAGATCGGTTACTGCTGCTACAATGGCAGGTTATCAAGATTCAATTGAATTTGAACGTGGTGTTATAGTCGGCGCACGAGCGATGGGACACAGCATCTCCGAGGTAGCGATGAAGTGGGGATTTTCCCCTACGACCATTTCACGAGTGTAGCGTGAATATCAGGAATCCAGTAGAACATCAAACCTTCGACATCGTTGTGGCCGCAAAAAGCTTCTGCAAGACCGCAAATTGCTGTAGATTTCAAAGCTGCGCTATCTACAAGCGTCAGCATGCGAACCGTCTAACGAAACATCATCGATACAGGCTTTCGGAGCTGAAGGTCCACTCGTGTACCCTTGATAACTGCATGACGCAAAGCTTTACGCGTCGCCTGGGCCCGTCAAAACCGATATTGGACTGTTGATGACTGGAAACATGTTGCCTGGTCGGACGAGTCTCGTTTCAAGTTGCACCGAGCGCATGGACGTGTACGAGTACGGAGACAACTTCGTGAATACATGGACCCTGCGTTCAGCAGGGGACTGTTCAAGCTCGTGGAGGCTCTGTAATTGTGTGGGGCATGTGCATTTGGAGTGATATGTCTAGATACGACTATGACAGGTGACACGTACTTAAGCATCCTGTCTGATCACTTGTACCCATTCATGTCCAGTGTGCTTTCCGACGGACTCGGGCAATTCCAGCAGGAAAATGCGATACCCCACAGGTCCAGAGTTGCTACAGAGTGACTCCAGGACCACTCTTGTGAGTTTAAACACTTCCGTTGGCCACCGAACTCTCCAGACATGAACATTATGGAGCATATCTTGGGTGCCTTGCAACGTGTTGTTCAGAAGAGATCTCCACCCCCTCGTTCTCTTGCGGATTTATGGACAGCCCTGGAGGATTCATGGTGTCAGTTCCATCCAGCACTGCTTCAGACATTATTGGAGTCCATGCCACGTCGTGTTTTCGCACTTCTGCTCGCAGGGGCTCTACTTGATATTAAGCAGGTATACCTGTTTCTTTGGCTCTTTAGTGTATTTGTTTGTAGTATCTCAAGGCTCACAATCTCTTTAAATTCTCATATTTTTATGCTTCATTCTTAAATCAATTCTTAGATTAATTCATGTATTTTATTTTTTAGTTTACTCTTGTAGTATCTCAAGGCTCACAATCTCTTTAAATTCTCATATTTTTATGCTTCATTCTTAAATCAATTCTTAGATTAATTCATGTATTTTATTTTTTAGTTTACTCTTCAATAAGAGTTGTAGCATTCCCTTGGATGATATCGATCGTAGACATATTCCGAACACCACGAGTATCACGTGAAGGTAGGTTTATCGGATCGACATTTCTTCGTATGAATCTCATTCAGGAAAGAAACGTGGTTAACATTGCTGGTGATTTTTCGCTGTGACAGTTCCTTCTCAGCAAACCACGCATAACGATTCACTTTACCGAAACCTGGAGCATGAAACTGATTGCGAACCTAGATACTCTACAGCAGTTTCACCGAAATTAATTTCACATAATTTTCTCATGCATGTATTTTTTAAAATCATTCATCAGATATGGAATATTACATGCAATAAGAATAAGAACAACGTTATTTCAATATACATTTGAAAAAGTCATGTAGTAATCTTCTACGAACATGCATAGACAAATGAAAAAAATAAAAATAATAATCGGGTTTCGAACACGGAGCGCGAAACCATGCAGTCACTTCGGCTGAACTATTTACTCGCTAAAAGGGACGTACAAAATCTCGAAACCTTTGACAGTTGTTTTCTCAGAGTGGTGTAGTATCTACAGAAAAGTCGAGACACACGTTAGTTTATTTTGACACCTCTTCCAATGAGCGAAATTGCTGGGAAATCGAATAATGGCACTTGCTGTGTTCTCGTCGTTAGTTGGCACATTCTCTGTATGCCCTCCTGCACTCCCGTTGGCGTGTTTTTGCCTTCATAACACTGAGGGACTTCCATCCACTTCTTCCTGTTCTACTGTTATCATTCTAACTATTGAAGTGGACCAGTGAACTATATAATATTTTAATGATTAAAAATATGCATACGTAAAATGTCCATATTCAGTAAAAATTACAGTTGTTCATTTTTAACAGAATATGGACACAATACAGTAAAACATTTATAAACCAGTGAAAATTGGTTTTGCGAGATGAAACTACCGAACAAATAAAACATTATTAATGGCTGTCTGTATCTGGCCACATAATACTCTGCACTATACGTTCCACATCCGAGTTTACCGTTTAAATGATTTAACACGTTAATGACTGCGCATGATTCGAACAACACAGTTTAATATATGATTCACTTATGTATTAAAATAGCATAAGTAGCATTATTTTCGTTCGAATTGACGGATAGTGTAAAAGAAAATAAAATTACTCAGGGCAGTGCCAGTTAAAAAATTTTACTTTATTAAATTCAACTTCCGATATTATTAGTATACTGGGTATTTCAAATTGCTAGTCACAACTTGTTAGTAGCAAGTGAAAAGAAAATATGCAAACTGTGAGTATAGATGGTGTATTACTGGTAAAAATGTCCCGAAGTTAGAAACTACTGTGACGACACAACGCAATGAAATGTCTATTAATAACGTCATCAAAAGGATGAAAGCCTTTAATGATCTCCATAGCACATACGTTACACTTCCGTTTTCTATGAGCTATAATGACCTGTTATGATCCACGTATCTTGCGTATGAATTGTTTCGGCTGTATTCTGGAGTACGTCGCATAGGCGTCACACGAGAAGTTTCCTTAAGAGATGGACAGCATTTGACTATAATGGACCTATCAAAATGTCTTCTCATCGATTTACTTAATTTAACGTGTCTGTCCGTTTCATGTAGATTCATAATACCATCAGTAGGTAATAAAAGATGTGTCTACCTTCTTTCTCTTGGTTACGTGCGTTATGTTAAACCGCAATGTACGTTATCTTACGCTGTATACGGTAAGAATTCTTATCGATCCCACACGAAGTGAGGTTGATCCCTTCTGCTGTCGTTATTTCAGGAGAAATGTGGTTGTGCACAAGGGAAGTGAAATGAAATAATCTTAAAATTGGTACTGATAATTTATTTTCTCAATAGAAGTTTTCATAACGGTTATAAAATCAAAATTAAGTCAAACGATCAGCTTCTTGTAGTATTATGTAGATCGCTGACTGTTGTGTACATAGTTCCGCGTAGTCAGCGCGTACACAACTTTCCCACTAGAGCACGTCTCGCTAAGCACAACGGCGCAGGCGCAGCGCTCGTCCATCTCCGCACTACGAGATGGCGCTACCTTAGAGACGGACCAAATTCTGCTTTCGCCGATCCACGTATTAAAATGTAACGCAGCCAATGAGATTGCTGCTAATGTAGAACCTCTTCTCCTCATGGATCACCCTCGTGCAGTGATGCCTGAACGCGCGAGGTATTGTAGCGAGTGTGCAGACCTCTGATTAGTCAGTCTGCATTTGTCTCCACCAGTCTGTACCAGTCTACATTAGTCTGTACCAGTCTATAGTCAAGTTTCAGTCTGCGCCTAATAAGATTACCATATTCCTGTACATAGCCATGAAGATAAATGAATAGACACTTTGTCAAGTATCAGAGATACATGAAAATAAGATTAATGTACCAAGACCAAAGGAACTTCAAAATTGTCAATTGTAAACAGCATCCGGAATGAAGTTACGTAATGTCTATGCTTTTTATTATTTTAATAAATGTGTGTGAAAATTAATCAAGTTCTGTTTAAAGGTGATCACCGTCAATCTGCTACTCTAAGCGTGCAAGTGACATTTCTATCGTCTGACCTAACTGCAGAAGATAAACACGCCACGATAAGACCACGAGACATATTGCTGACACTCGCCTACTTCGTTAGAACGACAAGTCAAATAATCTGATGGTGTGTGTACCGAAGGTCTTACAGTACGCACACCACACTGACGGTTCTATATAATACTGCCATTCTCAAAAGCTCTATATCTTTGTCAAACAACATCAATAAATGTCCTTTATTCAGGTCACTAAAGCGGTAGAAACTAAATGGCTCGGGTATATGGGCTATACAGAAGACGGTGTCCGCGCAGTGCCAAGAGAAGCTCTCGCTTGGTAGATATATCATTCCATGATAATGTTCACATAAACATGCATAATCTGGCGAAAAACACAAGTAAACGGCTTGGCTAGGAAGCGGGTCAGAATCTTTAATCACAGTGACTAACGTTTTCGGTGGTATGAGTTACGACACTGGTAGACATTTTCCAGCAGACGAAAGTTGTACACCTGGATACGACTGGTATTCTGACGGAGAGAAGACGTTTTACTATCTTGTTTCTATTAATTTCTATAAGTTACGGAAACTAACACAGAGATAATTTTTTCCGTTTTCTTTCGTTGAACGATTTACTCTCGTGTTTTCTTGTCCGTTATCTGTTCAACTAATGTATTTAATTAACTAGATAATCTTGTTAGCTGACTGGTACGGTGTTTTGTCACTGTTTACTTGGAAAGGCGTGTCGCAGAGTACGAGTCGCCCTCTGTCGGTTGAGTCCCTCTGAGCACTTCTCGCCTTTGCGGCATTCTGGCGGTCACACCAACGGAGGACGCTGATTACTTGGTACAGTCAGTTTTCATTCATTTGGTTTCTTTGCGATCTTGTTTTATCATTTTTTATTATTCAGTGAACTCCCTAAACGTCTTATGTATGTCATTACTATATTTTTATCTAAAATTCGCCACAGGAGCGTATCAGAATTATTGGCACTTAACTATTCCCTTTTTTAACAATCTAGCTGGGGTCGTGTTTTAATTTATTTCATTTTATTAATGTAATGGCTTATACGCCTGGTAAGCCTACTACAGACTTTACCGATTGTATTTTTCTTTTTATTGCATGTCGTACACTCACATGATTGAAGAATTTGTGTACGGCTACAGTAGTGACATCTGGCGAGCTTGCGACATAAAAAACATATTGTGGCCACTGTACGGCACTTTATCTTGAAAAGTAGCTCTGTTAACAAAGTGACTCTAGTATAAACCCGATTTGACGATGTTGAGCCGATTTTATGTTTATTTTTCGACGATAACACTATGGCTCTATTATACCAGGCTATGTTTTTAAAACAGTTATGCCTTGTCACGTTTGAAGCACATAATTTCCACATGTATGTCAGTAACACTTTTCGTTATGGCCTATTTTATTGTTCTAAGCTTTAAACAATCTACTAGTTGTATTTGTATTTTCCCCATGTTTTGCGGCAGATCTGAAGATGGTCATTGCCGTCTGAGAACCTAACAAGTCTGTGATCATAGACGGAAAAGAAGAAATTTCATTTTCTTTATAATTGTTTGCATCGTCTGGCTCGTTTTCTTATTGCTTTCAAAAAGTCGATCTTTCCATTACATATTCTGTCATTTTCTGTGTACTATCATGATTAGATTAGTCGGTCAGAGGTTACTGCTCAATAAAAACTGGAGTTTTACTAGCACTACTGTTTTCTTTTTTCCTTTTTCCGCCTGACAAAAACACAGTCCTCTAAAGATGTTCATTTATAACTCTGCTGCACTTCACAGAGAGTTTACTTTACAGCTCAGACTGTACAATGCAACCCGTCGGCATTGACCTTTCATGTGTTCTCAACATGGTATCGTCATGTCATACTTTACCACGTCCTTACACACACGACAGCACTAAGATATATGGTACACATAACACATTGTTTTGACTTAAAGACAAGAATATATTCTTACTTTGTACATTTTCACTCCCTGTGGTCTTATGGTGTTACTTTCTGGGCGATATAGCTGAAGTAAATAAAGTGTTTATTCAGCTGAAGAGAGCAATAAGCATATTGCTTAAAGTAGATAAGCGTATTTTCGCAGAAGCCTTTCTAACAAGGGAAACTTCCCATCGCACCCCCCTTCCCCCTCTTTCCCAGCGGTAAGATGACCCAGCGGATAGCCCTTCAAAAACTGAAACCAGATTAAGCATGAATGCAGGCAGAAGGTGTAGTGAACCGTGAGAAAAGAAGCAAGGTAGAAACAATGCACGTTCTAAGTTCGAGATGTGCAACATCGAGCGAACTGGAAGACCCGCGGCGTTGTGGTTATGTGGTCCGGTGCTAGACTGCAACATGGGAGTTCCGAGTTCGTATTTCCTTCGTGCCACATTTCTTTCTTACCCACAAAATTATGAACTGTCTGTCTGGTCACTGATGTGTCTATTCTCTTTCTATGGGCTTGGCAGTTGTAATACAACACGATGGTTGTAGAATGAGTCATTTGGTAAGAATATATTAGCGTCGCAAGTAAATGTGATGAATACTGAGAGCATGCGAGTTGCCGCACATACCTCTCATAGAAATGAAGAACAGGTAATCGGATGTGAATTATGTTGCAACAAAGGAATTCAAGAGCCAAAACTTCGGAGTGCATGTCATAACACGCAATGCTTGTGTAGAGCAAATTGGAGTTTCATACGTCTGTAGGCTCATCGCCTAGGAATGATGGGCTCCCAAGTGTCGAGTACCAGTGAAAACACACAATATTTCGGATATAAACCTGCTAGTGGATCGGACCCTACTGTAAGCAGTAGGTCCGACGTAAGATAACCGCGCTGTGGTATGAGGGCGCTACGCCTAAACAAGCAAACCTCAAAACAAAACTAAATAAACCCACACGGACGTCAATTGACTACAATGCACGGTGGAGAGAGGATTCCTGTTGAAGAAGTTACCCGGTTGGCGGTGTACTGTTTGTGCCTTTCGCCATAGGTATGTTAAATACTTGAGTGATATTAGATGGGCAATATTAATCCAGCAAATACAGCTCGTGACTTGTATAACAAGATACACGAATAGCCGGCCGGTGTGGCCGAGCGGTTCTAGGCGCTTCAGTCTGGAACCGCGCTACCGCTACGGTCGCAGGTTCGAATCCTGCCTCGGGCATGGATGTGTGTGATGTCCTTAGGTTAGTTAGGTTTAAGTAGTTCTAAGTTCTAGGGGACTGATGACCTCAGAAGTTAAGTCCCATAGTGCTCAGAGCCATTTGAACCATACACGAATATTTCCAGAATTTTAAGGAATCTACAAGTATTTTAAGGGATCGGATGAACATGTAACATTTATATGATTATGTGGTTTCACATATCAATACCACCCCATGGGCGTCTCAAAGCTGGAAACTTCAAATTTCGGTCAGAGGCCGATAGCGGTCGTACAGGATCCTGCAGGCCTAATGGCAATGGTGCAGCCTGCAGGGCCACGCCTGCAATAGGTCTGTATCACGGGCTTTTAGATAGAGGCATGATGGCCAGCTCAATAGCTCTACTGCCATCTCTGCATAAGGGTTAGTATTCACTAAAGTGAGGTGTCGCAGGATGTGGGTACTAAAATGGCCCTGAGCACTATGAGACTTAACTACTGTGGTCATCAGTCCCCTAGAACTTAGAACTACTTAAACCTAAATAACCTAAGGACATCACACACATCCATGCCCGAGGCAGGATTCGAACCTGCGACCGTAGCAGTCGCGTGGTTCCGGACTGCGCGCCTAGAACCGCTAGACCACCGCGGCCGGCGATGTAGGTACTGCGATGTTTGCGTACGTCTGGTTAAGGTTAACCATTAATACGCGCTCATCTGGAGATAGATTGGGTCGAAGTCGAACGAAGGGTAGCGGTTTGAAGGGCAGAGGAAAACAAGTGCCAAGGGAAAAAAACCTCAGCGATAGTTAGGTCGGATGGTAAGAACAGTGGCGGATGTCTTGCTGCCTGCGATAGGTCGTGCAAGGGCAGGCTTTGTTAGTAGTGGGTATCATGCATGTCGATACCTTGACGTTGTGCGGTTGTGTTGCTGGGAGGCTGGCGCTGGGTGCCGGTGTAGAGCTCTCGTTCAGCGTCAGCAACCTGCAACGGTTAGCTTTATTATCGTTCTTCTGTCCAATAGGTTATATATCGGAAGCACAGTGTGAGGGAATGTTGGCCGTTTGTTTGTCAGTGGGCGAGTTCGTCGGTGTCCCTGCTGTGGCCTGTTGGTCGGCTCTAATAGCAGCTGGTAATTACCAGCCAGTGTTGCTGATATGCGGGGGCTTGCCGACGTTTGTCGCTTGTTTGTGTGTGTTAGTTTACCATAGGTGGCTATGCCCTTTGGCCGCTTGTGCTTCCACCTATGGTTGTGTGTACCACGGGCGGCCTCTGCCACCATTATATAGGACAGCCGGTCGCAGCCACACAGCCCCCCGCACTTGGAGCCACTTCGCTACATGACGCTACCCAGACGTCACCTAGTCGTCGCTCCGACACCATCGTTTGTGCTTTAGTTCAGAGGGCGTCATCATTTTTGCTGTTGTATCAGCAGGACTCTATTTCTTGCCACATTATTTGTAATGGGGCTTTATACGCTTGGAGGAAGCTACCAGTTATGCGAAGCTATATTTGCTTGTTTGCTCATGGTTTCTACTCTCGTCCAGCTTTTCTACGACAGATGCTGCACCACTCTGTAGCACACGTCTCCCTGCCGTTGTGTACGAAGTATTACACAACAGATTGTCGATAAATAGTAAGTGCGGTGAAGGCGATATGTTGCTGATTGCTGCGGGACTGTATGCACCAGATGATGAGAGTGTTGATGATACATACGAAGAACACGAAGAAGAGGCACTGCGACGTCAGTCTGACGGCATGTCGTTGTATTGCACGAAGGAAATTCTCCAATATAGAGTATGGTCCAAATCTTTTGAAAGACACTATTATATTACGGAGAGAAGTTACACATAAATTGGAGAAGTTTAAAGGGACAGAGGAAAAAAACCACACTTAAATATTGTAAAGAAGTCTGGAATGAGGCAGAACTCTTAGACAGAACTTCAGTGTATTCTAAACCATGTAGACCAACAATTTATTCAAGCGAGGAATGAATTAAATGCAGTGCTTGATATAGACTTACAGATTTGGGAATTGCATTATCCTAAACGAATCGGTCTGGACAGTAAGGCTTCACCTCATTGGTATTCACTTTTAAAATGGAATAAAAAGTTACGAGCAAAACGATTACCAAGTATGTAAGCAAGAACTATGTGAATAAACTGGAAGAACTTGTAGACTGTTCCAAGAAGTTTGTTACAGCAACTAACGTCAAATTCCAACCGAATGAGGACGCACACACCATCAACACAGGCCAATCCGATTTTAACTATGAAATGGAATCGACCGCACGTTATCGTCAGCTAGAGAAGAAGACACTAAATGTAATGTAGATCAGCTTCATGGCACTTCTTACAGTTGTACCATACCATATGCCCTTAGCAAAGCAGGATTTATTTTACATACATTTTACTGATGTTTGCAGGAACAAAACGGTGTATTTGGAATGCAAGATGAGCAACAGATGAATGGGGTACTTTCGCAAACTCCCAAAGACTTTGTGAATTGCAACGCGTCAGGCAAAATGGAGAAATGACTAGTGAAAATTTAACGAAAGAGTGATTGCTCCTTACGCGAACAAAGATTTTGCTTTACTCCTTGAGAGCTATGTAGGACAGAAGGATCAGGCTTTGTACAATTTTGATGAGGGAGGAGACGTGATTACCATTCCTCGAGGTTGTAAACCTCTTGCGCAACCGTTAGATGTATTTGGATTTAGAGAAGTGAAATACTTCATCAAAGGACTCTTCCATTTTGCAAAGCTGCACAGATACACAGAGCAGTACTGTTTATGTGTTAGTGCATCTATTATCAAGGTCCAAGCTCTCAAACACAGTAAACTTCGCTCTCCGAAATTCCAAGCCCTGTTCAGATATTCTTGAACATATGAAGGCTTTGATGGTGTGTGTATGGAAAATTTCAAAGACGTTAAAAACGTATGTTTCGATGCAGCACAGGGAAAACTATGATTGTGAAAGTGTTGCATTCATTCGTCGCAGCTTATGTGACAAATGATTATGTTTTCGAGATTTATTTGGAAGTGATCACATTCGTACGAACATCTAAATCGGGCAAAGAGGCATATCTTTTTTCACACACAAGCCATACAAGTTCAGTGCATCGGTAAGAGGTTCCCATCATATGACACACACACTGTCGCCAATGCCGTCTTGACACACCAGACGTGTTTTCCGGTTGACGCCTTATCATCAAACTTTTGCGTATACCATTCGAGAGTCACTTCCTTTCGGCTGCTAATAGAGTATTTGTGCGGAATCCACTTTCATTATAGGTCCCTTCCTTACACCTCGCTGTTGCAAATAAACGTTACCCCCACGACACAGACACAAATTTGAACACAGCGAACAGTCGCGTCAATGACCGGGCGCACAGTCCACACTTTTGTGAGAAAAAAGGGCATGAGGGAGATTTGAACACGGATCTCTCACTTTGCAGCCCAGCAACGTGACCACAAATCCAAGACGCCATCGTTCTTCCAATCCATTCTATGTTGCATATCTAGAGCTTGGACTGTTCATTGTTTCTATTTTTCTTTTATTTTTCGCAGTTCAGTACACCTTCTCCTTGTTTTCATACTTGATCTGTGTTCAGTTTTAAAGGGCTATCCACCGGGTCATCTTACCACTAAATCTGTGGTGGAGGGGGGGGGGGGGCATGGGAGTTTCCCTTGTTGTAAGGCTCTTTGCCCTCTGACACTCACTTCCTATGACGTTTACTCTTGAATGGTTTTTGTTACTGATAATGAAAATCATTGAACTGTCACAATACTTTCTTCGTTCCCTTCTCTAAAATACAATATGCAGAGTGGTGGGAATAGTTTCAACGAACTCTTGTCTACCATAAGGCAACATAACTCATTAGCCACCCTTTCGCCGGCCGAAGTGGCCGTGCGGTTAAAGGCGCTGCAGCCTAGAACCGCAAGACCGCTACGGTCGCAGGTTCGAATCCTGCCTCGGGCATGGACGTTTGTGATGTCCTTAGGTTAGTTAGGTTTAATTAGTTCTAAGTTCTAGGGGACTAATGACCTCAGCAGTTGAGTCCCATAGTGCTCAGAGCCATTTTTTGAACCACCCTTTCAACAGATTATTTGAATGCCTAAATTCAGGGACTGAAATATTTTTTCATTTACATAGCGAGTTGAGGGATTTGTTGTTAAACTCGTAACAAGTAGTCACATGTTGTAAATAGCACTGAATATTTGCAGATGTAAGTAAGTTTTTTCTTTGAAACATACCATTGCAATTAAGTAAATAATATGGTAACAATATCAGAAAAACTGCAGCTACACAGTATAATTAACGAGGCAGAAGCTTTTCTTTCAAAGAAGGTACATTTCATCATTTTCTTTCAAAGAAGGTACATTTCTTCTGATTTACTCTATTACGTTTGGCTGCCATAAGAATGAATAGATTTAAGCAATAGGGTGATTGCTTGCTGCTAATACAGTACACAGGTTCAATTTCTATAATTTCCTTCTCTTTTGATATTGTGTTCATTGATGGTTCCACATCTCAAAGGCTTCTCCTTCTTGATGCGACCTATATAACACAATGAATGAATGTATTAATTAGTAACTGGAGATAAAAGACTTCGATGAACATACATATTCCGCACCTGCACTTGAGCTGTATAGATGAGCGGTGGCAAACAATTCAAGCCGGCCGGTGTGGCCGTGCGATTCTACGCGCTACAGTCTGGAACCGCGTGACCGCTGTGGTCGCAGGTTCGAATCCTGCCTCTGGCATGGATGTGTTCGATATCCTTTGGTTAGTTAGGTTTAAGTAGTTCTAATTTATAGGGGACTGATGACCACAGATGTTAAGTCCCGTAGTGCTCAGAGCCATTTTTGAAACAATTCCAACAAAACCAGCAAATGAGAGGAAAATCGTTACTGTGTATTTTTCAAAATGTTCAAATGTGTCTGAATTCCTAAACAGCTGAGGTCATCGGTCCCTAGATTTACACACTACTTAAACTAACGTATGCTAGGAACAACACACACACCCATGCCCGAGAGAGGACTCGATCTTCCGGCGGGAGAGGCCGCGCAATCCGTGTCATGGCGCCTCTAACCGCGCGGCTACGTATTATTCATTCAGTAAGTAATGCACGAGGCATTGCTTCAAAGTAATACCGCCTAATTTTTTTACGTGAAAACTCTCGAAGATTCTGAGATAAAACAAGCATTATTAATATTCTCCATCTTTATTCTTCGTGTCTACATATTTATTTTTCTGCATAGTCCCCCTGGCAACGAAAACATTTCTCCGAACGAGAGACCAGTTTACCGATACCGTCTCTGTGGAATGTTTGACTTTGTTCACGGATCCATAACATCGCTTCTGCTTGCACCACTTCATCACTATCGAGGTGAAGTACTCGAAGGTGTTTTTTATACTACTGGCCATTAAAATTGCTACACCACGAAGATGACGTGCCACAGACCCGAAATTTAACCGACAGGAAGAAGATGCTGTGATATGCAAATGATTAGCTTTTCAGACCATTCACACAAGGTTGGCGCCGGTGGCGACACCTACAACGTGCTGACATGAGGAAAGTTTCCAACCGATTTCTCATTCACAAACAGCAGTTGACCGGCGTTGCCTGGTGAAACGTTGTTGTGATGACTCGTGTAAGGGGGAGAAATGCGTACCATCACGTTTCCGACTTTGATAAAGGTGGGATTGTAGCCTATTGCGATTGCGGTTTATCGTATCGCGACATTGCTGCTCGCGTTGGTTGAGATCCAATGACTGTTAGCAGAATATTGAATCGGTGGGTTCAGGAGGGTAATACGGAACGCCGTGCTGGATCCCAACGGCCTAGTATCACTAGCAGTCGAGATGACAGGCATCTTATCCGCATGTCTGTAACAGATCATGCAGCCACGTCTCGATCCCTGAGTGAACAGATGGGAACGTTTGCAAGACGACAACCATCTGCACGAACAGTTCGACGACGTTTGCAGCAGCATGGACTATCAGCTCGAAGGCCATGGCTGCGGTTACCCTTAGCGCTGCATCACAGACAGGAGCGCCCACGATGGTGTACTCAACGACGATCCTGGGTGCACGAATGGCAAAACGTCATTTATTCGAATGAATCCAGGTTCTGTTTACAGCATCATGATGGTCGCGGTGAACGCACATTGGAAGCGTGTATTCGTCATAGCCATGCTGGCGTATCACCGGCGTGATGGTATGGGGTGCCACTAGTTACACGTCTCGGTCACCTCTTGTTCGCATTGACGGCATTTTGAACAGTGGACGTTACATTTGAGATGTGTTACGACCCGTGGCTCTACCCTTCATTCGATCTCTGCGAAACCCTACATTTCAGAAGAAGAACGCACGAACACATGTTGCAGGCCCTGTACGGGCCTTTCTGGATACAGAATATGTTCGAATGCTGCCCTGGCCAGCACATTCGCCAGATATCTCACCAATTGAAAACGCCTGGTCAATGGTGGCCGAGCAACTGCCTCGTGACAATACGCCAGTCACTACTGTTGATGAACTGTGGTATCGTGTTGAAGCTGCATGGGCAGCTGTACCTGTACACGGCATCCAAGCTCTATTTGACTCAATGCCCAGGCGTATCAAGGCCATTATTACGGCCAGAGGTGGTTGTTCTGGGTACTGATTTCTCAGGATCTATGCACCCAAACTGCGTGAAAATGTAATCATATGTCAGTTCTAGTACAATATATTTGTCCAATGAATATGCGTTTATCATCTGCATTTCTTCTTGGTGTAGAAATTTTAATGGCCAGTAGTGTACGTTCTGGAAACAGATGAAAATCGGAGTAGGACTGTATGGAGGATGATCGATCTGCTGAACCCAAGGTGTCTGATTGCTGCAGATGTCGCAGCGGTCGTGTGTGGTTTGGCACTGTCTTGCTGAAGGAGACGGAGGTCTACGTGTGGACGAACTCTTCGAAACTCGATTACAAATGGTTCAAATGGCTCTGAGCACTATGGGACTCAACTTCTAAGGTCATCAGTCCCCTAGAACTTAGAACTAGTTAAACCTAACTAACCTAGGGACATCACACACATCCATGCCCGAGGCAGGATTCGAACCTGCGACCGTAGTGGTCACGCGGTTCCAGACTGTAGCGCCTAGAACCGCTCGGCCACAGCGGCCGGCAAACTCGATTACAACATGCTGTTTCTCACGCACCAGAATAGTTAACGTTACACACTGTGATGTTACACGCTTTAGCAGCAAAGGGCTACAGATATGAAGAAATTAAGAATAAAGATGTAGATTGTTAATAACGTTTGTTTTATTTAGAGAGCTTTAAGGGTTTTCACGTAAAAAATTCGGACGCATGATTTTTCAGTACGCCCTCATATCATGTCATGCTGTCATTGAAGAAACAGTGATGTGCAGTGACGCATATCCATAATACTCTCAGAAATAAAGTAATAAAATTATGTTGATAAAGCTGCCATTTGTTACCTCTCTCCTTTTAGAAGTAGTAGCAAAAGTAGCAGAAGTAGTATTAATAATTTTAACAGTAGCAGGAGTATTTTATAAGGATGTTGGACACACCATATTATTACAATTGAAGAACAACAAAAATAACGTAATTCATATGCATAGGGATTTACAGATCTATTTTGAGAAGCATGGGATGGGAAAAACACACCCATCGGTACTGCTATTTTAGATCTGAATAAACGGTAATTTTCGGTATTTGTTTGTTTTTTGGCTGTAATTGTTTTATTTTTTATTTTTTACCATTAACTAGTAAAAAACGTACATATCAATTTGCCGCAGCAGCAGTGTGAAAATTTTTGATGTTTAAATAAAACTTTTTTAAAAAACGAAAAATTTTTATTCGTAAAGTATCCATTGCTCTGAAATATTGGATTACCGTAGAAATGGAGAAAAGCGATCAGCACACTTTTAATAACAACGCCTACAGCTATAAACCAGCAACAAACACATGACATCAGAATCGGTACACCGTTTGACAGACAATAATGTACCTGTTGCCGTTTGGCGTTGCCTGTTAGACGGCACGCGTGTACGTGCAGCGTGCGAGACTTGCCCCCATCTGGCCGATGTGGTAGTTTCTTGCTGTCGTCCTCGGACCTCACTTGTATTGTACAATGGCACCATCCTTAGTTTGGAGGTATTTGAAGAGGTACGGTGGCAATGAAGTACTAAGCTCCATTTAGTGTAAAAGATTACATCTACTTAGATACTGTGCAAGCCACCATACGGCGGGTATCCTGTGTCACTACTTGTCATTTTCTTTACTGTTCCACTTGCAAATAGAGTGAGGGAAAAATGACTGCCTATATGCCTCCGTATGAGCCCCGATTTCTCGTATCTTCTCTTCGTGGTCCTTACGCGCAATTGAGTCAGCTTCAAATGCTGGTTCTCTAAATTTTCTCAATAGTGTTTCTTAGAAAGAACGTCGCCTTCCCTTCAAGCTTTCCCGTTTCAATTCTCGAAGCATTTTCGTAACACTTAGGTGTTGCTCGAACCTACCGGTAGCAAATCTAGCAGCCTCTCTCTTTATTGTTTCGATGTCTTCCTTCAAGCCGACCTGTTACGGTTCCCAAACACTCGAGTAGCACTCAAGAACAGGTCGCACTAGCTTTTTATATGGGATCTCCTTTACAATAGAACCACTCTTTCCTAAAATTTTCCCAATAAACCGATGTGACTTCCCTGCCACAGTTCTCACACGCTCGTTCCACATCATTTCGCATTGCAACGCTACGGCCAGATATTTAAACGACTTGACTGGGTCAAGCGGGACACTAGTAATACTGTACCCGAACATTACAGGTTTGATCTCCCTACTCATCCGCATTACCATTTTTCCATATTACATTTTTCTGCATTTAGTGCTAGCTGCCATTCATCACCACAACTGGAAATTTTGTCTAAGTGGTCTTGTATCTTCCTACTATCACTCAACTTCGACGCCTTACCGTACATCACGGCATCATCAGCAGACAACCACAGATTGCTGCCCACCTGTCTGCCAAATCATTGATGTTGAAACTTCTTTATTTAAATGAATGTGGCTGTACTTAAAATTGCTGAATGACTCCAAATCATTGATGTTGAAAACTTCTTTATTTGAATGGATGTGGCTGTACTTAAATTGCTGAATGACTAGCCCCACAATATCCCAGCGCAACGCCATCTGACTGCTAAAAAAAAAAAAAAAAAAAAAAAAAAAAAAAAAAAAAAAAAAGAAAACTGACTTCAAATAATTAATACGAAAGAATGACCCTGAGCAAAAAACGAGTCCTGCCAATAACCTATACATTCCATTAAGCACTTACCTCACAAAAATCTTCATTACGCAAACTACTGCCATACAGCGAGCGTCAATACTGCCAGATAAATAAGAGATTATAACTACTAAAGCCACTAACTACTAATAGGCATGTGGTTAGCAAAGGAAAGATTTTGTTGCAAACCAAATAATGTATTTTTTACCTAAATAATGTGACATCCAGTTCAAACACGACTATATATCGTCATTGACATCTATTACAAAGGTATATAATCATGAATATATTCAATCTCCAAGTCCAACATGTACAGATCGTTAGCCTACGCAAACACTTCAGACCTCTACCCTCCATCAATGCTAACTCCTCACATCTAACATTCATCACTGCTGGCTGCTCACCTCCAACTGCCCAACAGTACTTCCTTCACCGCTGGCGACTAACTTCCAACTGCCCAACACTACTGGCAGTCACAGATCCAATACAAAGCGCTACACAGCGCTGCCAACACAGAGCAGTCCAATTACAACGTATATAGAAAACAACAGCGGTCGTATCACACTTCCCTGGGGCACTCCTGGCATACCCTTGAGAGCAGCCACAACAAACTTGCGGCATCATAGAAGAACAAAACGTTCACAAACGTCGAAGAGATAGTAGATTTTATTAACGTGCTACAAACTTGGGATACTGACTGAACCCTTACTGAGACAATGAGACTGCTTTCTGCTGGAGAATCACCCCATATCGTTCGTGATTTTTTCCTTCACCTCTATTAGAATGTTTTAATCTCTGTTCGGTGTCTACGTTTATTAATGGAAATAACAGCAATAAAAAACCGAAAATCGGTTGTTTCAGAAACCGGTTAGTTTGAGCGGTTTTAACAGTAAGGTTAAAATGTAGACGAAAAGAGCTGTTATAACCGAAAACCGATTCTGTAAGCGATAACTGCTTTCCTAGTCGGCCGTGGCCATATTTTAGGAACCATCCGTGCATTTGCCTCGAGTAATTTCCGGAAACCACAGGAAACGTAAATAGTGATGACCGCCTGAGGATCTAGCGCTCCACCCTCCCGAATGAAAGGTCAATCTATTTAAAACGGTGCCGCCTCATTCCATTTATTCAAAAGGTACATTATTGTTTTGAAAAAAAAAAAAGTTGTTCAGTAATGTAAAAGGCTAGTGGTACACAGTTCGTTCATCACTCACTGCCAGTCGCTGCACACACTATATACATATTTTTTCAGATTTAACACTAAATAGTACAGATGACGTGAGGACTGTAGCCACAACGTTCAGTTTCTATTTTGTGTAGCGCAGCTTCCCGTTGTCTTACCTGAAAAGTTGAGTCAGATTTCCTCTATTACGAGTGAGATGTGCTCAGAAAGAGGACAAGGAGCTAGTATTACACTCGTATACTGCATAACTTTTGTAGTAAGGATTTTCGTAACAGAAAAAAGGAAAGCAAAAACTTGGTGTGAAAATATTTTGTGAAAAGATAGCTGTTTTATTATCTACATCTACATCTACATCTACAAGACTACTCTGCAAATCACACTTCAATGCGTGGCAGTGCCGGCCGGGGTGTTAAGTTCCATAGTGCTCAGAGCCATTTTTTTTGCGTGGCAGTGTGTTCATCGAACCACCTTCACACTAATGTTCCGTTTTTCCACTCTCGAACAGCGCACGGGGAAAATGAGCACCTGTATCTTTCGGTGCGAGCTCTGATTTCTCTTATTTTATTATGACTATCGTTTCTCCCTATGTAGGTCAAGCCGGCCGAAGTGGCCGTGCGGTTAAGGGCGCTGCAGTCTGGAACCGCAAGACCGCTACGGTCGCAGGTTCGAATCCTGCCTCGGGCATGGATGTTTGTGATGTCCTTAGGTTAGTTAGGTTTAACTAGTTCTAAGTTCTAGGGGACTAATGACCTCAGCAGTTGAGTCCCATAGTGCTCAGAGCCATTTATGTAGGTCAGCACCAATAAAATATTCGCAGGAGATTGAAATTTCGTGAAAAGATCCGGCGCAACGAGAAACGTCTTTGTTTTAGTGATGTCCACCACTTGTCCTGATTATATCCGTGACACTCCCCTGTGTCTCGATAATACAGACCCTGCAGCCCTTCTTTGAACTTTCTTGATGTACTCCGTTATTCCTGTCTGATAAGGATCCCTCACGGCGCAGCTGTACTCCAAAAAAGGACGGACAAGTGTACTCTAGGGAGTAGTCTCTTTAGTAGATTTGTTGCATCTTCTAAGTGTTCTGCCTATGTAATGCAGCATTTGGGTCGCTTTCCTCACAGGAGCTATCCAATTTAAGTTGTTCGTATTGCATTTCCTAAATATTTAGTTGAATTTACGGCTTTTAGCTTTGACTGATTAGGACCTCACACTTTTCATGATTTAGAGTGAATTGCGAATTTACGCACCATACAGATACCTTATCTAAATCATGTTGCAATTGGTTTTGGCTTCTGATGACTTTACTAGACGATAAACGACAGCATCATCTGAAAACAACCTACTGTGGCTGCTTAGATTGTCTCCTAAATCGCTTATGTTGATAAGGAACAGCAGAGAGCCTATAACACTGACTTTAGGAACGCCAGAAATCACTTCTGTTTTACTCGATAACTTTCCGTTAGTTATTACGAACTGTGACCCCTCAGACAGGAAATCACGAATCCAGTCGCATAACTGAGACGATATTCCATAAGCACGTAATATAATTACAAGCCGCTTGTGAGGTACGGTGTCAATAGGCTCCTGGAAATCTAGAAATACAGATTCAATTCGAGATGCCTTGTCGATAGCACTCAACACTTCGTGTGAGTAAAGAGCTATCTGTGTTTCACAAGAACGAAGTTTTGTAAGTCCGTGTTGACTATGTGTTAATAGACAGTTCTCTTTGACGTAATTCATAATGTTCGAACACAATATAGTTCCAAAATCCTGCTGCATACAGACGTTAATACTATGGGCCTGTAATTTTGTGGATGACTCCTACTGCCTTTCTTGAGTGTAGGTATGATATGTTATTATTATTTACTTAAGCTACATTTTACCAAACCCCTAATCTGTGTCCTCTAAGTAAGCCTTTACTGTACAGAAAGTATTACTTAACAATTTTTTAAAATTGTGTTTCCATATAAGTTCGTAATTTCTTTACTCTTCTTCGGCAATTTATCGTACACATATATATCTACGTGATTACTCTGCTATTCACAATAAAGTGCCTGGCAGAGGATTCAATGAACCGCCTTCAAGCTGTCTCTCTACTGTTCCACTCTTGAACGGCGCGCGGAAAAACGAGCACTTAAATTTTTCTGTGCGAACCCTGATTTTTCTTATTTTATCGTGATGATCATTTCTCCCTACTTAAGTGGGTGCCAACAGAATGTTTTCGCAATCGGAGGAGAAAACTGGTGATTGAAATTTCATGAAAAGATCCCGTCGCAACGAAAAACGCCTTTGTTTTAATGCCTCTCCAATTCACGTATCATGTCTGTGACACTATCTCCCCTATTTCGTGATAATACAAAACGAGCTGCCCTTTTTTGTACTTTATCGATGTCATCCGTCAGTTCCACTTGATGCGGATCCCACCCCGCACAGCAATACTCCAGAATAGGGCGGACAAGCGCGGTGTAAGCAGTCTCTTTAGTAGACCTGTTGCACCTTCTCTAAGTGTTCTGCCAATGAATCGCAGTCTTTGGTTTGCTCTAACCACAATATTTTCTATGAGATCGTTCCAGTTTAGCTTGTTTGTAATTGTAATCTCTAAGTATTTAGTTGAATTTACAGCCTTCAGATTTGTGTGACTTATCGCGTAATCGAAATTCTTTTAGTACTCATGTGAATAACTTCACGCTTTTCCTTATTCAGGGTCAATTGCCACTTTTAGCACCATACAGATATCTTATCTAAATCATTTTGCAAGTAGTTTTGATCATGGATGTGATGATTTTACAAGACGGTAAATGACAGCATCATCTGCGAACAATCTAAGACGGCTACTCAGATTGTCTCCTATGTCGTTATATAGATCAGGAACAAAAGAGGGCCTATAACACTTCCTTGGGGAACGCCAGATATTACTTCTGTTTTACTCGATGACTTTCCCTCTATTACTACGAACTGTGACCTTTCCGACAGGAAATCACGAATCCAGTCGCACAACTGAGGCGATACTCCGTAGGCACGCAGTTTGGTTAGAAGGTGCTTGTGAGGACCGGTGTCGTAAGCCTTCTGGAAATCTAAAAATATGGAATCAATTTGACATCCCCTGTCGATAGTACTTATTACTTCATGAGTATAAAGAGCTAGTTGTGTTTCACAAGAACGATATTTTCTGAATCTGTGCTGACTATGTGTCAATAAATCGTTTTCTTCGAGGTACTTCACAACGTTCGAATACAGTATATGTTCCAAAACCTTGCTGAAAATCGACGTTAGTGATATAGGCCTGTAATTCAGCGGATTACTCCTACTTCCCTTTTTGGGTATTGGTGTGACTTGAGCAATTTTACAGTCTTTAGGTACGGATTTTTCTGTGAACGAGTGGTTGTATATAATTGCTAAATACTGAGCTATTTTATCAGCATACTCTGAGAGGAACCTGACTGGTATACAATCTGGACCGGAGGCCTTGCCTTTATTAAGTGATTTAAGTTGCTTCGTTACTCCGAGGATATCTACTTCAATGTTTCTCATCTTGGCAGTTGTTCTTGATTGGAATTCAGGATTATTTACTTCGTCTTCTTTGGTGAAGGAGTTTCGGAAAACCGTGTTTAATAACTCTGCTTTAGTGGCACTGTCATCAGTGACTTCACCGTTGTTACCGCGCAGTGAAGGTATTGATTGCGTCTTGCCACTGGTGTGCTTTATGTATGACCAGAATCTCTTTGGGTTTTCTGCCAGATTTCGAAACAGATTTTCGCTGTGGAAATTATTATTATTTCGAACTTCTAACTTTGCCAATCTTGGGGATTTTGTGTTCTTTTAAATTTGGCACGCTTTCTTCGCTGCTTCTGCAACAGCGATCTGACCCGTTTTGTGTACCATGGGGGATCAGTACCATCACTTATTAATTTATGTGGTATATATCTCTCAATTGCTGTCGATACTATCTCTTTAAAATCATTCCACATCTTTTCTACACTTACGTGATCAGATCGGAAGGTGGGGAGACTGTCTCTTGAAAAGGCGTTATGAGCATTTTTATCAGCTTTTTTTAAATAGATATACTTTGCGTTTCTTTTTGATAGTTGTAGGTGTTACGGTATTCAGCCTAGCAGCAATTGCTTTGTGGTCGCTAGTCTCTGTATTCGTCACAATATTCACTATTTTTCCAGGATAATTTCTTGCTAAAATGTCGAGTACGCTTTCGCAACCATTTACGATTCGAGTAGGCTCATGAACTAATTGTTCAGAATAATTTTCTGAGAAAGCATTCAGTACAATTTCGGATGACGTTTCTTGCCAGCCGCAGCACAAAGATAACATGAAAGGGGCTACATAAGCTGGAAACAGCAGGGCAGCTGGAATCCCAAGCCATACATCAGTGATGCAAGTGTCCGTAATACGTAATGTGTTGCCAAAGCTACAAAACTGAATCTGTGGAACAATGGAGGAAAGTCGTTTGGTGTGATGTGTCATGTTTTTTCTAACTTCTGGCCTAGTTTACGTCCAAGACTGAAACATGGCGGGGGGCTCTATGCCGATTTGGGCAGCCGCATGGTGGTACTCCACATACCCCATGGTTACTCTGCAAGGTCACATTATTGCCAAGGATTACGTGACCATATTGTCTGATGAGGTCCATACCATGGTGCAATGTTGGTTCCCCAATGATGATACTCTGTTCCAAAGTGACAGGGCCGGTTTTGGCACAATTCGCATCATCCAGGAATGGTTTTGTGAGACCGAGAATGAATTGTCACATCTCCCCTGTCACCACAGTCGCCAGATCTCAATATTACTGAGCCATTTTGGTCTACTTTGGAGAGAAGGCAACGCGTTCGCTATCCATCTCCGTCATTGTTACCTGAACTTGCCACTATTTTGCAGGAAGAATGGTATAAGATTCCCTTGAAAACCATCGGAACCTGTATATATCCGTTTCAAGGCCAAGAACTTCCCAGAGCACATAGTCATTCTGAATACAGGACAAAAGACGGAAATCACTTCAGATATAGGTTCCTTCTCTGCTATAGATCTTTCCATTTGTTCGCCTGCTCACTGGAAATTAGTACCGAACTCCATTCGAGAAACTTCTTCTCAGTCTGGTTACATTTCCCAGAAAGAGCAGTTCCCAAAAGGAAACTATCCAAGAGGGTGCTGAATAGAGCAAACTAGGAGGCATACAGCTAATTATATTTGAACACTGAGCTATCCTCGTAGACTGAGCAGACCAAATCATACTCATTCCACAGAACCCAGGACAGCAAAAGAGGCGGTCTCTTCCCTGGTGGGATGACGAATGCCAGTTCGTAATTACGCACGGGTGGTCATGATTGCACAGATTCAATGACAGACCATCAGGAGATACTCCGTAAGGGATAGTTTTAATAACTACCTCGAGAAAATAAATTTCTATAATTACATATTTTGTTTCGATGTTCATTTCATACTATTAGAAAATGGAGCAGCGCACTGGAAAAAGTTTTTTGCATTTGAAGGAGAACGACGCTGCAAAAGTCCATGCTGAGACGGTAGAAATGTACAGTAACAATATACTATCTTATGTTATACTGCTTCGATGGCGCGAATGTCGAGAAGGAAATGGTACTCCAACTCTCTGTGAAGAACCGGTGCTCTAATTGTAGTGTTGGCAGAAGAGCCAACACTGTTTTTCTAGAGGAGGCCGAAATGCACGCGTTTAATTACACGCTGATTGGCGTGAGGTCTGGAACAGGACAATATCTTGAGAATTGCAAATAAAGTAAGTAGTTGATATAATACTTAACTTTAATCCACAATTGTAGAACATCTCTCGTTACGGTACATGCTTCATAATATTAATTATCAATTGAATACGGCGCCTTGCTAGGTCGTAGCAAATGTAACTGAAGGCTATGCGAACTATCGTCTCGGCAAATGAGAGCGTATTTGTCAGTGAACCATTGCTATGAACGTCGGCTGTACAACTGGGGCAAGTGCTAGTACGTCTCTCTAGACCTGCCGTGTGGTGGCGCTCGGTCTGCTATCACTGACAGTGGCGACACGCGGGTCCGACGTATACTAACGGACCGCTGCCGATTTAAAGGCTACCACCTAGCAAGTGTGGTGTCTGGCGGTGACACCACACTAATCACCATGGGAGAGTGCTTGGTGCATCATTATGAATCAGAAACAAGGGAGGAAAGCAAGCGGTGGACGTATGTGGATTTACTTTAGCCGAAAAAGGCAAACACCCGTCCACCCTCGGCGAAGGTGATGCTAAGTATTTTTCGGGTCTGTCATAAGCGACAATGCGGCACAGAAGCATACCATGAAAAGCTGCTAATGGAGACTGTAAAGACAAAACATCGGGGGAAAACGGTTCCCGCAGGAAACAAAAGTACAATAATAAATAACTGCACGGTTGCTAATGCGAGTATAGAAACGTACGGTTTAGGTCAGATACACAAGGCCAAGACTAACAGCGAATGATTTATACTTTTTTCTAGGACATAAACCGCGACAGAATGTTTTTTGTTCGAAACAAGACAGTTTGACTGATAGAAATGTAATCAGGAAAATATAGAAATATGAGTGCAAGTTAAGAAATGATCGTAGAGTTACTACTTTCACGATGGATGACCTGGTCTCAGCGGAACCAGGAGCATGTCTGAAGATGTCCCGCTCAACGCTGGACTAGATTAGGAACGGTAAAGTTTCGCTGATCACGGCCATACAACACAGAAGACTCACAAGCAATTAAGATATGATACGGTAGTTTCTTAAATATATGTATTTTTTTTTTGCTAATGGAACAGGAAGTAATAACTAGACTCCAAATTAAAATATTGTTGATTTCTTACCTTAACTGGTCTTTATTTATTTTAATATTTCGAACGAAGGATACATACGCATTTTCGAGACCGCACAAGAACACTTCACTTTCGTTAATTTTTTAACAATAACTAATGAAACAGTTCGAATGATCAAGTGATAAATAGCCGCTGGCTTCGAATTATGGAGCGATTTGTCATGACAACCGCCTCGATTTGTCGAATGTACTAAAACAGACAAAATTTCTTCGACTTATACAATTTTTTTTCAAGGGACTTGTCAAAAAGTCGGAATTATCGAGAGATTCGATTCATTGGGATTCGAATTGGCAAGAGTCGTCTGTCTCAGTAAGCTGGGTAACAAAAAATGCTCGCAAGCGATGCCGGGAGCCTGAAAGCATTTTAGCTGTAACTGTTCTCGCCAGTTCCTTATACAGCATGCTCCCGATTATCCAGCTTAATGCGGACTCGAGACTGCAAGGATAACACGGGTAATCCTAAATACACATGTTTTTACTGGAGATTGCTGTTTACCGTATTTACAAAGCATACACCGTCCGACCAAAATGTTCCGAGACTGATTTCATTCCTGCCGTATTAAGCGGCGTCAACGCACTAACAACAGTGGCAGCTTGAAATAACAACTTGCAACAGGTATGCATTCGACCATTCAGATGTGCTCACAAGTAATGGACGTACGGCCTTACTGTGTTAGCGTTATTGCGTTAAAAATCACAGGGGAGCAACATTTCTAAAATCAGATTGCAGGTCTTTCTGGCTGGCAAATGGTTCAAATGGCTCTGAGCACTATGGAACTTAACGGCTATGGTCATCAGTCCCCTAGAACTTAGAACTACTTAAACCTAACTAACCTAAGGACGTCACACAACACCCAGTCATCACGAGGCAGAGAAAATCCCTGACCCCGCCGGGAATCGAACCCGGGAACCCGGGCGTGGGAAGCGAGAACGCTACCGCACGACCACGAGCTGCGGACCAGGTCTTTCTCCAGAATGTTCTGAAGAAGAGAAAAGTATGTGCAAAGTTCGTCCCCTGATCCTTGACTTCGAACAAAGAAAACGAGGAGTGGATGCCTGCCGTGACTTGACTGAAAAGTAAACCGTGGACTTTTATTCTATGGAAAAAATCGTCACGAGTGACGATACTAGGTGTTGACATGAATCACCGGAAAACAAAGTGCAGAAACACACACGAAAGGTCAACGCTTTGGCAATATAATCGACATTCAAGCTAATGTAACGCTCGAGTTCAACAACATCCCAAAGGAGGAGTTATCTGAGAGTTTCACATGGCTGTATCAGAATTCTGTGCGACATAATCAAGTGGGAGGAAACTATGTAGAACACCTGAAGCATGAGTGCCACCATCTTAACTTTGCTCTATTTTTTATTAATCCAGTCTCGAAACTTTTTGGACTGACGAGATACTACATGCCACATTTGGAAGCCCACTACCTTACTTAGACTTTGCTCGCCAGAAAGTGACAACTTATTAATAAAATTACCCTTAAAACACGTTATTTCGCGCCATTGCCAACTCACTTTCGAGAAGTAATGATCAATTTTTTTATTTCTTTTGAATTTTGTCGATAATAGATGCAGTTGAACTCCGTGACTGTTCCTTTATAGGATGTAAAATAATAACCGATACCAGTCGCAATAGAAGGTGATTTTATTTAACATGCCATCGGTTTCGGGCTTGATCCCATCATCAGGTGATTTACGTTCATTTACATAGTGTTGTAGGTCAATATAGCTGGAGTATCCGTATAATTTCCACATTAAATTCATCACATTTTTTACAAAAGTATTTCGATGTTTTCAGTGTAACTGTCTAATAACACTTCCGTGACTTTGATACAGTAGTGGCACTTTAGATGTTAGTAACTTCAGAAGCACACGCACTCACAGTACCTAACGTGTTTACTTTGGAAAATGGAGGTTTTTGTAAAAAATGTGATAAATGTAATATGGAAGTGACATCCCTAGTCCAGCTATATTGATCTGAAACATAGAGTATGAAAACATGTAAATTAATTTAAACCGGCTCATGGTGGAACGTGCTCGAAGCCTGTCTTTATTTGTTTCTTTTTCTGCTTTTCATTACTTTCCCCTGATTTTCTGGAGAGTCAACATTGATTTAGTAAAAACGAAATTTGTCCATCGTTTTGTTGCCTCGGTGTGTATGATAACGGATTTTACTCGTTCGCCCTGTATTCGCTCTCTTCCTCTATCGAAGAAACATGCTTCACTACATTTAGCTGCCTAAATCCCGGTTATAGTCAGCGCTATTTAATCACTCGGGGATGTTTCCGCCACCCACACTTCAAAACTATAACTGTATTCTAAACGAACATTTTTGTCCTAATTATAATAACAATGTTTCAGTGTTCATTTTTTATTTTTTCAAAAATCACCGAACGACGCACGGATAATCCGTAAGACGGTTAATCGGAAGCTCACTGCAACTGTTAATTACTGGACACTCACACTATGCAGTTCGTTTTGGGTATTCTTCTCCAGTCGTGCGTTCCTTTTCCGTTCTTTTATACTGCGGCTGAAGTCACTGAGGTGTAAATATCTGCTCTGCACTCAAGATAAAGCTTCAACGAACTTTTTCTCATTCTACGAGAGACACTTCTTGAAGTTGGCACACATATCTTCGTGAAAAATGTCTCCTTCGCATCATCTGCTGTACCTTCCGCCGTCGTTCTACTTTTCCCATCAGATAGCAAACGGCACGGCTGTCCTATGTTACCCCATCTCTACATTTATATAGTGCACACATCAATATTCTACCATTCACTACATGGTGATATTATGTCACGCTCAAAAGCATCCGCACGACATGGATTGAGTTCCGCCTGATTTGCAAGCAGCCCACATAATGTAGCTGTCTTACAGGTACTCTAATCTTTTTGCAGCACAGTCATTTGATTACACAAATGGAGACCACAAAATATCCCTGGAGAACACTGCTCTATATGGCAATGAATCCAGATGCCAATTAACACAATGATATTGCATATAAGGGGAAACAAGTTATTAGAGATGAGACATTCCTTAGTCCTAGTGAACTTAAATTTATTACAATAAGTGACTTCCCAAACATTGATACCACCCACACTAGTACTAAGACATCTAATACCCATAACTCTCTCACATAAACCAGTCAGTGTACATCAGTCAAATCTAAAACTTTGGTAATATTAGATTTTGCATCAATATCTGGGCTCCCAAAGTTTTGTGATAATTCGAAATGTTGTTTCTACCTAAAATGATTTCGATCCACCTATTAACCGTTGTTAACTTGGCGACGTTTTTTCCATGAACTAGTTAAAGAACAAACCAGTTCGAAAGACAACACTTCTAAGGGGCTATCAAAACGTTTAATCTTGATGGCGTTGCCGCAGTGTATAAGCAACTTAGCGCACACTGATGCGGGTATATAAGCACCGACATGTAGGAAAGGGATCAGTGTGGCGTTCGTGTCTTTCCGACGAGCGTGCGGTAAATGCGACAGCGTGAACTATGGCGACGTTGTTACCAAATGCTCCGAACTGGACCAACGTACTGTTATCCTTTTCTTGGCTGCCGAAAGACAAACGCCAACGAACATCTATTGGAGAGTGAAGAATATACACTGAAGCGCCAAAGAAACTGGTACAGGAATGCGTATTCAAACACAGAGATATGTAAACAGGAAGAATACAGCGCTGTGGTCGGCAACGCCTATATAAGACAACAAGTGTCTGGCGCAGTTGTTAGATTGGTTACTGTTGCTAAAATGGCAGGTTAGCAAGATTTAAGTGAATTTGAATGTGGTGTTATAGTCGGCGCACGAGCGATGGAACACAGAATGGTTCAAATGGCTCTGAGCACTATGGGACTTAACATCTAAGGCAGGGCCGCACAAACACGGAAAACCGCACGCGTGCAAAGCGAGGAGCAGCGAGTGCCTGCACAGTGCATCGGTTCAACTCGGCATACTTCGCCTCAACTCGGCTTGCTAGGTGAGGCCGTCGCTGTGCGCTGCCGAATGCGCTGCCCGACGGCTTAGTCAACATTGGAATACGTAAGCGAAAGACAATTACCGGAATAATGGAACCATCTGCTCCAAAAAAAGGGAAAATTGCCCAAAGTCAATTTAAACCGGAATGGGAACTCTCCTACTTTTTTGTGCCTTGTGACGATAAAGCCAAATGTCTAATCTGCGGTACACTAATCACGTGTGTCAGAAAATCGTCTATTGAAAGGCACTACACCAAATTGCATTCATAAAAGTATAGTGATATAACAGGGGATGCTAGAGAGGAAGAGTTACGGAAGTTGCAAACTCTTGCAGAAGAGAATTCTGTATCTTAAAACGAGGTTTGTTGCAAGTACTTTAGCTTGTATATTTTGGTTAAAGGTCATGCGAAATGAAATAACATTAGTTTAGATTCCTTAGTTTTCGTTTTCGCATACATTATTTCTAACATCTCTTTTTTTCTTTACTTTAGGGTGAAGAAGATGAGGGGTGTTGCGAAAGGACACTCAGAGCTAGTTACAAAGTTACTCTACGTTTAGCTGGAACTGGGAGGCCATTTATGGACGGGCCATTAATAAAAAACATTATGTTGGACGTAGTAGAGACAATGAATCCCACATTAGCTCCCGCGTACAGCAGAATACCACTTTCCAGAATGACAATACATCGGAGAATCAACGACATTGCTGAAAATTTGCATGAATAACTGGCAGCAAAAATTGAAAACTTCCTAGCGTACTCCATCGCACTTGATGAGTCCACGGATATTAACGACACGGCTCAGTTAGCAGTATTTTTGCGTGGCGTGGACGACGACCTACATGTAACCGAAGAGCTCCTGGATATGATTTCGTTGAAGGACACTGTTACAGGGGCGGATATTTTAGCAGCTGTTGAAATGGCAGCTGAAGGAATAGGACTCCCTTGGGAAAAGCTGTTTTCGTAACCACAGACGAGGCACCAGCAATATGCGGTCAAGCAAAAGGGCTTATTGGCCTACTGCGGAAAAAACTTAACATGCCGAATTTACCTTCCGTTCATAGTTTTGCACACCAAGAGGCTCTTTGTGCGAAAGTTATCGGTCTTCAAGATGTGATGAAGGTAGTGGTGCGTATCGTGAACTACATTCGTTCTCATGGACTCACTCATCGTCAATTCAAAGAATTTTTGATTTCCTTTGGAGAGGAGTATCCAGATATTCCCTACCACCTGAGGTGCGCTGGCTGAGCAAAGGGAAAGTGATTTCCCGAATTTTTCGACTACGCCACACTGTGGCTCAGTTTTTGGAGAGCAAAGGATGTCCGGAGTCACTTTTTCATGACCCTGAATGGGTAGCTGATTTAGGATTTTTAGCAGACATTATGACTCTCCTAAATGATTTTAGTCTGAAACTCCAAAACGAAAACAATCTCATCAACGATATGATCAGCAAAATAAACTCTTTCCAGTATAAACTGAAGCTCCTCGAAAACAACCTTTCAGAGAAAAATACGCAATACTTTCCTGAACTAGGTAAGTGATATATAAATTTTACCTTTATTAAAACAGCCTGATTTTTATAACCGCTCTAATCAAAACGGTACTATATTTTTGTTTGACAGCATCTGTGCATGAAGGAGCGCGCTTTGAAAAATACGTCGAAGTGCTACAATCCCTTGAAAATGAGTTTAACGACCGATTCCAGGGAATGTGCCGGTGTATGACATACGGCTAAATAAAGGAGATTGCGTTACGTATGCAAGTGTAACATTACATTAAAACCAATAGTACACATTACATATTTATTCAAATCTATCGCATTTTAGTACTTCGAAACAAAGGCTTGCATTACTTTCATTTATTAACATTGGCTTTGTTATTGTTTCAGGAAATTACCTACCTGCAGTCAATTCTCGATGTTTTTGTGAAACCTTTTTCGATGGATATTGAAAGTGCACCTTCAGATTTACATTTCGAACTAATTGATTTGCAAAGCGATGTTCACCGAAAGGATGTGTTTTACAACACAAGGTTTGCTCCAATTCTACCATAATTTGCCGAAGGAAGAATTTCCCAAGTTACACAGAGAAGCAGCGAAGATTCTTTCTACACTCCTGGAAATGGAAAAAAGAACACATTGACACCGGTGTGTCAGACCCACCATACTTGCTCCGGACACTGCGAGAGGGCTGTACAAGCAATGATCACACGCACGGCACAGCTGACACACCAGGAACCGCGGTGTTGGCCGTCGAATGGCGCTAGCTGCGCAGCATTTGTGCACCGCCGCCGTCAGTGTCAGCCAGTTTGCCGTGGCATACGGAGCTCCATCGCAGTCTTTAACACTGGTAGCATGCCGCGACAGCGTGGACGTGAACCGTATGTGCAGTTGACGGACTTTGAGCGAGGGCGTATAGTGGGCATGCGGGAGGCCGGGTGGACGTACCGCCGAATTGCTCAACACGTGGGGCGTGAGGTCTCCACAGTACGTCGATGTTGTCGCCAGTGGTCGGCGGAAGGTGCACGTGCCCGTCGACCTGGGACCGGACCGCAGCGACGCCGGATGCACGCCAAGACCGTAGGATCCTACGCAGTGCCGTAGGGGACCGCACAGCCACTTCCCAGCAAATTAGGGACACTGTTGCTCCTGGGGTATCGGCGAGGACCATTCGCAACCGTCTCCATGAAGCTGGGCTACGGTCCCGCACACCGTTAGGCCGTCTTCCGCTCACGCCCCAACATCGTGCAGCCCGCCTCCAGTGGTGTCGCGACAGGCGTGAATGGAGGGACGAATGGAGACGTGTCGTCTTCAGCGATGAGAGTCGCTTCTGCCTTGGTGCCAATGATGGTCGTATGCGTGTTTGGCGCCGTGCAGGTGAGCGCCACAATCAGGACTGCATACGACCGAGGCACACAGGGCCAACACCCGGCATCATGGTGTGGGGAGCGATCTCCTACACTGGCCGTACACCACTGGTGATCGTCGAGGGGACACTGAATAGTGCACGGTACATCCAAACCGTCATAGAACCCATCGTTCTACCATTCCTAGACCGGCAAGGGAACTTGCTGTTCCAACAGGACAATGCACGTCCGCATGTATCCCGTGCCACCCAACGTGCTCTAGAAGGTGTAAGTCAACTACCCTGGCCAGCAAGATCTCCGGATCTGTCCCCCATTGAGCATGTTTGGGACTGGATAAAGCGTCGTCTCACGCGGTCTGCACGTCCAGCACGAACGCTGGTCCAACTGAGGCGTCAGGTAGAAATGGCATGGCAAGCCGTTCCACAGGACTACATCCAGCATCTCTACGATCGTCTCCATGGGAGAATAGCAGCCTGCATTGCTGCGAAAGGTGGATATACACTGTACTAGTGCCGACATTGTGCATGCTCTGTTGCCTGTGTCTATGTGCCTGTGGTTCTGTCAGTGTGATCATGTGATGTATCTGACCCCAGGAATGTGTCAATAAAGTTTCCCCTTCCTGGGACAATGAATTCACGGTGTTCTTATTTCAATTTCCAGGAGTGTATGTTTGGTTCCACTTGTGTATTTGAAAGGTTGTTTCTGTTTTATCTTGTACAAAAACTAGATTGCGTGGGAGTATTTCTAATTGTAATTTAAAAAATTCTCTCAGAATTACTGTCAGCCAATCTCTTATTCCAGATCTTAGTAGCATAATTGCAAATAAAATAAAGAGCACATAGGAAGATACATTTGTGCTGAAACCAAATTTAAAATTGTTACCATTACAGTTATTATATAAATCTCTTTTGTACCGGTACACCAAACTAAGCTCTCCACCTAGTGTACATTAGTGTTTGGCAATGACGAAGACAACAGCGTAAAAGCTTTGAAACAGGTCGAGACAGGCGGCGCGAGCGACACAAGCTAAGGAAGTGAGAGGCAGCGCTGTTTCGCAAAGCCGAGGAGTGGGGGGTCTGCACCGTCGTCAACATAGCGCAGCCGTCTTCTGCACTCTGCACTGTGCGATGCACCGGTGCATGCACCTTGTGCGGCTCTGGTCTAAGGTCATCAGTCCCCTAGAACTTAGAACTGCTTAAACCTAACTAATCTAAGGACATCACACACATTCATGCCCGAGGCAGGAGTCGAACCTGCGACTGTAGTGGTCGCGCGGTTCCAGACTGAAGCGCCTAGAACCGCTCGGCCGCATCGGCCGGTGGACACAATCTCCGAGGTGGCAATGAAGTGGGGATTTTCCCGTACGACTATTTCACGGGTGTACCGTGAATATCAGGAATCCGGTAAAACATCAAATCTCCTACACCGCCGCCGGAAAAAGATCCTGCAAGAACAACGACGACTGAAGAGAACCGTTCAACGTGACAGAAGTGCAACTCTTCCGCAAATTGCTCCATATTTCAGTGCCGGGCCGTCAACAAGTGTCAGCGTGCGAACCATTCAATGAAACATCATCGATATGGGCTTTCGGAGCTGAAGGCCCACTTGTGTACCCTTTATGACTGCACGACACAAAGCTTTATGCCTCGGCTGGGCCTGTCAACAATTGACTGTTGATGACTGGAAACACGTTGCCTGGTCGGACGTGTCTCGTTTCAAATTGTATCGAGCAAATGGATGTGTTCGGGTATGGAAACAATCTCATGAATCCATAGACCCTGCGTGTCAGCAGGGGACTGTTCAAGCTGGTGGAGGCTCTGTAACGATGTGGGGTGTGCAGTTGGAGTGATGTGGGATTCCTGATACGACTCTGACAATTGACACGTACGTAAGCATCCTGACTGATCACCTTCACCCATTCATGTGCACTGTGCATTCCGACGGACTCGGGGAATTCCAGCAGGCCAATGCGACACCCAACGCGTTCAGAGTTGATTGGCGACTCCATGCAGTGTCCTGTGCACCACGACCATATAATGGGTATACTTGGAAGGAGAGACAGTATTGGTCGTATTTTTTTATTTTATTGAACGCAAAATCGATTTTCGGTCACAAGCTTACAGCGGTGATCGCTGTAAGCTTGTTGACACCAGTGCCTACCAATTTAAGTTATATATTACAGCACTGAAGATGGTCACTAAGTGACCGCAAATCGATTTTGCGTTTAATAAAACAAAAAAAAATAAATAAATAAAATAAAAGAAAATACGACCAATGCTGTCTCTCCTTCCAAGCGTTCAGAGTTGCTACAGAATGGCTCCAGGAACACTCTTGTGAGTTTAAACACTTCCGCTGGTCAAAAACTCCCCAGGCATGAACGTTACTGAGCATATCTGGGATACCTTGCACCACGCTCTTACGGTTTTATTAACAGCCCTGCATAACTCATGGTGTCAGTTCCCTCCATCACTGCCGGCCGCTGTGGCCGAACGGTTCTAGGCGCTTCAGTCCGGAATCACGAGGCTGCTACGGTCGCAGGTTCGAATCCTGCCTCGGGCATGGATGTGTGTGATGTCCTTAGGATAGTTAGGTTTAAGTAGTTCTATGTTCTAGGGGACTGATGACCTCAGAAGTTAAGTCCCATAGTGCTCAGAGCCATTTGAACCAACCCTCCATCACTACTTCAGACAATAGTCGAGTCCATGAAAAGTCATGTTGCGGCACTTTTGCCTTGCCGCGGGGACCTACACATCATTAGGTACGTGTACCAGTTTCCTTGGCTCTTCAGTATACATGGAGCAGCATGTGCTACTCCTTCGTGATAGCGCAAGTCCCCATATCGCGAATGTCGTAATGTAGAAGTTGCGCCATTTCAAGTGGGAGACAATCAAGCATCAGTACTATAATCCAGATCTCTCCCCATACGATTATTACGTTTTCGATTCCTTGAATGGTTGACGATTCATGTCGGACGAGGATGTGCAGCAGACAGTTACGGACTTCTTCACGCAGCAGAACACGCTGTTTCATCAACCTGCTGCACTGGTGGGATGATTGCTTCAATGCTGATGGCGATTTTTCTGATTGGCATACCGGTTCTAGATTGCACGGCCTTCTAACGGAAACTTTTTGACCGTTCCTTATAATAGCGTCAGACGCTCTACGGAAATCCCAAAATCAATAGCGTGTTCCCAGTAATACCACAGTCTTCGTGATGGCACGTGGATCTCTATACAATTCTAAAGTCATTTGTCGCTCTTGCTCTCTAGCACAAATTGACATTAAATGTCTAAGGTACTTTTGAGCAGGTAGTTCTGCACATGTTTGAACTTTAAATGATAAGACGAAAGATCTTGTTCCGGATATGGATTCAAATCCAACAACTACAACCAATGCTAACTAACTAAAGTTTTCGTGCGTGAATGAGACTCGAATACAGTAGTTATCGTCATTGGTGACTAGGCAAGAAGGTACGAAATATCTAGCTTTTGACCAGTAGCAGCTACCAAGTCTTAAGTTGATACAGGATTTTCCTCTTCACCAGACACAAGATATGTTAAATATATTTTGATTCACAAGGAACGAAGTGTGGGCACCTTTGGAAATGGTGTGACTTTCGTGTTGGAAGATTCGACCAGTTCTAATCGTATTGTTAACTAAGTACAATCACTTGTTAGATATCGAATTTATACGCTAGTAGCCCCCCCATGAACCATGGACCTTGCCGTTGGTGGGGAGGCTTGCGTGCCTCAACGGTGCAGATGGCCGTACCGTAGGTGCAACCACAACGGAGGGGTATCTGTTGAGAGGCCAGACAAACATGTGTTTCCTGAAGAGGGGCAGCAGCCTTTTCAGTAGTTGCAGGGGCAATAGTCTGGATGATTGACTGATCTGGCCTTGTAACATTAACCAAAACGGCCTTGCTGTGCTGGTACTGCGAACGGCTGAAAGCAAGGGGAAACTACAGCCGTAAATTTTCCCGAGGACATGCAGCTTTACTGTATGATTAAATGATGATGGCGTCCTCTTGGGTAAAATATTCCGGAGGTAAAATAGTCCCCCATTCGGATCTCCGGGCGGGGACTACTCAAGAGGACGTAGTTATCAGGAGAAAGAAAACTGGCGTTCTACGGATCGGAGCGTGGAATGTCAGATCCCTTAATCGGGCAGGTAGGTTGGAAAATTTAGAAAGGGAATTGGATAGGTTAAAGTTAGATATAGTGGGAATTAGTGAAGTTCGGTGGCAGGAGGAACAAGACTTTTGGTCAGGTGATTACAGGGTTATAAATACAAAATCAAATAGGGGTAATGCAGGAGTAGGTTTAATAATGAATAAAAAAATAGCAGTGCGGGTTAGCTACTACAAACAGCATAGTGAACGCATTATTGTCGCCAAGATAGACACGAAGCCCATGCCTACTACAGTAGTACAAGTTTATATGCCAACTAGCTCTGCAGATGATGAAGAAATTGATGAAATGTATGACGAGATAAAAGAAATTATTCAGGTAGTGAAGGGAGACGAAAATTTGATAGTCATGGGTGACTGGAATTCGTCAGTAGGAAAAGGGAGAGAAGGAAACATAGTAGGTGAATATGGATTGGGGGGAAGAAATGAAAGAGGAAGCCGCCTTGTAGAATTTTGCACAGAGCTTAACTTAATCATAGCTAACACTTGGTTCAAGAATCATAAAAGAATGTTGTATACCTGGAAGAATCCTGGAGATACTAAAAGGTATCAGATAGATTATATAATGGTAAGACAGAGATTTAGGAACCAGGTTTAAAATTGTAAGACATTTCCAGGGGCAGATGTGGATTCTGACCACAATCTATTGGTTATGAACTGCAGATTGAAACTGAAGAAACTGCAAAAAGGTGGGAATTTAAGGAGATGGGACCTGGATAAACTGAAAAAACCAGACGTTGTAGAGAGTTTCAGGAAGAGCATAGGGGAACAATTGACAGGAATTGGGGAAAGAAATACAGTAGAAGAAGAATGGGTAGCTCTGAGGGATGAATTAGTGAAGGCAGCAGAGGATCAAGTAGGCAAAAAGACGAGGGCTAATAGAAATCCTTGGGTAACAGAAGAAATATTGAATTTAATTGATGAAAGGAGAAAATATAAAAATGCAGTAAATGAAGCAGGCAAAAAGGAATACAAACGTCTCAAAAATGAGATCGACAGGAAGTGCAAAATGGCTAAGCAGGGATGGCTAGAGGACAAATGTAAGGATGTAGAGGCTTGTCTCACTAGGGGTAAGATAGATACTGCCTACAGGAAAATTAAAGAGACCTTTGGAGAGAAGAGAACCACTTGTATGAATATCAAGAGCTCAGATGGCAACCCAGTTCTAAGCAAACAAGGGAAGGCAGAAAGGTGGAAGGAGTATAGAGGGTTTATACAAGGGCGATGTACTTGAGGACAATATTATGGAAATGGAAGAGGATGTAGATGAAGATGAAATGGGAGATAAGATACTGCATGAAGAGTTTGACAGAGCACTGAAAGACCTGAGTCGAAACAAGGCCCCGGGAGTAGACAACATTCCATTAGAACTACTGATGGCCTTGGGAGAACCAGTCGTGACAAAACTGTACCATCTGGTAAGCAAGATGTATGAGACAGGCGAAATACCCACAGACTTCAAGAAGAATATAATAACTCCAATCCCAAAGAAGCAGGTGTTGACAGATGTGAAAATTACAGAACTATCAGTTTAATAAGTCACAGCTGCAAAATACTAACGCGAATTCTTTACAGACGAATGGAAAAACTGGTAGAAGCGGACCTCGGGGAAGATCAGTTTGGATTCCGTAGAAATGTTGGAACACGTGAGGCAATACTGACCTTACGACTTATCTTAGAAGAAAGGTTAAGAAAAGGCAAACCTACGTTTCTAGCATTTGTAGACTTAGAGAAAGGTTTTGACAACGTTAACTGGAATACTCTCTTTCAAATTCTGAAGGTGGCGGGGGTAAAATGCAGGGAGCGAAAGGCTATTTACAATTTGTACAGAAACCAGATGGCAGTTATAAGAGTCGAGGGGCATGAAAGGGAAGCAGTGGTTGGGAAAGGAGTGAGACAGGGTTGTAGCCTCTCCCCGATGTTATTCAATCTGTATATTGAGCAAGCAGTAAAGGAAACAAAAGAAAAATTCGGAGTAGGTATTAAAATTCATGGAGAAGAAGTAAAAACTTTGAGGTTCGCCGATGACATTGTAATTCTGTCAGAGACAGCAAAGGACTTGGAAGAGCAGTTGAACGGAATGGACAGTGTCGTGAAAGGAGGATATTAGATGAACATCAACAAAAGCAAAACGAGGATAATGGAATGTAGTCAAATTAAATCGGGTGATGCTGAGGGGATTAGATTAGGAAATGAGACACTTAAAGTAGTAAAGGAGTTTTGCTATTTAGGGAGTAAAATAACTGATGATGGTCGAAGTAGAGAGGATATAAAATGTAGACTGGCAATGGCAAGGAAATCGTTTCTGAAGAAGAGAAATTTGTTAACATCGAGTATAGATTTAAGTGTCAGGAAGTCGTTTCTGAAAGTATTTGTATGGAGTGTAGCCATGTATGGAAGTGAAACATGGACGATAACCAGTTTGGACAAGAAGAGAATAGAAGCTTTCGAAATGTGGTGCTACAGAAGAATGCTGAAGATAAGGTGGGTAGATCACGTAACTAATGAGGAGGTATTGAATAGGATTGGGGAGAAGAGAAGTTTGTGGCACAACTTGACTAGAAGAAGGGATCGGTTGGTAGGACATGTTTTGAGGCATCAAGGGATCACAAATTTAGCATTGGAGGGCAGCGTGGAGGGTAAAAATCGTAGAGGGAGACCAAGAGATGAATACACTAAGCAGATTCAGAAGGATGTAGGTTGCAGTAGGTACTGGGAGATGAGGAAGCTTGCACAGGATAGAGTAGCATGGAGAGCTGCATCAAACCAGTCTCAGGACTGAAGACCACAACAACAACAAGAACACGCTAGTAGCGAAATGTTGCAGTCTGCAAAATTCTCTCTACACTTTCTGGACATTTATGGGCGAATGGCGGTGTGTTACAGTTGGTGAAGGAAGGTTTTCTTAGTAACGTGGTCAAGCGGCAGTGACTGTCAGGCCGCAAACAGGTACGAAGTATACTGAGGCAAATGTGAGTTGTGGCGTTGTATTGTTGGAAGAATGTCTGTGAAGTCGATGAAGAAAGAGCACTAGTGTTACCTCAGCAACGTCCCTGTGTTATCACTGCTGCAAAGAAAACCCATGACCCGTCGATGGTGTTCAGCAACGTTCTGTATGGTCTCGTTGTTACTTGCCTAGTAAAACGCTTTGAAACGTTCAGTGGATCCAACTGTAATACGGAACTATCTGCGAAAACAACACCTTATGTGCCACTTTTCTAGACGTCGTTGGTCTTCGCTTGCCATTTGAAACTGAGGCTTCGATGCCACGAAATTCGTGTAGAAAAAAGTATGCTGCATCGATCTGGATTTCAAAGTTTTCATTGTAACACTGGCAGTTATATTTGGCACAAAACTTAAGGTTACGGACATGAGGTTTTCCTTGCGATCCCCACGCGAGACGTTGCTATGAAGTTTACTCATGGAGGCGACCTCACTGGTGTCTTATGCGCTACCTATTTTCGCTGCAGGAATGTTTTCCCGCATAAAAAGTGCTTCTGCTGTGCGTAGGTGACATAGACTTGTTTGGGGAACAATATCGTCCCTGTTGGAGATATTTTAAGGTAACCCACGTCATGCTACATTACAGATGACAGGGTAAGCAAAGCAATAAGGCTTACAATCTACCTGGTTGTATGTAGCACGGCCCAGAGTTATTATGCACTGTCGCGATTACTGTACATGCACCTCTAGTTGGACACAATCTTCTTTTGCGACGCGTACATATAAACAATGCTTCTCCTCGTGTAATAGTATACTTTGCTTTGGGCTCACGAAAGCCAGGGCGTTTATGAGACGAGACGAGTGTGGTCAAAAATGCTAAACGTTAAAAACTGAACGATGAATTAAAATTAAAAAAAAAGTACTAGAAAATCAGAAGTACTCATTGATACACACACACACACACACACACACACACACACACACACACAAACACACACACACACACACACACACTCACACAAGCACACGCCCGCACACACGTGCAAACGCTCACAGAAATACTAAAATCTTGTTTGTGAACTGATAATAAAATAAAGGGTGATTCAATAGAGTTGTCTAAAATACTGGAACAGATGAATGTCACTGATTATTGGAGCAAAATAAGATGCGCTGGCCACTCAGTAGCTCACAAAAACCTCCAACCTAAAACTTGATCTGAAATCCAGACCCTTACACAAAATTTTCAAAATATGCCACATTCGTTTCGGCGTTGGCGAAAATAAAGGGCAGATCTCCACTTAAAAAATTTACTTCAATTCTCTCATCAAAATATAACATGCACATAAAGTGTGGCATATGGGGATTAGTGCGTCACAGGAGTCGCCAAAGTATGAAGCCATTAATTTTAGAACTGCGTTGAATCTGGAGGCGAGTCAGGCTGACCTCATCGCATCCGAGTAACAAGTAAGAGATCGGACTTGGCCGGATGGCTGGCTTCACTGCCTCTCTGCGTCAGCCTCATTCCCACACATGACGACTCTCTCCACTGAAGAAGGATGGCGCTTTGCATCATGTTGTTTTCGCTACACGCCTCTTTGGCTTTATGGTCTGCCTGCTCACTCACCCACATTGCAATAGCCCCTTTGTTATTAGCACAAACTTTCAAATCTGTACTTCTCACATTAGGTGAGGTAATGCTGATAGACTAGCCCGAAATCCGATTAAATGGCTGTACCAATTCTATCGAGAGGCGTGAAATTTGACATTGACCGAAGACGTCAAGAGCTGAAAGTAACCAAATAACTTACCATGCCGGGAAGTACGAAGGCCGTTGAATAAGAAATGCAACACATTTTTTTTCAGTCAATTTCGGTTGAAAAATGCGTAGTTTGTTGTGAGACATCGTGGGCCATTCCCGCTTCAGCCCTTATAGTTTCATGAAGTTCCGATAGGTGGTGGGGTTATACGCAGCCTTCAAAATGGTGTCCGCAATGGAGGTGTGTTCCAAGCAGAGAGCATTAAGTTCATTTATTTATTTATTTGGCGGGAAACCACAGTATCGAAGATATTCATAGCATCGAAGAAGCAATGACGGAAATAAAAGAAAATTTAAAATCAACATAAACAGTCTCAAACGCAAGAAACATTTCTTTTTTGTTTGAGGTTAACTGTAAAAACGTTTCTGTTCTCTAAAAGAAATATTCTCAAAAGTTAATTAAAGAAAGGTCCAGGAGTGGAATTAAAATTCAAGATGAAAGGATATCAATAGGTAAGATTCACTGATGACATTGTTATCCACAGTAAAAGTGAAAAAGATCTACAGGATCTGCTTAATGGAATGAACAGTCTGATAAGTACAGAATGTGAATTGAGAGTAAACAGAAGAAAGGCAAAGGAATGAGAAGTAGCAGAAATGAGAAACTTAATATCAGAATTGGTGTTCACGAAGTAGATGAAGTTGAGGAATTATGCTACGTAGGCAAAAAAGTAATCCATTACGGACGGAGCAAGGAGGACATGAAAAGTGGACTAGCATTGTCAAAAATGGCATTCCTGTCCAAGAGTATATCTGCTAGTATCAAACGTAGGCCTCAATTTGAGGAAGAAATTTCTAAGAATGTACGTTTTGAGGGCAGCATTGTATGGTAGTGAACCATGGACTATGGGAAAACCGGAAAAGAAGAGGCTCGCAGCATTTGAGATGTGGTGCTACAGAAAAATGTTGAAAATTAGGTGGACTGATAAGGTAAGGAATGGGAAGGTTCTGCGCAGAATCGTAGAGGAAAGGAATATGTGGAAAATACTGATAAGGAAAAGGGACTGGATGATAGGACATCTGTTAAGACATGAAGGAATGACTTCCATGGTACTAGAGGGAGCTGTAGAGGGTAAAACCTATGGAGGGCGCCGGAGATTGGAATACATCCAGAAGATAATTGAGGACGAAGTGCTACTCTGAGATGGAGAGGTTGGTGACAGGAGAGAAATTTGTGACGGGCTGCATCAAACCAGTCAGATGACTGCTGACTCGAAAATGAAAGATAGAATTGAGGCAGGATGGCTCAATATTTCTGCAGCGGCCATCCAACGGCTTGTTGAGTGCATGTCACGTTGAGTTGCTGCACTGCGCCCGACACGATATTAGGAGGTACCCCAGACATTTGTCACCTCAGTGTAAAACGGCGTTTTGTTAGTATCCCCTAGTCCAGTAGACTAATAAGTTTACAAAAGTCTGTGAACAACATGTAGATTCTGCTGTACTGAATCGTAGCTAGTAATTAAGTTACTTACAGTGTTAGTCTGTAGCGTCTGATCGGTGCGACACACTGTGCACAATGCTATTGTTTAAAGTCTAGAGTGCACGCAACATTGTTTTGGTGTTGCAAAGAACAAGAAACTAAATTGGGCATCACTGTGTGGAACATAGTAGGTGAGGAAGTCTGTCGGGCCGGCCGCTGGTAGCCGAGCGGTTCTGGCGCTACAGTCTGGAACCGCGCGACCGCTACGGTCGCAGGTTCGAATCCTGCCTCGGGCATGGATGTGTGTGTTGTCCTTAGGTTAGTTAGGTTTAAGTAGTTCTAAGTTCTAGAGGACTTATGACCTCAGCAGTTGAGTCCCATAGTGCTCAGAGCCATTTGAACCAAGTCTCTTGGAACGGAAATTAATCTCCTCTTTATAACAGAACGTCACCTTGAACCCTAAACTTGTATAGTAATACCCGTTACAGTAAATAGTTTGGAAGTAACCGATACTCCAATGTCCGATTTGAAGGTGTCAGATTCCGTATACAGTTTAACTTTGTTTATGTGGCAATTGTGCCTACAAAAATGGTTCAAATGGCTCTGAGCACTATGGGACTCAACATCTTAGGTCATAAATCCCCTAGAACTTAGAACTACTTAAAACTAACTAACCTAAGGACATCACATACACCCATCCCGAGGCAGGATTCGAACCTGCGACCGTAGCAGTCCCGTGGTTCCGGACTGCAGCGCCAGAACCGCACGGCCATCGCGGCCGGCAATTGTGCCTACAAATTATGACTATTCAGCCACATATAATAGTTTCCAAAGCACATTGTATATACCATTTAGCGTAACCTTGCACCATGCAGAAAAAACTAACTAGCGTTTTCTGTGCATTCCTTCGTATTTAAACTAATGATCCGAAACAAATTGGCCGGCCGGTGTGGCCGTGCGGTTCTAGGCGCTTCAGTCTGAAACCGCGTGACCACTGCGGTCGCAGGTTCGAATCCTTCCTCGGGCATGGGTGTGTGTGATGTCCTTAGGTTAGTTAGGTTTAGGTAGTTCTTAGTTCTAGGGGACTGATGACCACAGATGTTAAGTCCCATAGTGCTCAGATCCATTTGAACCGAAACAAATTGGTAATTGAGAGAAACGTAAAATTACTTATCTCTGTAATTTCTTTACATGTAATATTCTCTGTAAATATTGTCTTTGGCTTCGAGTTAAACCGCTCGAAGACACTTATCTTAGGGCTCGTCGGTACAAGATGGATTTTTGGAACGCGGGGTTCGGGTGTCTTTTTATCACTAGCGTCGGTTGGGTAAAGTTGTGATACATATATATATGGCGGAAGACACTTGATTGTAAATTTGGTGAAAGACAATAAGTTTCATTTTATATTTATGTAGAAATGTTGTTAAATGTGAGAAGATTCATTAAATAGTGATGTGCATAAACTAAAGTAATTCTTTTTCTCTAAAAGACGAAATACCACATGTTATCATAAAAACCGGTTAGTGTCATTCTAACATAAAGAAAACCACGGGAACCTCTAAGCGGAACCACTCCTAGACTCAACGAAGCTAGTATATATACTATGAAGACAATAACGGATCCATCATCGTAAAAGCTAAGTACCAACACTGTTCGTACATGTTAACGACCTCTGTCTAACTTTAAATTTGAACCTCCTGTAGATCCTAAATTTACCATGTGGTCAAAGGGGTAGGACTTGAATACGATCTAACTTATAAACTGTGGAACTTTAGGAAGGAAGAGGTCCGTTAAATCTTCCATTGCAGCAGTGAATAAGTGAGCAGATACTTAGTCCTCTTGACACTGTGCATTTTTTCGCGCTAGTACTGATTGAATCTATTTAATTTCACAAAAAACGGTACAAAGTTGTTGCCTACACTTTCGGAATAACCTGCAAGTTTCGTGCGTCTCCTCCCGCTGACAAAACAATTACTGTGTTTTCAGTCCATCTTGTCCTTCGGGGTCTCATGTTTTTACTTCCTCTTTTGTCCTTCTTACTATGCTGCATCCATGCTTCCTTAGCAGCCATTTGATGTGTCTGACGCCCTCTGAATTCACTTGCAAAGCAGAATTTGGAAACCTCGCAATTACGTAATTTACATAAAACACTACCCACCACCCTCCCGTTTTCTTCATCTGTAAAATCTACTTCAGATATTACACATCGGTATATGCGTGGCGTCCATTATCTCGGAAATCTTCTGATATTTATCACAACAATCTACCATCTTGATACAATGATTTTACCTACCATTTCACCAGAGGACACTTTATTCCATGTTGCAGCAAGGAAACATGTATTCACGCATCTGATAATTAATATCTTTGGGTTGAAGAGACCACAACAACATCCCACACTGAGATTGTATCTGGGACGCAGATCAAGTTTGAAGGTATAGTATCACTGCACCATAATTTTACTAGGCCACTGCCACGAAACACGTTACATCAGTCTTATAAGATAGCTACAAACTAGCAGGTGTACTTTACGTCTGTTTGACAGTTTGAAGTAAATCAGTACAGAAATCAATCCCGATATTGGCATGGGTCTTAAAAGGTATTCATGCTTTTTTCCCCCCTATATTTATAGGCAAGTCCTTTCAACCCATTGTACTATTGTGTAATTTGGTTCTGAAATTTAAATTTGTCTTCAGGTCACTAGAGTCGCATCCCCACCCACCATGGAAGATTGGCACTCCACACCGCGCACTTCTTTAGAACCGTCACGTAAGAAGCTGCTTGTGTGGGGGCGCCACCGTCGACTCGGCGTCGGGATGAGACCGTCAGACTGCCTAACTGGCCGACTTCGAAACCGCAGCCTCTATTTTTGGATGCAATATACGAGATTCGGATAGATGAGATAACTTGGTCTTGTTATTTATTTTAGACTGACTGAAGTTGCGTTGTGGTAACCCACCGTACTCGCATTCAAGTTCACGGTGATTAATGTCCCCCTTCGGTCATCAGGATCTAGGTTTTAGGTGATTTCCATAAATAGATTAAAGCAAATTGTCTGATGATTCCTTCGTAAAAACACATATGCGTCTTCCGTCCCCAATACGTGATAGTGTTCTGCCTGTAAAGACCCTTCCGGCGAGGGACATTATAGGAGTAAGATGTAGATTTGAGCAAGTTTTTTTGTTTTATTATATTTGCCTCTAGGTACATCAATAAAACATGCTTGAACACAGAGAGCTACCTTTCCAGAATCTGATAAAGAAATTAAAACACAAAATCATTGAGACGTATCGATAACACTTAAAAGTAGCGAGGCGTAAAAGTCCCTGCATCTTTTTTTTTTTTTTGGTCATCAGTCTACTGACTGGTTTGATGCGGCCCGCCACGAATTCCTTTCCTGTGCTAACCTCTTCATCTCAGAGTAGCACTTGCAACCTACGTCCTCAATTATTTGCTTGACGTATTCCAATCTCTGTCTTCCTCTACAGTTTTTGCCCTCTGCAGCTCCCTCTAGTACCATGGAAGTCATTCCCTCATGTCTTAGCAGATGTCCTATCATCCTGTCCCTTCTCCTTATCAGTGTTTTCCACATATTCCTTTCCTCTCCGATTCTGCGTAGAACCTCCTCATTCCATACATTATCAGTCCACCAAACTTTCAACATTCGTCTATAGCACCACATCGCAAATGCTTCGATTCTCTTCTGTTCCGGTTTTCCCACAGTCCATGTTTCACTACCATACAATGCTGTACTCCAGACGTACACCCTCAGAAATTTCTTCCTCAAATTAAGGCCAGTATTTGATATTAGTAGACTTTTCTTGGCCAGAAATGCCTTTTTTGCCATAGCGAGTCTGCTTTTGATGTCCTCCTTGCTCCGTCCGTCATTGGTTATTTTACTGCCTAGGTAGCAGATGTTAAGTTTCTCGCTGTTCTCATTTCTACTACTTCTCATTACCTACGTCTTTCTCCGATTTACTCTCAAATCATACTGTGTACTCATTAGACTGTTCATTCCGTTCAGCAGATCATTTAATTCTTCTTCACTTTCACTCAGGATAGCAATGTCATCAGCGAATCGTATCATTGATATCCTTTCACCTTGTATTTTTATTCCACTCCTGAACCTTTCTTTTATTTCCATCATTGCTTCCTCGATGTACAGATTGAAGAGTAGGGGCGAAAGGCTACAGCCTTGTCTTACACCCTTCTTAATACGAGCACTTCGTTCTTGATCGTCCACTCTTATTATTCCCTCTTGGTTGTTGTACATATTGTATATGACCCGTCTCTCCCTGTAGCTTACCCCTACTTTTTTCAGAATCTCGAACAGCTTGCACCATTTTATATTGTCGAACGCTTTTTCCAGGTCGACAAATCCTATGAAAGTGTCTTGATTTTTCTTTAGCATTGCTTCCATTATTAGCCGTAACGTCAGAATTACCTCTCTCGTCCCTTTACTTTTCCTAAAGCCAAACTGATCGTCACCTAGCGCATTCTCAATTTTCTTTTCCATTCTTCTGTATATTATTCTTGTAAGCAGCTTCGATGCATGAGCTGTTAAGTTGATAGTGCGATAAATCTCGCACTTGTCAGCTCTTGCCGTCTTCGGAATTGTGTGGATGATGCTTTTCCGAAAGTCAGATGGTATGTCGCCAGACTCATATTCCGCACACCAACGTGAATAGTCGTTTTGTTGCCACTTCTCCGCCGGCCGGTGTGGCCGTGCGGTTAAAGGCGCTTCAGTCTGGAACCGCGGGACCGCTACGGTCGCAGGTTCGAATCCTGCCTCGGGCATGGATGTGTGTGATGTCCTTAGGTTAGTTAGGATTAATTAGTTCTAAGTTCTGGGCGACTGATGACCTGTTTGTAGACATTAGCGAGGAAGGCACTAACGAATCGGAGTGATTGTTACGTAACTCATTTATTATACCAAACTTCGCAACTGTGTATTGGGATAATATATAGTACACAAAAAGCAAAAATCTAAAAGGCTCTGGATGACCCTTTTGTTGAACGAACGGGCGGCCGTATTCTGAAGAAGTACGAATTCCTCAAATTTGTGTGCGGTTGCTTTATGACAAACGAACACTGAAGTAAAGAGAAATGACATAATAAATCTGAAGCAGGATCTAATAAAAATTTAAATACTTAGAGTGAAATTTTGTGTCTGCAGTTTTGAATAATTATCACCAAAACTTTTGAAAGTACTGTAAAATAGTCGCAATGAAAATAAAGTTGTGCAAATCCCTATAAGTGACGAGGTAAATCGATAAATCTTACTAATTTCATTCTAATTACGGGAAAAACTTTTGGGAAGCTTCAGTGCTGATGGAACTGTTAATGTAACGATTGTTTTTTCTTTTGTGGTACCTCAAGTGGATTCGACATAGGGTTATTAGAAGCTATCTTGTGTTGCTACCTGTACATGAGAAGTATCCAATGTCGCTTGAGGCTATTATTTCTGGATTAATGAGTTCAAAAGCACTCACAGGGTCACAGTCACTGCGTATTTATTTATTTGCATTACTTCATTGCCATCTGAATAGCGCTCCTGCCGCCAGAACTACTACATTGTTATCTAATAACACTATGCACTCGCAGAAAGTTATATTTTTTAACGATTTCAGATAATATCCTCGTCCAAGCAAAAAGTTCTTGTTTCCTTCGCAGCAAGTAGACGTCCTGCGCTCTAGTGCCGAAGAAAGAGTTTGGAATGCGATTTTTGCCCGTGTAATTTCAGATCGATGGTTAAATCTGGGACAAAAGTGGGAACTGCTTAGTCATTGCGGTAGTTCAGCACATCGCTCCAACATTTTCACAGATAACTTCAGTTCACTCATCAAGGATACGGCACTCTGAGACAAAATATCACATTGCACCTCTTATACAGTGATTAACAGCTACAACCGGCCGTGACGTGGTCTGAACAAAGTCCTGGAGATGACATACAAAACATGGTTCAAATGGCTCTGAGCACTATGGGACTTAACTTCTGAGGTCATCAGTGCCCTAGAACTTAGAACTACTTAAATCTAACTAACCTAAGGACATCACACACATTCATGCCCGAGGCAGGATTCGAACCTGCGACCTGCGGCCGCGCGGCTGCAGACTGTAGCGCCTAGAACCGCTCGGCCACTCCGGCTAGCGATGACAGACAGTCACTGTGTAGGCTAACAACACCTCGCGGCGCATAAGCCCACACTCACCGACCGGATGGACGGCAGTGTGGCTGATGTAGGTATGGTGATTTAGTAGGATGAACCGGAGTCTTCGATACAAGCCACGAAGTACAACACAAACACGCACTACTGGCCATTAAAATTGCTACACCACGAAGATGACGTGCTACAGACGCGAAATTTAACCGACAGGAAGAAGATGCTGTGATATGCAAATGATTAGCTTTTCAGAGCATTCACACAAGGTTGGAGCCGGTGGCGACACCTACAACGTGTTGAAATGAGGAAATTTTCCAACCGATTTCTCATTCACAAACAGCAGCTGACCGGCGTTGCCTGGTGAAACGTTGTTGTGATGCCTTGTGTAAGGAGGAGAAATGCGTACCATCACGTTTCCGACTTTGATAAAGGTCGGATTGTAGCCTACCGCGATTGCGGTTTATTGTATCGCGACATTGCTGCTCGAGTTGGTAAAAATCCAATGACTGTTAGCAGAATATGGAATCGGTGGGTTCAGGAGGGTAATACGGAACGCCGTGCTGGATCCCAACGGCCTAGTATCACTAGCAGTCGAGATGACGGGCATCTTACCCGCATGGCTGTAACGGATCGTGCAGCCACGTCTCGATCCGTGAGTCAACAGATGGGGACATTTGCAAGACAACAACCATCTGTACGAACAATTCGACGACGTTTGCAGTAGCATGGACTGCCAGCTCGGAAACCATGGCTGCGGTTACCCTTGGCACTGCATCACAGACAGGAGCGCCTGCGATGGTGTACTCAACGACGAACCTGGGTGCACGAATGGCAAAACTCATTCTTTTTTCGGGTGAATCCAGGTTCTGCTATAAGCATCGGTGTTTGGCGACATCGCGGTGAACGCACTTTGGAAGCGTGTATTCGTCATCTTCTTACTGGCGTGTCACCCGGCGTGATGGTATGAGATGCCATTGGTTGCACGTCTCGGTCACCTCTTGTTCACACTGACGGCTCATAGAACAGTGGACGTTACATTTCAGATGTGTTACGACCCGTGGCTCTACCCTTCATTCGATCCCTGCGAAACCCTACATTTCAGCAGGATAACGCACGACCGCATGTTGCAGGTCCTGTACGGGCCTTTCTGGATACAGAAAATGTTCGAGTGCTGGCCTGGTCAGCACATTCTCCAGATCTCTCACCAATTGAAAACGTCTGGTCAATCGTGGCCGAGCAACTGGCTCGTCACAATACGCCAGTCACTATTCTTGATGAACTGTGGTATCGGGTCGAAGGTGCATGGGCAGCTGTAACTGTACACACCATCCAAGCTCTGTTTGACTCAATGCCCAGGCGTATCAAGGCCGTTATTTCGACCAGAGGTGGTTGTTCTGGGTACTGATTTCACAGGATCTATGCAGCCAAATTGCGTGTAAACGTAATCACGTGTCTGTCAGTTCTAGTATAATATATTTGTCGAATGAATACCCGTTTATCATCTCATCATCTGCATTTCTTCTTGGTGTAGCAATTTTAATGGCCAGTAGTGCAGTTTCCAAAGGACCACCACGCCGCCACAATTTCCAGTTCCCAAAGCGCGAAAAAATAAACACGAATTACGGAATCATACAAATACCATAATAATAGATAACGAACTTAATGCGAAAATTCGATACAATACAGAAAGCCAAACTTCCATTGCTCTAATTGTGTCGTCTGAAGCCACGGTAACTAATTCTGGTATACCGCAGTACGTTACCTGTAATTATTAATAAGGCTTCCTTATCACTTGCTTTAAGGGGTTGAGTCACCATTTGCAGATATACAGTGAGGCGACAAAAGTCGTGGGATACACCCTAATATCGTGGCGGACCTCCTTTTGAACGGCGTGGTGCAGCAAATCGACGTGGCATGGACTCAACAAGTCGCTGACCTCCCCTGTAGAAATATGAGCCATACTGCCTCTACAGCTGCCCATAATTGCGAAAGTGTTGCCGCTACAGGATTTTATGCACGAACTGACCTCTCGATTATATCCCATAAATGTTCGATGGGATTCATGTCGGGCTATATGGATGGCCAAATCATTTGCTCAAATTGTACAGAATGTTCTTCAAACCAATTGCGAATAATTATGGAGCAGTGACACAGCGCGTTCTCACCCATAAAAATTCCATCGTTGTTGCCGAACATGAAGTCCATGAATGGCTGCAGTTAGTCTTCAAGTAGCTAATCATAACCATTTCCAGTCAATGGTCAGTTCAGTTGCACCAGAGGACGCAGTCCATTCCATGTAAACACAACCCACACCATTATGGAGCCACCACCAGCTTGCACAGTGCTTTGTTAACAAGTTTCGTGGGGTTTGCTCCACACTTGAACCCTACCCTCAGCTCAAACCAAGTGAAATCGGGACTGATCTGATCAGGCCAAATTTTCCAGTCGTCTGATACGGTTACGAGCCCGGCAGGGGCGCTGCAGGCGATGTAGTGCTGTTACCAAAGGCACTCACGTCGGTCGTCTGCTGCCATTGTCTGTTAACCCCGAATTTCGCCGCTCTGTGCTAACGGACACATTCGTCAGCATCACACATTGGTTTCTTCGGTTATTTCACGTTGTGTTGCTCGTCCGTTAGCACTAACAACTCGACACAAGCGCCTTTGCTCTCTGTCGTTAAGTGAAGGCCGTCGGCCACTGGTTGTCCGTGGTGAGACGTAATGAGTGAAATTTGTTATTTTCGGCTCGCTCTGACAGTGTGGATCTCGAAAAAATGGTTTATCTAACGATTTCCGAAATGGAATTTCCCATTCGTATAACTGCAACTACCATTCCGAGTTCAAAGTATGTTAATTGCCGTCGTGCAACCGTAATCACGTCAGACACTTTACCACAAGTATCAACTGAATGCAATCGATAGTTCCGCCAATGCACTGGGCTATTATACCTTCTGTACGCGATACTATTGCCGACTACATAGGTGCATATCGCATCCCATAACTTCTGTCATGTCTGTTTATATCTCTAGACTTAGGTATTTTTCAATTCTCGAATCATCAGCTTTCCTTACTTCAGTAACATTAACCTATTTCTGCCTTGAATTATGTTTTTCTTCTGATTTCTACAAATTAGATATTTATGTGTTTATTGTCATCAAAGAAAAGCAATACAACAATGAAAATAAAAAATAATCAATATTTGAAACGAAAAAGGGCGTAACATATATGTCACGCTAGGCAGAACATACATTTTGGGCAGAATATGTGACAGCAAGTAAATTAATACACTGTATGTGATTTACATCAATTTATGCGACAGTACTCACTTTCTGTAATATGGCACAAAACATTCTGTACACAAACCAACATCACAATTGCAGCACATTGTTCTTGGGATTTCTTTGCAGTTTTCCGCCGCACAGCGTCTTCTTTTTTTCTGTGGCACCATGGCTACCAGATGATTTGTTTCATCATATCTACTATCATGCAGCACTCTGCCTTGATTTGAATTACCTGCAGGGGTCCAGGACCTCTTGGTACTGCAGCATTGGAAGTCAGGTAACATTTCACAATGTAGCGCCGGAAGTGCAGCTGAGGCATATTATTTTATGAAGAAGCCAGCCATTATGTATAGAGATATCTAGAAGCCATGTAAAAATTGGTCACCACCATTTCTTTCCTCTGACACTCACTCTATATAACGCTACATTTTCATCCATTCCGTCAGTTCCTCCCATATTTTTGTTGTATTCTCCAATTACATTAGGTCGAAGTACAAGTATTCTTTTCTTCTCTAGTCTAGAATATCGGGCAACGGTGCTGACTGGACTGATACCATGGCTTGTGGAAGCAATTGTTACTGTAGAATTATCTAGCCATCTGGCAACGATTATTCCACTTTCCTTGCTGCTCTTGTAATCAAAATCTCTCTTATTCCTTTTGGACATAGTGTTAGAAGGTATGAGATGACACTCTTTAGGCAGACGATTTTCACGAATAGTCCCACTTGCACCAAAACCTCGTTGCTTCAGGCAAATCAACAATGTTTGTGATGTAAACAGGTTGTCAAAATAAAACCTATAGGGAAGATGTTTATTCTTTTCAGGAAGAGAATCGATCATTTGAATCAAAGGAGCAGCACATTTTCCAAATTCTTTCTCATATTTTTAATTCCTCTGAGGATCAGCTCCTTGGCGTATTTGAAAGTCCACTAGATAACCCACGGTTGTGTTTAGACACCATGCTTTATACCCAAATCTAATGGGCTTACCTTTCAGAAAATGTTTACGTCCATGTCTGCCAAAATACTTTATCACGCTCTCATCGTAAGCCAAAACTTGCTCAGGCTGAAAGTGGAGAGCAAACTTTTTTCTTATCATATTTATTAATGGACGAAGTTTCCACATTCTATCATTAGCATCTATTTTTGTGTTGTCACACGAGTGAATGAATCTCATAATTGTTTCAAACCTGTCCCTTCTCATCGTGCTGTGGACCATTTCATTTCTCATGTCCAATCCAGAATCCCAGTAATATCTTCTGCTAGGTAAAGGATTATAGCCAGAAAGAATTAGAATTCCTAGAAAACCTTTTATCTCTTCATATGTTATTTTTGGATATGACCCGTTCTTGAACAAGGCAAACTTCGTCGATTCAGTGAGAAGAAATTCAATTACTTCGTCGTTCCAAAATAATTTGAGGCACTGAACTGGAGACAAGTTTCGTATTTACTGTAATCACTCTCGGGAAATACAGAACTAACACTACGAAGATCGTCTTTTTTCCAATCTCTGATTACAGTTTTTAAGATCTGTGACTTTTCCTGTTCATCTGGTTTATCGTCAGGAGAGAAATTAATCTCAAGTTCACTACCTAACCTGTTTTGACTTGCTAAAACCACTTCTGCACCAGCCTGGAGTTGCTTTGGTCCAAGATTATCGACGGTTCCTCCCCCATCTTCTTCCCCAGAATCTTCATCCGAATCCAAATTAGCTTCAGAAGGTTCAATAAATATATCTGTTGCATCTTCTTCCTCCCCTTCAAGAATAGCCAGGATAGAGATAGACCTCTAAAGAGAACGAATCGTTATTTTCACTGTTTTGCCTAGTATGAAATATAGCAACACAAAATTAAAACTGTATTTGGAGCCACAAAAATAAGAACAGCATTTTGTAGATGACCATTAACATAAATTTCAGTACCTTTAACATTAAAATCAACCATAATTTAAACAAATTGTATTATAATTTGCTATAAAAATGATACTTACTTCTTATTCCAAGACATAATCTCACTCAGAAAAGCACCAGTCACTGACCACTTAATGCTTGCAACTGACGGAAACCTACCTAAATATGAACAACAAAGCCTCCTTATCTGAAAGCCATACAACAACAGCCACACCAAACGCAGGCATTGTTGCCAACGAGAGAAAACAATGACAGGCTGTTCCGTGACATATATTTTATGCTAGGCAGAAATGGATTAATATTATTGTTCTCTGAACAGCATAAATTTCATCACACTCTCATTTGTGAAAAAATAAGTGTCTGAAGGAAGATGGTGTCATTTCAGATTAACGTAAGGTGTAATCACTGCATACTCTCGTTACTAGGATTGATAATGTTTGAGCTTTGGGAGATTAGAAGTGTATGCTCATTACCTTCTGTGTAAGTAGCCAGACTTGTGGATTTAATAATATTCCCACACCTCTAGATCCATAACATACTCTAAAAACCAAATACATATTACAAACATAGCATTAGCTGACAATACTCACGCCGCCAAGCAAAACAAACCAGAGTGCCATACACGTATGAGGTCACCCACCACACTCCAAGAACGTCACAGTTCAAAGACAACGGGCAATATCGAAGGCTGTTGTTGAGCCAGTTACTCCGCTGTCATATTAACTGAATTTACTCAACAATAGATTTTACTACGATATTGCAGTGCCTGTGTTGTTAAAAAGTAAGATTCATTGTTCCGTCAGGCATGTTTGCGTGTCCGAAGAAACAGGTACTGCAGCGACTACAGCCGTTATGAAACACATGCGATGTACTCGCGGTTGCGAAAATGGACAGCCATTAGCTGTATATTGGAAAGACGGCAATGAAATTTGTGCCGAACCGGGACTCGGGTTCAAGTCACAGTCCCACACTTATTTTCATTGCTGTCATTCCATTATACTGTTAATGGCTGTCCATATCCAGAACCGCGAGTGCATTTAATAATATACACTCACGCTCGTTAAGGATAACTGCAGAATGTGGTGCCACACAACGTGGCACTACACAAAACTGGCGCTAATAGCATAGGCACATAGGGAACACACACGAGACAGATCTGTAAGTCCACGGTATTAGTGGTAAGTTGAGAAAACCGTCCCGAAACAAATGTGCTGCAAAACGGCACCGTTTCCTGCGCATGTACCCCGACATAAATATGGGATATGACCACCATGCACACGTACACAGGCCGCACAACGGATTGGCATATTCCGCATCAGGTGGTCGAGCAGCTGCTGGGGTATAGCTACCCATTCTTGCACCAGTGCATGTCGGAGCTCCTGAAGTGTCATAGAGGTTTGAAGGCGTGCAGCGATACGCCGACCGAGAGCATCCAAGATGTGCTTGATGGGGTTTAGGTCTGGAGAACAGGCAGCCCACTCCATTTGGCTGATATCTTCTGTTTCAAGGTACTCCTCCACGATGGAAGCTCGGTGGGACCGTGCGTTATCATCTATTAGGAGGAAGGCGGGACCCACTGCACCACTGAAAAGGCGTACATACTGGTGCAAAATGACGTCCCGATAAACCTGACTTGTTACAGTTCCTCTCTCAAAGACAGGCAGGGGTGTACGTGCACCAATCACAATCCAACCTCACACCATCAAACTACGACCTCCATACAGTCCCTTTCAATGAAATTAAGAGGTTGGTATCTGGTTCCTGGTTCACGCCAGATGAAAACCCGGCGAGAATCACTGTTCAGACTATACCTGGACTCGTCCGCGAACATAACCTGGGACCACTGTTCCAATGACCATGTACTGTGTTCTTGACACCAGTCTTTACGGGCTCTCCTGTGACCAGGGATTAGTAGAATGCACCTTGCAGGTCTCCAGGCGAATAAACCATGTCTCTTCAGTCGTCTGTAGAATGTGTGTCTGGAGACAACTGTTCCAGTGGCAGCCGTAAGGTCCCGAGCAAGGCTACCTGCAGTACTCCGTGGCAGTCGGCGGGCAATGATTGTGAGATATCGGTCTTCTTGTGATGTTGTACACTATGGACGTCCCGTACTGTAGCGCCTGGACACGTTTATTGTCTGCTGGAATCGTGGCCATAATCTTGGGATCACACTATGTGGCACACGGAGGGCCCGTGTTACGACCTGCTCTGTTTGACAAGTCTCCAGTCACCCTAGTATTCTACATCTCATAACGTCATCAATATGTGTTCTTTGAGCTATATTCAACTCACAGTCACCATTAGCACGTCCGCACACTTACTCGCTGCACCGTACTCTGCGTATGTGGACTGCTGCCAGCGCCGCAGGTCAAATGCACAGCATGGTCATACCCCGAGGTGATTTAAACCCGCAAACCGCCCACAAGAGCGTTGTTTCACCATGTATCAGCATTATCCTTGATTTATGAGCATGAGGTCTTACTGGTCAAGCTGACACTGCAGTCCTGCAGATCTGCGCAGTAATGATTTTTGACGACAGACTTGTCTCAATGGATCATTGTTTCTGGAAACAACCATCATTGTTTACAGTTCGTTTAGTTTTCTGCTGCGTCCTGCTGGCGGTAGATATCTCTATGTTCTTAAATGTTGGAAACCGACGGGAGACATCTGATGAGGACGAGGTACATCACTGTGCCGCAAAGGGCAAGACAGGTTATTTTGTCATGCCCGTTCTTCTCACTTCTCTACATGTCTGGTCTGTTCATTTTACGCAGTAGGTGTTTCTTTCTCCAACTATTCCTAGTGGTACCAAGTTATTAAGTGAAAAATTCAAGAAGTAGTAACCCAAATTAACTTTTCCAATCTCATGTGAGTTCTCATTACAAGCGTCCTTGTCGCATCAATATCTTACTGGTGTGCAGAGGGATGAGAACTTTCATACGACAGCTATGGGATATCTTTCCTGCATGCAAATTTTGAATGTTTCTAGAGCAGAAACCACATACAGTTATTCTCTCAGGAGACGAATAATGTGCGGCCCGTTGCTCCTCCTCTAAAACTAGTTTATCGTGGATCGCTAGAATAACATAAGGTACGAGTAATGTCCACAAAGTAAGTTCCGTTTGGTTGTACAAAACAAACGTGTGCAGACACAGAAAAAATATTTATTGTACAAAAATCTACAACTGTTAAACTTCTTTTCTACATAGCTTCCGAAATTTTGTACGCACCTGTCATTTCGTGACACAAGTTTTTGTATGCCTTCTTAATAGAAGGTTGCCGCCTGTGTATTCAACCATGTGGTAACATGGTCATCATCGTTGAAGTGTTGACCACCAAGAACAGATTTTAGGTGTAAGAAGAGACGAAAGTCGCTAGGAGCGAGGTCCGAGGATGATCAAACGCGTCCCAGAGAAATTCCCGTAAAAGTTGTTTGGTCACATTCGCCGTGTGAGGTCGGGTAATATCGTGGGAAAAAACACCACCTTTTGACAGTAATCCAAGGCGCTTGTTCTGTATTGCGCGGAGCAATTTCCTAATGGTCTTGCAGTAACCATGTGCATTCATTGTTTGGCCTCGTGGTAAGAAATCAATCAGCAAAATGCCTTTTCTGCCCCAAAAAACGGGGCACATGACTTTTCGAGGGCGCTTGTTCTGTATTGCGCGGAGCAATTTCCTAATGGTCTTGCAGTAACCATGTGCATTGATTGTTTGGCCTCGTGGTAACAAATCAATCAGCAAAATGCCTTTTCTGTCCCAAAAAACGGGGCACATGACTTTTCGAGGTGTCAGGATTTGCCTAAGCTTAACCTTCGTTGGGGATGAAGTGTGCCTCCATTCTATTGATTGCCGCATTGTTTCAGGGGTGTCGTACGATACCCAAGTTTCATCCCTCGTGACTATCTGAGAAAGAAAACCATCGCCTTCTTCATTGTAGCGTGTCAAAAACTGAAGTGCACTGCCCATCCGTTGTTTTTCTGTTGTTTAGTAAGAATTTTGAGTACCCAATGTGAGCCGGCCGCTGTGGCCGAGCGGTTCTAGGCGCTTCAGTCCGAGACCGCGCTGCTGCTACGGTCGCAGGTTCGAGTCCTGCCTCGGACATGGATGTGTGTGATGTCCTTAGGTTAGTTAGGTTTAAGTAGTTCTAAGTTCTAGGGCACTGATGACCACAGCAGTTAAGTCCCATAGTGCTTAGAGCCATTTGAACCATTTTTGAACCCAATGTGAGCAAAGTTCTCGAAATTTCAGTTTTTCAGTAACAATTTCATGAATTAGTGATCTTGAGATTTGTGGAACTTCCATAACAAGGGCACTAAGTGTAAACTTACGGTTGTGCTTAATCTTCTCTTCAGTTGTGGGAACCAGTTCATCGGTAACCACTGGCGTCCACTTCGTTCTTCATCGTGCACTTGATCACGTCCTTCATTGAACAGTCTGACTCATCTTCTAACCATTGAATCACTCTTAGCATTTGGTCCGTAAACCTCGCAGATTTGCCGATGAATTTCCTTTGGTTTAACTTTCTTTGCATATAAAAAACGAATCACAGATCTGATTTCACACGCGGCGGCATTTTCAATTAGGGCTGACATTATAAAGATGCACTACAAAGCAAATGTCGGCAGCAGCGATAAGGAAATGACGTACATGTCTTTTCCTTGAGTCAGAGTAACTGCCGCGCGTGCTCGGAACTGCGATAGCAGCGCTACCGCGGATAGAAATAGAAACGGAACTTACTTTGTGCACGACACTCGTATTAAGCGATCGAAAAAAAACTGCAGGTCAGTTTCGTGTTCACGATACGTGTAATTGTACGTCTGTATCAGAACGTCAATCGACTGTAGAATTATGGAACATATTTTATGATCACGCATTATGATTTTTTTGGAAATCGAAAATCTTCTGGAATAAAAATCAAAAAAGATCCCAAAAACATAGGTATTACGAAATTCACCGCACTTCGTTCGTCCATGAGATCCAGAGCGCCATAGACAACGGCACCCTCGTTATTGTGTGATATCGACTATTATTCCTGAATATTAATGCATTTTATTCGGTAATTAGTATTTACAGCACATGATTTGCTAGAATCTGCTATACAACATCGCTGATTGAATTTAGTGTATCATTTGTCTATCACACTGTCCGCGTTTATACATAGTGTTCACTCTTTTTGGTATCGGTATTCTAACGCCAAAAACTACTTGCGGTTTACTCAACCCATTGCATTCCATTCGTGGTAGATGGCGCTCTAATCGACAATTATCAAGTGTTTCTGTTTTTGCAATTAAGATCCAACGTATTTGATTCTACATTTTATTTACGATGTATATGTGTTCAAATGGTTAATACTGATATTCAAACGTTAATCGAATGTTGCAGATGTGACTGTGCAGTACAATTACTATGCATAGACACTGGCATTCCCGAAATGTGTCTAGCAATAGTATTTGTAATGTACAATCAAGTTAGCAACATTCAATTCCATCCTCTCTCACCTTTCCCTCGGCAAGACCCACCTGGCAGTTTTATTCTTCATTGTGTGTGCTCCAAGTGGGTTTTAAGTGTGTTATTCTGGAGTGTTTTTAATACTGTGGCCAACTTTTAACCTGTGCATGTGCATTCAGTGTCTTCTTTGTGTTTTACGAATCGCCAACTGTGTTTTTTAACTTTCTCGTGACTTTTTTACTTGTCCCCCATGAACGTCTCCATGTCAGTGTATTTTTACCTCCATTTTCTCCCCTTACTCTGTTTTATGTTCCCCTTTTTATCGCCTTGTGTATGTAACAGTTTATTCTTGTTTTAGTTGTCATGTCACTCGGATGAAGAGCGGCGGATTGCGCCACTGACAGCCCTCCCCTGCCCCATATGGGCAGGGGAATGAATCACAATAAAGAAAAATAAGAAACATTCAAGTAACGTTTGAACACCAATATCAAGTGTTTGAACACAAAGGTTAACATTTACATCCTAAATGAAATGTAGAATCAAATGCGTCGGATCTTTATTTCAAGAACAGGCATATTTGATATTTGTCGATTACAGCACCATCTAGCACGAACGGAAAACAATGGTTTGAGTAAACTGTATGTATTTTTTGGTGAAGAATCCGAATATGCAGTAAAAACGGGAAGTTCTCATTTGAAAATACGAAGTTGACGCCGCCAAGCATGGGAAGTGGTTAGGAGGTGGCCACTGGCGACTTGTAGCAAATATAGATGTTCGCTTTACTAATATTAATTTTTACTTAGTAAATTTTTTTCGTATAATGTGTCGTTTTCGAAATATTTAGATGCCTCAAGTTAAAACAAACACGTGGTATACAAAGGGTGTCCTATCTAAGTTTGACATCTCCTATATTACCGAAATGAAACAAAATGTGAAAAATGCAATTGGATAGGGATGTATCGAAGTCAGGGGCTAATGCAATAGGTAGGAATCCACAATCCCCACAAACATACAAACATCACTTTCAACAAAAAGTTACGTTTTTTGAAACGGCACTTGCATGTTTTTTCCACCGAAGTGAAGACTAGAGGTAAGATTAGTGGTGACAGACTTGGTTCCACTGCTCTAAACGTTATACATTCTGGAACACTTTAAACAATGCAAACTGTGCCACAATTTCTTCAGAAATCCCGTAACGCGGGTTGCCTTCACTGCCTGATATCTGCTGTAGGCAACCCTTGCTCTGCGCATTACTGAAGAAACTGTGGCACCTTTGGCATCCTTTAAAGTTCACGAATTTCAGAAGGTATGATGTTCAGAGCATTGAACACAAGTCTGTCGTCACTCACTCTACCTCTAGTTACATTTCCGTACAAAAAGATACATGTGCACATTAAAAAACATAATCTTTTGCTGAAAGTGATGATTTTTTTTACATTGTAAATTTCTGCCCAATCTGTGAGCACCTGAAAGGGCGTCCCTGCCCAATTGCATTTTTTACATTTTATTTCGTTTCGAAAGTATGTGGCGTGGTACAGTTAGGTGGGAAGCCCTGTATATGCAGGGTGTCTCGACAGGCGCATTTTCCCTGGTGTTTCGACAAATATCTGCAATTTCACAATTGGAATGTCTGGTTGGATTCAGCCCGAACAAACACCACTCCCAGCGTCGATGGAAAGCATCACTTTGTTTCCAGTTACAAACAAAATGATTTTTAAAACAATTTTGCATGCTATTTCGATAGAGCGGCCACAAAATAAGTCTAACGCGATATTTGTTTTATGAGTGTGTATTAACAGGGACAGTAAAACACAATGAATAACCAGTAACTGAGAAGCGCCTCTGCATGGCGGTTGCAGTCAGCGTGGGCCAGGCTGTGTTATTCTTCGTGTTTTACTGTCCCAGTTAATACATACTAATAAAACAAGTATCACATTAGAATAATTTGGGACCACTCTATCGAACAGGCACGTGAAATTCCGCTACAATTAATGTTTTTTATGACGGAAAATAAGGCGACGCGCTCTGTCGCCACTGGGTATTGCATGAAAGACGTGATGAGAAATATTTGCTTAGGTTGACTCCAGCTACACACAACAATAGTGAAACTGCAGATATCTACACCGGAGAAAATATGCCTGACAACTTTTAGGGGAGAAAAATGGTTCAAATGGCTCTGAGCACTATGGGACTTAACATCTGTGGTCATCAGTCCCCCAGAAATTAGAACTACTTAAACCGAACTAACCTAAGGACATCACACACATCCATGCCCGAGGCAGGATTCGAACCTGCGACCGTAGCGGTCACGCGGTTCCAGACTGAAGCGCCTAGAACCGCACGGCCACACCGGCCGGCTTAGGGGAGACACCTGGTACATATATGCACTCTAAAAGCAAACAAACACCGTCCAGATCAGCCCTTGAAGGTCCAACGGTGCCGACCTGTCGCTGTCTCAGCCTCAGCTCTGAGGTTCACCGGATGCGGATAGGGAGGGGCATGTGGTTAGCACACAGCTCTCCCGTCCGTTGTCAGTTTTCGTGCCCGGTGTCGCTACTTCTCAATCAAGTAGCTCCTCAGTTGGCCTCACAAGGGCTGAGAGAACCCAGCTTGCCAACACCACACGGCAGACCCGGACAGAGACCTATTCGAGTGCTAGCCGACAGCGCTTAACTTCGGTGATCTGACAGCAACCATTGTTACCACTGCGGTAAGGCCGTTGGCATATAGACTCTAAGGCGAAAAAAAATTCAGAAAAATTGGATGATTGATTCAAGAGAAAGAGCTTCACAAACAGAACGAGTCAATAATGGGTTGGTCTACCGCTGGCCGTTATGCAAACAGTTATGCGGCATGCCATTGATTGATAGAGTTGTTGGATGTCCTCTTGAGGGATATCGTGCCAAATTCTGTCTAACTGGTGCACTAGATCGTCAAAATCTCGAGCTGGTTGGAGGAGCATCATGCCCATAATGCTGCAAACGTTCTCAACTGGGAAGAGATCCGGCTGCCTTGCTGTCCAAGGTGGGATTTGGCAAGAACTAAGAGAAGCCCGTAGGAACTCCCGCCATGTGTTAGCGAGCATTATCTCGCTGAAAATGTAAGCAAAGGATGGCTTGCTATGAAGGGCAACAAAACTGGGCGTAACGGGGCGTAGAATATCGTCGACCTACCTCTGTGCTATAAGTGTGCTATGGACGACAACCAAAGGGGTCCTTCTGTGATACTAAATGTCATCCCAGACCATCACTCCTGGCTGTCAGTCTGTATGATGAACGGTAATCAGGTTGGCACCCCACGGCTGTCCGTGGCGTCTTCACACACGTCTTCGCTGGTTATCAATGGTAATTTTAAAGTGAGGAATAGCAAATTGGAATATAAAATTTGCTATGTAATATCCCATCTATGGTACTGCTTTAGAAAAACCGAGAAAAACCGAGAAAGCAAGAGAAGTAATGAAACAAGATGCAATACCATCTCAGCATCCTGTTGGTGACGAACATAAGTGCTCGACAGATCTTGAACAAGTTCTACCTCTGTGTTATCCAGCTTACAGTCAGATGCACTATTCACGTCTGGTTTCCCTCTATAATCTGTGTATCCATGGTGTTAACAACAACAAAGGGAAGCAAAAAATGGAAATCGGGCGATTAGGTTCTAAGGACCTATAGTCAACCGACCGTCATGTCATCCTCAGTCATTCATCACCGGATGCGGTATGAAGGAGCATGGTGTTAGCATACCACAATCCCAGCCGTTGTCGACGTTTTAATGACATTCTCCTGAGAAACTCCGACTTCTTCCTTATTATTCTGGATGTAGGGCTTGAATTTTGAAAGGATGCGTCTCATTTCTCAACAAACTACTTCTGCTGTTTCACTGATCACGTTGCGAACTGCTTACGTCAAATAATGGTTCAAATGGCTCTAAACACTATGGGGCTTAACATCTGAGGTCATCAGTCCACTAGAATTAGAACTACTTAAATCTAACCAACCTAGGGGCATCACACTCATCCATTCCCGAGGCAGGATTCGAATCTGCGACAGTAGCAGCGCGGGTCCGGACTGAAGCGCCTGGAACCGCTCGGTCACAGCGGCCGGCTACTCATCATGTCAGCTGGAGAGAATTTTATCAGTACATATCGCCGCGAACCATGCATTCGTATAGCCCATTATTTGTTCCCGCATGGCAGGCGCACATGTGCAGGGGCTACGAAGTACCTGGTACACAATAGGGCGGGTGTCTCTTGTGGTGGTCGGACGTTGTCAACCGGAATTTTGAAGACGAGTATAACTGCGCTCAGTTTCCCATGCTCTCCGACAACTGGCCATTGTCACATCTGGATGCCCCAAAAATCTGGATATTACACGTTTTGACCAATTGGCCAATTACAAACCCACTTAACTCCGTCAAGTACTGATAACGCCATATGACACGTGGACGCAGCATCTATGTATCGTTCAAAGCGATCACTAATCTTAGGCTTTTTAGGCCCCTTGATTGCACTGAAGTGACAACAGTCATGGAAGAGTGATATGTAAGCATACAGATGACGGCAGTATCGCGTACACAAGGTGTAAAAGGACAGCGCATTGGCGGAGCTGTCATGTATACTCAGCTGATTCATGTGAAAAGGTTTCCGGCGTAATTATGGCCGCAACGCGGGAATTAGCGGACTTTCAACGCGAAATGGCAGCTGGAGCTAGACGCATGAGAAATTACATTTCGGTAATCGTTAGGGAATTCAATACTGAGAGATCCACAGTGTCAAGACTGTGCCGAGAATACCAAATTTCATACATTACTTCTCATCACGGAAACGCAGCGGCTGACGGCTATCACTTAACGACCGAGAGCAGCGACGTTTGCAAGAGTTCTCAATGTTGACAGACAAGCAATACTGTGTGAAATAACAGCAGAAATCGGCGTGAGACGTACGACGAACGTATCCGTTGGGACAATGTGGTGAAATTTTGGCATTAATAGGCTGTGGCAGCAGACGACCGACGCGAGTGCCTTTGCTTACGGCACCACGTGAGCTGTAGCGCCTCTCCTGGTCTCGTGACCATAACGGTTGGACTGTAGACGACTGGAAAACCGTGGCCTGGTCAGACGTGTCCCGATTTCAGTTGGTAAGAGCTAATGGTAGGGTTCGAGTGTGGCGCAGACCCTGCGAAGCCAAGGATCTAACTTGACAACAGGGCACTGTGCAAGCTGGTGGTGGCTCCATAATGGCGTGGGATTTGTTTACACGAATGGAACCGATAGTTCACTGGAAGTAGCTACATGGAGACCTCTTACAGTCACTCAGGGGCGTCATATTCTCAAAAAACTATGGAATTTTTGTGGACGACAGTGCGCCATGTCACCAGGATGCAACTGTTCGCGACTGGTTTGAAGAACATTTTGGACAATTTGAGCGAATGATTTGGCCACTCATACCACCCGACATGAATCACTTAGAACATTTATGGGACATAATTGAGAGATGAGATCACCCTTGCAGTGGCAACACTTTCGCAATTATGAGCAGCTATAGAGACAGCATGTCTCGATATTTTTGGAGGAGGTTTCCAACAACTTGTTGAGTCCATGTCAAGTCGAGTTGCTGCACTGTGCTGTGAATCAGGAGATGCAACACGATATTAAGATGTATCCTATAGCTTTTGTCACCTCACTGAACACTACTAGCTCTGGCAACAACACTAAACACGAAGAACAAAAATGCACTCTGGGGTAAATTATATCTGTCACAGAATTGTTTACATACATGCCAATGCTTGTGTACGTGTACTAAGTTATGCTGACCTCCGGTCATGTCTTCTTGGTTCTTCATTTCTTTTTGTAAAGCGGTGCATACGCTTTTGATGTATGAAATACTATAGTTTTTTCTTTCAGTGGGGTACCCTACAGATATATGCAATTTCGAAAGTATTTCTTTCTGACTACGTTACACGTTATTTCACTGAATCAGTTTTTACTTTTATTTCAAGAACATTCATGTCTTCGTACAGTTAGTCAATGCTTAGGATGCAAAAATATACACTCGAAGAAGAAGAAGAAGAAGAAGTAGAAGGACAATAAGAGAGAAAAGGACAGAAAGCAGTAGATGTGATGTATAGGTAGAAACAAATGAATTGTTACAATTTCAGAAAAAATGCATGGTTTTTTTCAAGAGAAAGAGCGCCACAAAATGTGAAAGTCAATGACGCGTTGGTCCACCACTAGCTCTTAGGCAAGCAGTTACTCAACTTCGCATTGACTGATACAGTTGTTGGATGTGTTCGTGAAGATCGTGCCAAATTCTGTCCAACTGCTGCGCTAGGACCTCAAAACCCTGAACTGTTTGGAGAGTCCAGCCAATAGTGCTTAAAATATTCTCAGTTAGGGAGATAGCTGGCGACTTTGCTGGTCAAAGTACGGTTTGGCAAGCACGAACACAAGGAGTGGAAACTATCGCGGGCCGGCATTATTATGATAAAATGTAATCCCGGGATGGTTTCACATGATGTGCAATGAAATGGGACATAGAAGATCGTCGATGTACTGCTGCGCGGTGAGTGTGCCTTGGATGACAAGCTATATCTCTAACGTCGATCAGTTGTAGAATTTTGGAACACGTATTATGTTCGAGTATAATGACTTTTCTGGAGACTAAAAATCTATTCTGTAGGAATCAGCATCGGTTTCGAAAAAGACGGTCGTGTGAAACCCAGCTCGCGCTATTCGTCCACGAGACTCAGAGGGCCATAGACACGGGTTCCCAGGTAGATGCCGTGTTTCTTGACTTCCGCAAGGCGTTCGATACAGTTCCCCATAGTCGTTTAACGAACAAAGTAAGAGCATACGGACTATCAAACCAATTGTGTGATTGCATTGAAGAGTTCCTAGATAACCGAACGCAGCATGTCATTCTCAATGGAGAGAAGTCTTCCGAAGTAAGAGTGATTTCAGGTGTGCCGCAGGGGAGTGTCGTAGGACCGTTACTATTCACAATATACATAAATAACCTTGTGGATGACATCGGAAGTTCACTGAGGCTTTTTGCGGATGATGCTGTGGTCTATCGAGAGGTTGTAACAATGGAAAATTGTACTGAAATGCAGGAGGATCTGCAACGAATTGACGCATGGTGCAGGGAATGGCAATTGAATCTCAACGTGGACAAGTGTAATGTGCTGCGAATACATAGAAAGATAGATCCCTTATCATTTAGCTACAAAATAGCAGATCAGCAACTGGAAGCAGTTAATTCCATAAATTATCTGGGAGTACGCATTAGGAGTGATTTAAAATGGAATGATCATATAAAGTTCATCGTCGGTAAAGCAGATGCCAGACTGAGATTCATTGGAAGAATCCTAAGGAAATGCAATCCGAAAACAAAGGAAGTAGGTTACAGTACGCTAGTTCGCCCACTGCTTGAATACTGCTCAGCAGTGTGGGATCCGTACCAAATAGGGTTGATAGAAGAGATAGAGAAGATCCAACGGAGAGCAGCGCGCTTCGTTACAGGATCATTTAGTAATCGCGAAAGCGTTACGCAGATGATAGATAAACTCCAGTGGAAGACTCTGCAGGAGAGACGCTCAGTAGCTCGGTACGGGCTTTTGTTGAAGTTTCGAGAACATACCTTCACCGCAGAGTCAAGCAGTATATTGCTCCCTCCTACGTATATCTCGCGAAGAGACCATGAGGATAAAATCAGAGAGATTAGAGCCCACACAGAGGCATACCGACAATACTTCTTTCCACGAACAATACGAGACTGGAATAGAAGGGAGAACCGATAGAGGTACTCAAGGTCCCCTCCGCCACACACCGTCAGGTGGCTTGCGGAGTATGGATGTAGATGTAGATGTAGAAAGGGGTTCTGCTATGAAAAGACACGGCACCCCAGACCATCACTCATGGCTGTCGGGCCGTATGGTGGACGATAACCAGGTTGATATCCCACCGTTGTCTGGGGCGTCTCCAGAGTCGTCTTCGGCCTTGAATCTCGTTGACTGGAGTAGAATTGTCGTGACTGGTGAACCCTGCTTCGAACTGAGCCCCGATGACCAGCGAAGATGTGTGTGGAGACGCCCTGCCTGGGAAATCTTATGACACCAACGTGACTGTCGCCCAACGTACGGCTGATGGTCTGAGGTGTCACTGCATTTCACAGCAGGACCCCTTTGGTTGTCATCCGCAGCACCCTTGAGCACATTGGTACGTAAACTATAGTCTACGGCCCTGGGCTTACATTTGAATAAGATAATGCCCATCCGCATACGGCGAGGGTTTCTACTGCTTGTCTTCGTGCTTGCCAAACCCTACCTTGGCCAGCAAGGTCGCCGGAGCATTATGGGTAGGGCGCTCCAACCATCTCGGGATTTAGGCGGTCGAAGGTGCCAGTAGGACAGAATTTGGCTCGATATCCCTCAGTTGGGCCTCCAACAGCTCTATCAGTGCCAAATCGAATAACGGTTTTCATAAGGGCCAGGGGTGGATTAACGCCTTATTGACGTGCTCGATTTGTGAAACTCTTGCTCTTGAATAAATCATTCAATTTTTTTTGTAATTGTAATTATTTGTTTGTCTGTAGATGTACATCACTTGCAACGACTTCCGTTCCAATTAGATCATTCCTTCGTTGTGCATTGTGTCTTTTTTGGTTTCAAAGTGTAATAAGTATTTCATTTGATATCTACATCTACATCTACATGGATACTCTGCAAATCACATTTAAGTGCCTGGCAGAGGGTTCACCAAAGCACCTTCACAATTCTCTATTATTCCAATCTCGTATAGCGCGCGGAAAGAATGAACATCTATATCTTTCCGCTCGAGGTCTGATTTTCCTTTTTTTTGTCTTGGTGATCGTTGCTCCCTATGTAAGTCGGTGTCAACAAAATATTTTTGCATTCGGAGGAAAAAGTTAATGATAGGAATTTCGTGAGAAGATTCCGTCGCAACGAAAGACGCCTTCCTTTTCATGATGTCTATCCCAAATCCTGTATCATTTCTGTGACACCCTCTCCCATATTTCGCGATAATACAAACCGTGCTGCCCTTCCTTGAACTTTTTCGATGTACTCAGTCAGTCCCCTCTGGTAAGGATCCCACACCGCGCAACAGTATTCTAAAAGAGGACGGACAAGCGCAGAGTAGGCTGTGTCCTTAGTAGGTCTGCTACATTTTCTAAGTGTCCTGCCAATAAATCGCAGTCTTTGGTTAGCCTTCCCTACAAAATTTTCTGGGTTCCTTCCAATTTAAATTGTTCATAATTGTAATATCTAGGAATTTAGTTGAACTTACGGCTTTTAAATTAGACTGATTTATCGTGTAAGCGAAGTTTAGCGCGTTCCTTTTAGCACTCATGTGGATGACCTCTCACTTTTCGTTATTTAAGGTCAACTGCCACTTTTCGCACCATTTCGATATTTCTTCTAAATCGTTTTGCAGTTTGTTTTGATCTTCTTATGACTTTATTAGTCGATAAACGACAGCGTCATGTACAAACAACCGAAGACGGCTGCTCAGATTATCTCCAAAATCGTAAAAAAATTATTTAAAAAACTTTAATCTTATGATAGGCTGTCTGGCCACTAGGTGGGCTGGTATCCGTCCAACTTTCAGACAACGTTCACAGCAGTGAGTGGCATGTTTTTAGTATGTTTAGTTACGTTGGAGACACTTTTCGCCGTTGACTAGCATAATGCGACCTACGGGCCTCGAGACGGCGGCCACTGCCTCGGGTGGCACGGGGTACGTTGTGAATGGTCAGACGGCGGTCGTACGCGGCGCGTTCCCGGGGCCCGCTGCGCAGCGTGGGCGGCGGCGGCGGCAGCAGCAGCGGGGGCGGAGTGGGCGGCGGGGAGGGCTCGGGGGCGGCGCGTGCGCGGCTGGACCAGGGCTGCTGCGGCCGGCGCCAGTCCGCCGCCCGCCGCCCCACGGCTCTGACGCACCGACAGCCACAGGCCGTCAGCCGCCAATCACCCACCGCCAGCTGCAGGTGCGTACACAGCTCACCTGCCGACTTGACACCTCGCACGCTATTCGCCGCTCGCTCTATTTCTCCTCCGTATGTCTTGTCTGCAGCATGCTTTCACCCTCTCAAAAATATAATCTAACATATACTTTCCACTTGGGGATGTTTCGATTTGTGTAGTATATACTTGTACTTTCGGCTGTCAAGTATAGCTTTCCTCTGTATCCCTTGTATACGGCCTGCTTTTCACTCTCATACATGAAATTCCACTAGGAATGTTCACGAGACGTGTTAGATAGAAAGTATATTTTTAGATTCCAGCAGTGTTGGCGATTCTACTGTCGTTCACACTTTTTCGAATGATTACGTAGTCACCTTCGACACTTGCAGGCAGCGACAAAATTAGGCTAACCATCTTCCTTACTGGTTGGGATGTACAGTTAGGAGCCCGCAGGTCACTCAATTCTGGATGGGGCATCTAAAATCCTGACAAAGACAACTATCTCAGTCATGAAACTCTTCCAAGAATGCTGGCAGCTCGGTTCAAGGAAAACCTAGGTAACAGGGCACTGTAACACGGTGAGGCATACTTAAACGATCAGACAGAGTTGACCAAAAGATGACAATCACAGCTGATAAATTCAGTTACGTAAACTCAGGCAAAACCTCACAACTTTAGCACTAAAAACAAAAGTGACAATCGATAAATAAACTCATAGCAAATCGAGTGTCAACACGCAAAATGAAAACTTATCTTTGTAACCAGCTGTGTCCATGTACCCAATAACAATTGCACATGTGTTGCGCGGAAGGTTTTATTCGAGTGATTATATAATACCATCTCCTGAAATATTCACTATTCCTCCCACAACAGCTTATGATTAGCTCTGAATTATCTGGGGTATTATCCTTCTCTTGTTGGTTTGTGGGTCATTCAGCATATTTTCGTTTTTATTTAGGAGCCTGTGCGAAATGCCCTTCCTGCATTTCATTTCTACAAACAACTCAATAATAATTATGATATACCAATACTTTGATAAAAAGATTGTAGGATAAGATTGCCATGTCTACTTCTATCACAGTGTAGTAAGGATTTTTAATTATATGTGTAATGGGTAAATCACTCTCTAATGCCCTTACGTGTTCTTTGTATCTGGTATTAAAATGTCTTGTGGTTGTCCCAATATATTTCTATTTGCAGCTATTACGGTTTAATTCATATATTTCTGAATTATTGAACTATTTGGCGGGACTCGAGAACCAGGCTCGATAGCCGAAAATACATTTTCCAATTTGTTAAAAAGTCACCGATGCATCGACCAAATCGAAGTCACCATTTACTCTCTTTCTGCCTTATGCTAATTCTTTGAGCTGTTAAAACTGTCTTCAGTAATTTCACTTTCTTTCCGTTTTGGCCAAGATGCACAGCGAGTGACTTCATGTCCTTCAAATTTCATTCTTATATTTTTCTCCACTAACTTTCCATCTGTTCCTCACGTCTCTTTTTTCTTTCTTCACACCACTTAACAGCGGTTCTCTTTCGTTTCTGTCTTCTAATTCTTCTACATTTAACACTTTCCTTGTGAGAGTCTCTCTTTCTGCTGCTTCACCTACTCTTATGTCGTATATTTGTAAATATTTTTTAACTGCTCGGATCCAGTATGTTGTCTTCTTTCAGAGGTATCTGAATACACATTTTCTCAGCCTAGTGTTATTTACCTCGCATAAATGTCCAAAAAATGTCATTCTCATTTTAGTTCTCTTTTGTTATTTTGTCCTGTATTGAGACTTATTTCACCGCTTCTTATTATTTTCCAGGCTTCGTTGCTTCTTATTAGACCTAATATTTTCCTCATGATTCCTCTCTCTAATTTTTCTAGTTTGTCTTATGTATAGATCAGTACAACAATTTTGTTGTGTAGGGCATTCTGGTTTCACTATTGTGTTTTACTGAATTGTTTTTGCATTTATTGACAAGGAATTTTATTGTAAAAGTTTTTGTTGTTGTTTCATATCCTTAATCCTTTCATTTGTGGTAGAATTTTAAAACTCTTTTTATTGAATTATCTCAAATAGGTGACTGAACGATCTGAGTCTTTCTGTTTGATCAAGATTTGTCAGCGAAAATTTATGTTATGTTAGCAAAATATTTGGTTTTCTTTGTAAAGATCCTTAAACCTGTTGTACTTGCTATATGGTCCAAGAAAGTGATTTGTATTTATGCATCTGCTAGATTTTCAGAGAGTACAGCAAAATCGTCTGAAAATGCCGATCGAGAGTTTTTTTAATTTGTGTTCATTAGCATTTTTGAAAATACTTTGAAAACAACTAGTAGGAGAGATAATCTTTGTTTCACTAAATCAGTGGTTTCATGTTATTGCCTGTTGCCCAAATTTGCTATGTATATCTACGCCATATGGTTTCGCTTTTTATATTCTAAGCATTATGAAGTAACACTATTCATAATTGCATACAATTTTATTTAGTTATTTTACATAATCTGTTCAATACATTTGATGTACTTTTCGCTTTACAATAATTATTTTTGCTCGTAAATTTATGAAAATGTGCTAATTGGAACTACTTTTCTAAATCCTCCGCTTTCCACTACTTACAACGTTTCTGACCTGCTGTTATAGAAATTAGCACAACTGTATTCAGACGTAGCTGATGTTCTGACACTCCTTAACCTGAATGTATACACAGTGAGCAGCATCCACAAGAGAAGAATAAACAATGTCCAGATATTACAAGAACCTTTAATATTGTAATTCTTCATGCTTTCCTGGCGATCTGTTGACATCTTGGATCTTCGGGAATCCAGGAGGATCGACCCAAGGACCAGTCTCAGGTAGCACCTGAAGAAGACAGCGAGGCACGCTGTTGAAATATCGCGCGAGAACGACGCGAACATCCGGCTGGGTTCCCGAATATCCAAGATGTCACCTTTAATATTAATTTTCACTGATTAAATACTTACATAGTCTATGTGATCGCCGTAAGCTTATTGACACCAGTGCTTACTAATTTAAGTTATATATTACAGCACTGAAGATGGTCACTAAGTGACCGAAAATCGATTTTGCGATAATAAACAAAAATATACGACCAATGCTGTCTCTCCTTCCAAGTATACCCATTATCTGGTCGTAGTGCACAGGACACTACGGAGTCGCCAATCAATTATATAAAGATTAAGTGCTTGGCTACATCGCTGTTTTAAGCTAACATATGGCTAACGAATTTTCGATTGTATGCCGTGCAACGTAATTTGACTTCTTGGCTTAAATCAGTCAAGGTAAAAATCAGTCTAATCGGATGTAGAGCTATTAACTATAGCAATCGTATCGAGCATGAGTTTATTAGTATCAAATTCAGAAAAATTGGCATTCCTTTGCCACGTTTATGTAGGGCCAGAGCGCTTTGCGTATGGCATAAGGAACTGCATCTTATATGAGACACCGGACGTAAAATTTGCTAACCGAGCAGAGAATATCGACAAGATTGTAACCGATCTTTATAATTGGATCATTTTAGTTCACTAAGATGATAACTTGTATTCTATTTGACTTTTTCCAGATCCGACTGGTAAAAGTATAGCTATATGTTTTCAACTGACAGCCCTGGTTCATAATTCCGTCTTTTGCCGCAGCACTTCGCTATCAAGATAGTCCAGGCAGCCAACAGGGCTTAGCTAATCACTCGTACCACTTGACTCGTTCAGTCACTGGAATAATAAGGAGGAAAATCCAGTAACTATGTTACAATATTAAAAAAAAACTGCTACTAACGAAAGGGCGGAGAAGTATTGGGAAGTGTCGAAACCCCGTAACATTCCGTACATAAGGTTCGCCTCAGTACACTGTATGCGCAGGGGTTGGACAGCAATACGGAAACGCCGCAAGAAATGTAACCTTGAATATAAAGGCTGCACTGTTGTATTTGATTGCGAACGACCCCGTGCAATGTTCTAGTGCGTTGAGAGTGTCAGTATTTTGCGTATTGGTGAGTGCATTATGTCGGAGCTAAATGAATTCAAACGTGGGAAAATTGTTGGTGCTCATATGGTGTGTGCTTCTGTAACCAAGAAAGACGATGTGTTTGGTATTTTAAGAGGCGTCGTAAAGAATTATACCGCATACAAGGAAATTGGAAAAACTTCGTCCGCTAAGTCATGACGCGGACGAAAGTGTGTGTTGAATGATCGAGACGGGCGGTCATTGCAGAGGGCTGTGACGAAAAATAAAGAGCTGCAAAAGTCACTGCAGAACCGGATGTCGCACACGTGAACACCTTCAGCACCAAAAACAACACGACGGGAGCTCAATAAATAGGAAATTGCAGGGAGAGTTGGTATTCCGAACCCACTCATCAATGATGCAAATGTCTGTGAAAAGGAAAACAGTGTGTCGAAGTCATAAAATTTGAGCTATCGAGTAATGGAAAGAAGTAATTTGGTCGGATGAGTCTTGTTTCACACCGCTGCCAACTTCCCTCCCAGTCTACATCGCAAGAGCGAAACTTAATCGGGGTTCGGTGATATTTTGGACAGCCATATCGTGGTATTTCTTGGGCGTCGAGGTTACTCTGCGAGATCGCTTAACTGCCCAAGATTATGTGACCATACTGGGTGATCAGGACCATCCCATGGTACAGTATTGGTTTCCCATTGGTGATGCTGTCTTCCAACACGACAGGGCCCCTGTTTACATAGTTCGCGTCGTCCAGGACTGGTTTTGTGAGCACGATGAGTTTTCAGCTCTCCCCTGTCCACAACAGTCATCAGATCTCAATATTACAATGAAATTAATACCCCTAGCAGCGTACAGGTGTTGATATAAGTCAACGGGGACAGCTGAAAAATGTGTGTTCCGACCGGGACGCGAACCCAGGAGCTCCTGCTTATATGGCAGACGCTCTATCCATCTGAGCCACCGAGCACAGACGATAGTACGACTCCAGGGACTTATCTCTGGCATGCCTCCCGTGAGACTCACATTCCCAAATTATTGTCCCGCACTATGTTCATACTGCCCCTGCCCATTTTACTCATTACCCGCGGCTTTTTGCCGATTCCCGCAAGAGTGTGGGCATTGTGTGTGCATCTGCACAGAAGAAGATGGTCAAATGGCCGGTGAGTCTATATATGGTGGCTCAACTCGATAGAACGTCTGTCATGTAAGCAGGAGATCCCGGGTTCGAGACCCGGTCGGAGCACACATTTTTCAACTGTTTCCGTTGACTTATATGAACGCCTGTACGCAGCTAGGGGCATTCATTTCATTGAAATTTCATTCAACGACCTGCATGGTCACCGATACCATCTTCATATATAAAGATCTCAATATTATTGAACCTTTGTAGTCCACACTGAAGAGAAGCGTGCGTAATTGCTATCCATTTCTATGATCGTTACCTGCACTTCCAACTATTTTTCAGGAAGAATTGTACAAGTTTCCATTGAAAACCATAGAAACTGTATCTATCCATTCCGAGACGACTTGAAGATGTTCTGAATGCCAATGGTTTTCCTGCACCGTATTAGGCATGCTAATGTCCTTGTTTTCGCTGTTTCCTTATTTTTGTCCACCACTATATCTCTTTTTGAAACCTGCCTTTGACATCTTTCGTTGCAGAGCAGTCATGAAATATCAGTTCATTTTCTTCCCTACAGGTCACAAACATTTTCTCTAATCTCTGTTTATAAATGCGGACCGTTTTCGTGAATTATGTACACTTACGATCCGCGCTTAGCTGCGGTATAATATAGTTATTGTAAAGTACCGCCACACTCACCGACTATTGCAGCTTTTACTATCTACACACGAAGATATCCTGTACTATTTTGATTATACAAGATACGTTCACGAAGTAAGTTCCGTTCGGTTATATAAAACAAACGTGTACAGATACAGAAAAAAATATTTATCGTACAAAAATCGACAACTGTTAAACTACTTTTCTACATAGCTTCCAAAATGTAGTAGGCAATTGTCATAGCGTGGCACAATTTTTTGTGTGCCTTCTTCATAGAAGGTTGCCGCCTGTGTATTCAACCATATGGTAACATGTTCTTTCAGCTCGTCATCATCGTTGAAGCGCTGACCACCAAGGTCAGATTTTAGGTGTAAGAAGAGATGGAAGTCGCTAGGAGCGAAGTCTGAGCTGTACTGAGAATGATCAAAACGCGTCCCAGTGAAATTCCCGTAAGAGCTGTTTCGTCACATTCGCCGTGTGAGGTCAGGTCGGACACTATCGTGAAAAAAAAAAAAAAAAAAAAAGAAAACACCTTTTGACAGTAATCTTCGGCGCTTGTTCTGTATTGCGCGGAACAATTTCTTAATGGTCTCGCAGTAACCATGTGCATTAATTGTTTGGCCTTGTGGTAAGAAATCAATCAGAAAAATGCCTTTTATGTCCCAAAAAACGGTGCACATGATTTTTCGAGGTGTCAACATTTACTTAGGCTTAACCTACGTTGGGGATGAAGTGTGCCTCCATTCCACTGATTGCTGTTTTGTTTCAGGTGTGTCGTACGATACCGAAGTTTCATCCTCCGTGACTATCCGAGAAAGAAAACCAACGCCTTCTTCATTGTAACATGTCAGAAACTGAAGTGCCCTGCCCATCCGTTGTTTTTTGTGTTGTTCAGTAAGAATTTTGGGAACCCAACTTGAGCAAAGCTTTTGAAATTTAAGTTTTTGAGTAACAATTTCATGAGTTAATGATCGTGAGATTTGCGGAACTTCCATAGCAAGGGCACTAAGTGTAAACTAACGGTTGTGCTTAATCTTCTCTTCACTTGTATGAACCAGTTCATCCGTAACCACAGACGGGCGCACTTCGTTCTTCATCGTGCACTTTATCACATCCTTCAGTGAACAGTCTGACCCATCTTCTAACCATTGAATCACTCATAGCATTTTGTCCGTAAACCTCGCAGATTTGCCGATGATTGACTTCGGTTTAACTTTCTTTGCATTTAGAACACAAATCACAGATCTGATTTCACACGCGGCGGTATTTTCAATTACGGTTGACATTATAAAGAAGCACTACAAAGCACACGTCGGCAGCAGCGATCTGAAAATGGCGTGCATACTCGGAACTGCGATCGTAGCGCTGCCGCGGATGGAAATAGAAACGGAACTTACTTTGTGGACGACTCTCGTATTTTCTTTGGGCACTGCTCAAGCACGCAGCTTTGCCATAATTTAGTTTCCGCCCCAAAGGTGAATGGTAAGCGGAGCTGACTGCCATGCGGGGGACCTGGCTTCGTACTGCCAGAAATCTCTGCTTGGTGGGAGGACTGGAATGGGATGCACTCAGCGTCGTGCTGCCAGTTGGGAGCTACATGCTGCGGCAGTGTGTGTAGTGCTGTGGTATTCCCCTTATGACGAATTTCCGAAGTTAACTGCTAGACCGCATGTCACTCTACTCTGTAGTTCCAGGCCGCTGGTACAAGATGTCAGTAGATTGGTGCAGATGTGTTTTATAACTTCAGTTATGCACGAGACTTAGCGATGTTGCTGAAACAATTCTGAGGTTGCTGGGGTTTGTCATACCCCAACGCAGTTCTCTCGTCCCCAAGGCGAAAACGTCAAGGTAACTCTTTCATCGCATTTTGTGCGTATTTTGCATAAGATAGATTTTATTCGATAATTAAGAGCAAATATAGTTATACTTGGATCCTTATGGGCCTGAAGGGGAGTAAGTGCGAGCACTGACTGATTATGTACTTGATGAGGGGCTAATTGATTCTAATAGTGGAGATGAACAATATGCTGTTATTGTCAGTAATTGTGACACATCAGAGCAGGAAGGAGATGGAATGATGGAGGTGAGGTCTGTAATAGCTATTATCTTGGAAAAAATGAAACGAGTAAATGGAGAAAAGAACTGTGTCAATAAGGATAAATTAGATGAGCAATCATGAAAATGTTTTATGGGTGATGAGTGTGTTGTGATACCGTCCACGCGTAAAACATTTATTGCCCATATATAAAACATTTATTGATTCTAAGTTCAGTTATTTCAGTACAATAAATTTGGACACAAAACATTAACTTCAGTATTGTTCATCTCGATACTTGTAACTGGTATGTGATTAATAATTGACATTCCATTTTGTTACTGTCCCTGTATATTAATAATATACAATAACATTAACGCATAGCAATAACTGAGAGTCGATTAAACCACTAATTTCAATGTAAAAATATTCAAAATATTAAAAAAAACCATGTGGGGTATACTACAACCCACATACCACTGGCGTAATAGTTCCAGGCCCCACCACCGCCGAGTTAAATGAGACGTATCGGCATCCAGTCTAACCCGAAAACAGCTAGTAGAGCGGTGTGATAACCCCACGCCCGTCCATATTGCAACCAGATGACGCCACTGGCTCAGGGTCACACGGCGGCCGCTCGGTTCGACTGACCCATCTGCTGCCAAATTGGCGGTGCTTTCATTTTTTCCATATTTTTCCACTGTGTACATAACCCTTTTAGCATCCTTTCTGCTTTTATTGTTTGCACTCATGTGAAGTTCAGCTGTGTCATTATTACCAGTTACGTGGTCCAGGATACTAAGAATTTATCTGAACGTTTTAACGACATTTCTTCTAAGAGTAATTTTTCAGGTACCATACCATCAGGTACAATATCATAGTATTTTAATTCATCCCACAATATTTCGACTAGACACCTGCTAGTCATTTTCATGTGAGCCATCGAAGACGGTCTTCGATGGCTCACATGAGGACGGCTGGCATGTGCCCAGTCGAAATATTTCGGAATGAAGTTAAACGACTACCGGTTGCAAGCCCGAAATTTATTTGAACATTCAATTCACCGGGAAAATTTTAAAATTCAGATAAGCCGCTAGTACTTCGAATGGTACCAGCACTGGACATAGACATTAGATGAGCAATACTTTGTAAAGGACAAGAACACAATAAAAATGTTTTTTTCTTCTTTCGTTGTTACAGTGGTGAATTTGAGTATAAAATGGGATCTAAAGCTGAATTCTTTAATATACAGAGTATTATGATATTTTTGCATTGACAATCCAGTTATAATGAGAGTTGCTGTAATGTTAGCAAACTGTATAACATAAACATTGAACATGGGCATTACATGACCGATGCTCTATATATAACAAAAAAGTACATAAGGTACGATATTTGTTACAGTGATAAACTGAGTTTGAACTTCAAATATAAAGTTGCATTCTACATTATAAATTTCACTAACTGGCTTGTTATAATATAAGAAAACCAGGTCTAAGGAACAACTTGATGCGCTATGACTGAGTAACTTACATAAACCAAACAGATTTTATTCCTTACGGATAAGGATGGTACAATGAGTCTTCTATAGCAGATTGAGATTCATATACACAAGAACACCTTCCCTGATCTAATTGTGAATCAGCAAACATAGTCAGTCAGCACCACCTTCCTAAAGACCTTCCGAGACCTCCTCTCTTCTTTTAAACCAACATAATATTGCCATAGTCCAAGAGGGATGCAGTACAACATTAACGGTGTTACATTCTTTGTTTCGTCCCATTTTGTACGAATGCAGTAGAAAGTTTCCGTATGTTTATTGTAATAAAACGACATTTACGTGATATCTATATTGTGATATATAAAAGTGGTACATCTTATTTCTTACATTTCACATGCCAATCAGTGATATGTACCATATTGCTATTTTTAACATAGGATCAAACTTTATATTTGATGTTCAAACTCCGGTTATCACCGTAACAAAAACGTGTCTCCTTGTACTTTTTTACTGTACATAGAACTGATTATCTAATGCCCGTGTTCAGTGTTGATTCTGTTCAATGTACTAATATTAGAACGTGTCTCTTACTTTACAACTGGCTATTCAGTGTAAAAAAATCATAATTCAGTGTATAATAATGGATGCAACGTAAGATCCGCTTTTTATACTGTTTCAACGCAGTAACTACAAAAGAAGGAAACAACATATTGTGCTTTTGTACTTCTTACAAACACAATGTTTACAAGGGGCTTCCAAAATCGGATTTCGTAAATTGCTTTCATAATACCGTTTGTAGTTGGCCATGTATAGACCTCATAGTCGATTTTGGAAATCAGTTTCCAGCTGCTGGGTTTCCTCTTCCACAACCGCTCCCATGTAAACACCCAACTGTCTCTGAAACGTGCTTGGATTGTCAGATTCCGTATTGCTTTCAAAATATTTGACTAATATGGACGGGTGACTTATTGTGCAGTGAACGATAAACAGACATATTAGACTGAACATGAAACTGTCAATCTAAAATTTAAGTGAACAGAAATAGCGACTGTGATAACTAAATCAGGAAGTGGAACAGCTGTTTTCCAGACGCCACATTTAACTGGGCTGGTAAATCTGCTTCAGACATTAACAGTCTTTCGGAAGATGTGCTACATGTAATTTTTATGTCCAATGCGGGTGTTATTAGATGTACTGGGTGAATTAGTTATAAACTACGGCGTGCACACACTTTATTAAACATGTAAATGTCACTACAGATATTCAGAATTAGGTTATAACATGTTCGACATTCCTGCCATGATTGGCGATGATGTGGCGCAGACGAATAGCGAAATTTTGCGTGACCTGCTGAAGAGAGGGAACACCGATGCTGTCGATGGCCTCCTGAATGGCAGTTTTCAGCTCAGCAATCGTTTTGGGGTTGTTGCTGCACACCTTCTCTTTAATATAGCCCCACAAAAAGGAGTCGCATGTGTCAGATTCGGAGAATACGGCGGCCAATCGAGGCCCATGCCAGTGGCCTCTGGATATCCCAGAGCCAGAATGCGGTTCCCAGAGTACTCCTCCAGGACATTAAACACTCTCCTGCTTCGATGGCATTGAGCTCCGTCTTGCAAGAACCACATCTTATAGAAATCAGGGTCACTTTGGGGATGAAATCATCTTCCAAAACCTTCACGCACCGTTCAGTAGTCATTGTGCCATGAAGGAATATCGCTCCGATTATTCCGTGACTGTAGATTGTACACCATAGAGTCACCCGTTGAGGGTGGAGAGACTTCTCTATCGGAAATGCATGTTCTCAGTGCTCCAAATGCACCAATTTTGCTTGCTGACGAACTTATCCAAGTGAAAATGGACTTTGTCGCTAAACCAAACAACAATGCCCATACTTATTCCCATCATGCCCTGCGGCCGGCTGTGTAGTTTGAACGTCGTAACGCAAACCGTTCAGAAGTTATGACGATTTTATTTCATATAGTTTAATAATTATCACCCTGTACTAATACATCTGTTCACAACGTAACACGCATTAGATCTAATTAGATAGTTCACACTTGTTATTGTTGTTGTGGTCTTCAGTCCTGAGACTGGTTTGATGGAGTAGCTGCATGCCCTCAGGAAAAATTACGGCTTTAGTTTCCCCTTGCTTTCAGGCGTTCGCAGAACCCGCACAGTAAGGCCGTTTTGGTTAGTGTTACAAGGCCAGATCAGTCAATCATCCAGACTGTTGCCCCTGCAACTACTGAAAAGGCTGCTGCCCCTCTTCAGGAACCACGCGTTTGTCTGGCTGCTCAACAGATACCCCTCCGTTGTGGTTGCACCTACAGTACGGCTATCTGTATCGCTGAGGCACGCAAGCCTCTCCACCATCGGCAGGGTCCATGGTTCACACCTATAAACCTTTAATTGCTTGCATGTAATATTTATTTTAGTAATCTTAGCCATTCAATAGAACGCCATATAAGAATTTATTATTCATGCTTCTACTTCTCTTTTCGACTTTAAATTAATTCTATCGCTGAATCAAAGACATAATTTACAATGTTCATTCTCCTTACATATCATCTTTAACTTAACATATTTACTAATCTAAAATCTTTGAAAGTATTTTTATTTATTTATTTATTTTTTTTTTTTTTTACTCGCGTAAAGCTAGGTCACGTTTTGTGGAAGCTGAGTGCGTGTGCTGCCATAAAACATAAAACGGCATGCGTGTCTTATTGCAATTTGCAGGGGATTAAACAGCGCTTACAAAGTCCATGTGTATAATATTGTAAACTTCACAATGCGTAACAGAAATACAGGATATATTACTCGCACAAAATTCGAGTTCATTAACTTAAAGATTATTTCGGAACGTTTCTGCGAAGGTAAAAATTAAAAAAATCTCTCGTAACAATTTTTTTCTTTATCTCGGTGTACCACTCCAGTAACAAATGCAAAACGCTGACCCAGCAGGAAATAAAGGAAACTTGTAAGAGCCACCTAAAGGTGAATTTGTAATAAATCCGATACCGGTAATTGTTTGAGTTAAATAAACTTATAAACCATACTTGTGGCTGGTTGCTGCTTAAACTATAAACCTTTTCAATTAAACTTTATATAAATTACCAGCTGCCAAAAACTGAACGATGGTCGCCAGTCTGGTTCATACCTTGATATAATCTTTCATATTGTTACTGTTCTTGTCAGTTATCGGACGAATTGCTTTTACAGTGTATCAAGGTCATTTTCCAACAGCCTGGAAAAGATATACATCAGCGTCTACAGAGTACTGAAACTCGGTCCTTTAACGTACATTTACAAAGGCCATGGAACCTTCATATTGTTGACAATATGACCCAGTAGTGTTGTCCAGCAATTGGAAGCACATGTTTGGCAACACTACTGGCCACTGTAACTCGTCAATGTTTGCGGCACCACATTTCCGGCCCAGATGTGTTAATACCGCCCGCAGTATTGCTGAAAAATGAGCAAAAGCGACACAATGGAAGTGAGTGCGTCGTTGCTGCATTTGCATTCCACAAGGACAAAAATTAGAGCGAAAAATTTGAATCATACTTTGTGAGCCAGAAATGTATTGCCGCAAAAATTGCCGAATAACAGTGGCCAGCAATGTTGCCGAACATGTGTTTGCAGTTGCTGGGCAACGCTACTGGGCCTGTTGTCAACAATATGCAGTTTACACGTCCCATGTAAATTGTACCTTAAAGGATCGTGTTTTAGTGCCCTGTAGATACTTGTTTCCAAGTTTCTAGCCGTGCTTACAGCGCATTCGGAAAACTGAAGGATCCTATTACAGATCATACATGCATTAGCTACGTACACAGTCCGCCCCACAGGAAACGTGACTGATGTAAAATGAAATAGAAGACGTTGTTTATTTTTAGTTTACATGAATTTTTATTCAAAATAGGCTACTTGTGAGTCAAGACACATCTGGAAACGTTGCAAAAATGGTTCGAAACAATTCTGATGCTCGACCTTTGAAACTGCATGCCCTACCATCATCGTAACCTTCTGGATATCTGAAATCGTGTAGAAACGCATTCCTTTCGTTGCCAATTTCAGTTTTGTAAATAACCAGACGTCACACAGAGACCAATCAGGTAAATAATAGGGTATTCAAGCTCCATGATACATTTTTGAGCCATGAAATTGCGTAGGATCTTGCTTTAGTGCGATGGTGGATTGTCGGGTGGTAGACATCGTTTTCCTTAATTGCTGTATTCAGGTTGGTCCCGAACAATCCGGCATTCATCATCTGACCTTCTGTAGCGAATTCTTTATGGGTAATTCCTTTTGAATCAAAGGAAACCGTGAGAAGTTTCGGGACACAGCTTTTCTGCGTACTCGCACACGCATGTTTCGAACTCGGAGATTCTGGGCTTTCCATTACGAACTTTGGTTCCTTGTACGTGGATCGTACTCAAAACACTATATTTCATCACCTGTTACGATGCAAGACACGAAGTCTGGGTCCTAGCAGCCGCTCGTTTGATGTATGTACAGCGTTCCATTCTGCAATCTTTTTGATCACCAGTGAGTGAAAGGGGCACAAAGCGACAACAGATCCTCTTGTTGCCCAAATTTTCAGTTACAATGCGGTGCACAGTTGTTTTAGGAATTCCAATGAGCTCCTCAGTTAATGTGGCAGATGCGCAACGATCGTTTAAAAGAATTCCAGCTCTTTTTGAACGTTTTCTTCTACTCTAACTGGCGACGATTCTCCAAGACATGGATCATGTTCATTGCTTTCTTTACCATCACGAAAACTGCAATACCACTTAAACTGTTTTCACGACTCATTATAAACAGTCTGGATCATTTGAACCGTGAATGTTGCACTTTAACCCAATTTAGAACAAAGCTTAACGTTCGCACTTGCACCATTGCTCCTTCCACGACCGAAGTTCAAAACATATCGTTAAAGTATCGATTATTAAAGCTGTCAGAGCTATTAAATTTAAAATAGAAGGTAGTCGAAATACCAAGCTAGCTAATTGAAGCACCCGTTCACAGATTGCATTAGTGATTACACGAATACAAAATCATTCACCTTTTCTGTGACGGACAGTGTAGATGTTCAACACGGCTGTATCACGAAAAATAAAAGCACAGATGTACAAAAATAGTTTTTACCAATTTAGATTTACCATGTGCTCTATTGCAAAAGTTTGTTGAGGGAGAGACGGGTGCGTTTCTTTTAATTCCGCTTTAAAGCCACCAGCGCTTCCTTCTCTTGCGAAGGCAAAGGGCGCCCAGCTGAGAGACAACGCACGCAGCCATTCCCTCTTCCCATTCAATCTCGTCGGATCTTTGCGGCCCCGAATTGAATTCAAGATTACATCGCTACAATGCGTAGCGAGGCCGTCTTTGCGCAAATGAGCTGAACTTCGCCCGCATTCAGACGTGTGTTGTTTGGTGCTGATTTGCTTGTCTTCCCCTGACGTTGTACGTATTCGCTTCCATCCAGAGTAATACAAGATAAGTTTTCTGCATTTCCAAAAGCACGACTTGGGAGCACATACTCTTGTTTCAGAGGCTAGAGGCTTAGCATTAGCATAGAAATGTGCACTTCTTAGCATTACAATGGATAGCGTGAGGAATGCGTTATCTCAGATTAATTTACTCGCATTTAGCTTCACGAACAACTATGAGCGAGTTTGTTACATTACGTGATGCCTACCATCTATTCAATTGTTTTGTAAGCATAAAAATATTACTTAACCCCCTGTCTGTAATTTGTTCTTATATTGTGACTACAGTAATAAGACATTACATTGTTTAACAGATAGATATTTCATCATTGTGGGCACTGCTGTTCATTATAGGTGTCAGTATTTATATACAGTCACATTTTTTTATCTGTTGATCGCCGTCACGCTGCAAAATAAAAAAGGCGCTTAAGATCTTGAGCAATATATCTGCGGCAGCTATAAAATATTTGCCATTTGAATTAGCAGAAAATTTTCTCAAAAAAAAAAAAAAAAAATGGTTCAAATGGCTCTGAGCACTATGGGACTCAACTGCTGTGGTCATCAGTCTCCTAGAACTTAGAACTACTTAAACCTAACTAACCTAAGGACATCACACACATCCATGCCCGAGGCAGGATTCGAACCTGCGACCGTAGCAGTCAAAATTTTCTCATTTCATCTTCACTAAACGAAATTTAATCTTTTCTTCAGGTACTGCCGGATTTAAATACATACTCACAACTTGTTATTTCTAATGAAACCTACATTTATGGATGTTATAATATTTTTTAAATGTTTGATTCAAATGCATAACCTAAATAAAGTATTCCAGAAGAATGCCTGTAAACCTATTATACATTATATTTACTGTTCAACTTGCACGCGTCGGAAACTTAAAATATTCTCCCATAATTCGAATCATGTCTGCCACATTATTACGTTACTGCAATCTGATTTTGAAAGATAAGTGAACAGTGTAAGATGCGTTCGTCTAACAGTATTACAGAGTATTATAAAACGAAAAATAATAGAAATATGTAACGACTATACTTGTATTGTCATTTTCGGTCTTTTATACAAAAAAGTATTTTATAAATCCTCTCTGTAGACGAATTATGTAAGTTTCTTGTAGGATGTTCACAATTAAAACAACTTAATAATAAAAGACTAATCAACAGTGGTCCTAATAGTAAAGGCTATATAGCAATGCCTGTGTTATTCCGAATTACAATGAAATGTTCCTTCGGTTTTGCATGCATATCCGAAAGAATAGGCACTACGGCGATTGCAGCCTTATGAAATACATTAATTGTATTCGCAGTCGCGGATGTGGACAACCAGCAGCGGTATAATGGAATGTAGACAGTGAAAATTTGTGCCAAACCCGGATTTCCCGCTTCTCGCGAACGGTCGGCTTTATAATTTGGCTTTCTGTGCACGACTCAGAGATAGATCCAAACTTCCATTTGTCTTCAGCCATGTCATACTCGTCCGAAGGAACATTACATTCTAATTCGAAAAAAACACAGGCAATGTAATATCATATTCGTCCGCCGACACCGGGCAAGCGACTTTCAAGTATAATGTCTGCCCTGTAAGGGAATATACGCAATGGACATACGATTGCAGGTTGTAGACACATGGTTGACGACTTATGGAAATTTGGGTGTGGCTGCGATTCTTGCTCGGATAGCCACATGCTAAGGAGACAACTCGCGATAAGCGAGAAATCTGCGTTCAAGGCCCGCTCCGGTTCAAATTTTCATTTTCGTCATTCTATTATGTAGTAGATGACTGTCCATATTCGCAACTGCAAATGCATTTTGTTTCACAGTAATGGTGTTCAAACTATAGCTGACGGATAAATCATAAGAGAAAATCGAGGTTATTACTTAATTGGAGTATAAATTTTTCTTGACTTCATATCCTTGGAAATATGCAGATATTTAGTGGACTTAAATTTCTTTTACAATTTCTTAGGAACAGCAAAGTGCTATCAAGGAGTTGAACCGGTTAACATCTAAATCTAACCACAAGACCCCTGTTTGTTTAACGGCAACCTGTGACTTGGTACAATTGTTCCGACTGTATTTTCTACCGAGAGCTGATTCATTAAGACGCTAATGATCGGGTATAAACTAGAAAGGAAGGGCAATATAATATCAGAAGAAATTTTCAAACGACAACTAGTGTCTATTACAATGCTACGATCTATATTTACAACCAAATAGCCGCCCGAGTAAAACTCTTGGGGGTCGGGTACAAACCAGAAAATAATAAAGAAAGGCTATATAGTAACGGGGAAAATTTTTAAACGACATCCAGTGTCTTAGTACGATACTACGGCCTATGTGTTTGACAGATAGGGTTTGAATAGAAACTCATCTTAAGAGGCGTCCTATGCTGTGCAGGGGCAAAGATATAAGACATTCTATTAAGCTGCTGGTGAATTTTCTGGGTTGTGTGGTTGTGGTCCATGAAATTTTCTCGTTCCTGACGTTTCGTCCACAGTTATCTTGGACATCTTCGGAGGTGTTGATTCTACGGAAGAGTCTTACGGACTGACGAGTTAGACTTCATTTATTTTTTCTTCAGTTTTATTCTCTTCCCCGAGGGAGAAGAGTGAGCTGTTTTGGACATAATTTTTGCCCTTTTCAATCACAGGATTTAATAACACCCGTATTTTATTTAAATTTTTATTTCATGTATTTGAAAAATTGCAATGAGTCACATTCTAAAGTTTACACTTTTACATGTTTTCAGTCATTTAAGATTAGAACTGTAAAACTTCCGAAGGCTACTACTGACCATCACAATTGAGCTTTGAGTATGGTAGTTTTCCTAGTAGCTTTGGTCAGTTAAGGTACGTTAGGTGTGTTGCAAAGCTATTGGGCGTCACCTCACAACGAGCGCTTTCTTTGTGTATGCAGTCAGCATAAATGTTCTCCTGTCTGTTACTTTAAACAGTATTTATAGCACAACTGAACTGTCAAAGTTTATTTCAGGTTTTATTCGAAAACTGTTGATTTGTAAAGCAGAGGGATGTCGTATTAAAAATAAACGTAAAAAATACACAGAGGAAACGAAATTTTCTCAACAAAAGGGTAAAATAAAAAAAAACCCGTGAAACAAAACTGTATCAAACATCACTTCAATACTTTGTCGAACTTATATGAAACATGTTCCTGTTAATCATAAACAACATTCGCATTTATCAATGATGAAAGAAATCTGTTGCCTTTGATCATGATGAAGAACGTTCTATTGAGTGAAAAATAACAATAATTATATATATATATATATATATATATATATATATATATATATATATATATTATTTTAAAGTTTGTGCATGTAAACTGTACTTGCATCAAAAGTAATTGCTTTGGTTACATGAAAACGCTTAAGTTACGCAATAAAATAATTTTCACTGCCAATGAAGTGCACTTTATATCCCGTTAGGATATAAAATATATGCTGGACTAATCTTGGCTGATGTGCTCACCCTCTCTCAGTTTTTCTCTTACACTTTATGTTTCTTTCTCTACCAATGCCTCCAACACTACCGGTAATCCTACCATTTACTACGTCGTTTATGTAGTGTACCAAAACTACTGACTCTTAGTGTTACGTAGAATTTTACGTAAATATAAAATACAAATAAATATGTTAAATAAATCAAAATAAAGTAAGTCAATTAGAATAACAGGTCAAACAGAAACAAGTACATAAGCGTGAACAAAGGATGGAGGTTGATGTTAAAAAGTGGATAGCTTTACATGCGAAGTCAGTGACTATTTGTTTTTATGAATCATCGAGAAGACTGGGTTTGTGTGTCGATTGTGATTTGTTTGCTCGTATACTACCTAAGTGAGTGGATGTTATGCAACAACATAACATAGTGGAATATTAAATAATGCGGGTTATTTTGTCAAAGATATAACTGAACTATCGATGACGTATGTCAAAGGTAAAGATACATAGGTAAAGATACAAAGGTAAAGATACATAGTGGCCATGTAACACTAAGTTTCATCTCTTCTTTTCTGTTAAATTGTCTCTTTGTTTATATAGTTCGGAAGATTCTGTCCATTTCCATAAATAATAGATCGTCATTCTAGATAAAAGTTTTGGTTCCAGAAAACTTCACTTTATAATCTACTGACTGAAGAACGTGCTCTGCCGCAGCTCATTTTCTGCTTTTCCTAGTCGGGAAGCCTTCTATATTCCTTTAGATGTGTGTTAATATTTCTCTTTATTGTTCCACTATGTACCTTACTGCACGTACATAGAATTTTACACACCCCGCAAGCAAACAGGCGAGGGCGTTTATCCTTCACAGATTTGAGTGCTTGACGTATTTTGTTTGTTGGTCTAAAAACGGTCTTTCGGCAGCACGTTATGGGTGCCACATTTACAAAAAATGTCAGCTCACCTTTCGGTGATTTATTCTACAGCCTCACACCTTCCCTGCTGTAAAACTGAGCCCAGACTTTTTTGCTGGACTCCACAAAGCAATTGTGTAGGCTCCAAAACACGGACGAATGTACTCTCTTCTGATTGGCAGAGAAACATCATATCCAATCAGAATGCAGTTCTAAACCGAACTAATTACACCAACTGTGACATAATCGCGTATACAAACAGTGATCCAATACTGCAAAATGCTTTTTTATTCCAGTCTCTGATCACAATATGAATTCTTTAGACGATGACCGGTTTCAGTCTGTAATGACCATCCTCAGATCTTTTTTACACCATGTCCTAAAGTTATAATGGCATCGTCAAAACATATCTATGTGACGGTGCTATGCTGATTATATTTATATGTTTTGACGATGCCATTATGGCCGTATCACTTTAGGACATGGTGTAAAAAAGATCTGAGGATGGTCATTACAGACTGAAACCGGTCATCGTCTAAAGAATTCATATTGTGATCAGAGACTGGAATAAAAAAGCATTTTCGAACTAATTACATTGAACCAACAACATTATCATTCTTTGGAGGAATTTGTCACATGAACGTGTGGTATATCTCCACCACGGTTACTGGGAGATGTACTAATAACTTGGTCGACATGATTAAGAGTTATCAATTCTTTATTGTGTCAAACATGCAACACGTGTAATCGACACAAATCTCTGAGCCGAACCATCTTTGACTCTCAGTCCCACGTATACCACATACCAACACTGCGGCTCTTTGGTTAGCGATATCGATGGCGCTGTCGCCTCCACTAACAATTTTAGGAAATCGACAAATGGCAAACTCATATCGCATTACTTCTCGTTCACACATTAAGTCACCCTAATAATTAAATACATTAAGAAATCAGTAATCAACCGACGATATAATATTAAGAGAAGATCATATTATTTATGACAGTACATTGTTTTGACTACTTAGGATACCATTGCCTGTATGGTAACGACATCTCTCAGCTGGAGCTGCAATTATTGGTACCTGGTAGACAGTAAGAGCACATCTTTCACGAAGTAGCCGTGATTCATTCCTACCTCTATGTAGCCACTTGCTACCGTCAGACTTCTGTAGTAGAGATGCATGGCGTTATGCCACACACTGATGTTATGTTTCTGTAAAATATTACCGATCTGGTCAGTTTAAAGAAATTTTCTGAAACTAAAATTAGCGCAACCATTAAAAAAAAAAAAAAAAAAAAAAAAGGAAATGGACTGCGTCACTGTGTTTTCGGATCTTCTAGCGGCGTGCTGCGGTACTGCAGCTAAAGGTATTTCATTGTTTACCAGGGCTGCAGACATGTGTCTACATACAGGGTGTTTCAAAAATGACCGGTATATTTGAAACGGCAATAAAAACTAAACGAGCAGCGATAGAAATACACCGTTTGTTGCAATATGCTTGGGACAACAGTACATTTTCAGGCGGACAAACTTTCGAAATTACAGTAGTTACAATTTTCAACAACAGATGGCGCTGCAAGTGATGTGAAAGATATAGAAGACAACACAGTCTGTGGGTGCGCCATTCTATACGTCGTCTTTCTGCTGTAAGCGTGTGCTGTTCACAACGTGCAAGTGTGCTGTAGACAACATGGTTTATTCCTTAGAACAGAGGATTTTTCTGGTGTTGGAATTCCACCGCCTAGAACACAGTGTTGTTGCAACAAGACGAAGTTTTCAACGGAGGTTTAATGTAACCAAAGGACCGAAAAGCGATACAATAAAGGATCTGTTTGAAAAATTTCAACGGACTGGGAACGTGACGGATTGACGTGCTGGAAAGGTAGGGCGACCGCGTACGGCAACCACAGAGGGCAACGCGCAGCTAGTGCAGCAGGTGATCCAACAGCGGCCTCGGGTTTCCGTTCGCCGTGTTGCAGCTGCGGTCCAAATGACGCCAACGTCCACGTATCGTCTCATGCGCCAGAGTTGACACCTCTATCCATACAAAATTCAAACGCGGCAACCCCTCAGCGCCGCTGCCATTGCTGCACGAGAGACATTCGCTAACGATATAGTGCACAGGATTGATGACAGCGATATGCATGTGGGCAGCATTTGGTTTACTGACGAAGCTTATTTTTACCTGGACGGCTTCGTCAATAAACAGAACTGGCGCATATGGGGAACCGAAAAGCCCAATGTTGCAGTCCCATCGTCCCTGCATCCTCAGAAAGTACTGGTCTGGGCCGCCATTTCTTCCAAAGGAATCATTGGCCCATTTTTCAGATCCGAAACGATTACTGCATCACGCTATCTGGACATTCTTCGTGAATTTCTGGCGGTACAAACTGCCTTAGACGACACTGCGAACACCTCGTGGTTTATGCAAGATGGTGCCCGGCCACATCGCACGGCCGACGTCTTTAATTTCCTGAATGAATATTTCGATGATCGTGTGATTGCTTTGGGCTATCCGAAACATACAGGAGGCGGCGTGGATTGGCCTCCCTATTCGCCAGACATGAACCCCTGTGACTTCTTTCTGAGGGGACACTTGAAAGACCAGGTGTACCGCCAGAATCCAGAAACAATTGAACAGCTGAAGCAGTACATCTCATCTGCATGTGAAGCCATTCCGCCAGACACGTTGTCAAAGGTTTCGGCTAATTTCATTCAGAGACTACGCCATATTATTGCTACGCATGGTGGATATGTGGAAAATATCGTACTATAGAGTTTCCCAGACCGCAGCGCCATCTGTTGTTGAAAATTGTAACTACTGTAATTTCTAAAGTTTGTCTGCCTGAAAATGTACTGTTGTCCCAAGCATATTGCAACAAACGGTGTATTTCTATCGCTGCTCGTTTAGTTTTTATTGCCGTTTCAAATATACCGGTCATTTTTGAAACACCCTGTACAAACACGATATAAATAATGTAACTTTAAATTACGACGTGATACGTAAAACGTTATGACCAACTCTCGTACGAGGGGCGTTCAGAAAGTAATGCAACACTTTTTTTCGGCCAATTTCCATTGAAAAAACGCGGAATTTATTGGGGAGATCGCGGAACATTCCCGCTTCAGCCCCTGTAGTTTCATGAAGTTCCGACAGGTGGCGGCGTAATACGTAGCTTTCAAAATCGGGTCCCTAACGGAGGTGCATTCCCAGAAGGGAACTGTCACTGAGTTTCTTTTGGCGGAAACGCAGAGCAGCGCAGATATTCATAGGTGCATGCAGGATGTCTGCAGAGGTAATGAACAAAAGCGTGGTGAGTCGTAGGGCGAGGCGTCTGTCATCATCACAACAAGGTCGTGCTGACCTGTCTCATCTCCCGCGTGCCCACGGACCGCACACAGCTGTGACTCCTACAGCGGTAGAACGTGCAGGCGTTCTCATTCGAGGTGATCGACGGATCACAGTCAATTCTCCTTCTCCATGACAACGGAAGGCCTCACACAAGTCTGCACACCCGAGAGGAACTCACTAAACCTCACATCTCACTCTTTCCCCAATGGAGAATGGACTCCGCGGCAAGCAGTACGTGAATAACGGGGAAGTTATTGATGCAGCAAGACTTTGGCTCCACGTCCACCAGTAGATTGATACCATGCGGGCGAGGAGTCCTAGTTAGGTGGTGCAAACACGTGGTATTGAACTGAGATTATGTTGAGACAGAGGTTTTTGTAACCTAAAAGAGTGGGGAATAATAGAGTGTTTTGAAATCTTGAATAAAACCAACCTGCTTTCAGAAAAGAAATGTACGGCATCACTTACTGAACGCCCCTTGTATAGTAAGTATGCCCTCTCATGTCACGCACGCAATACTTATGGTTGAGTGAGTGGCTAACAGCAACTGACAGCGAAACATTTGTGTTTCTTTACCCACTGGGTTAAAGGGAAATTGCTAAACAGTCATAAAATTTACGATTGCAATAGGGTATAAAAGAGGACTTTTGTACTTAATTTAACATACCATTGGAGATCTAACAATGCATAACCTTTAAATTATGACTTCCTTTGAATAAAATGTAGAATAGTAAACTTTACGGCGGTTTAGTAGCAATATAACATCCCCCCCCCCACCTTTAACGTTCTAGGGTATTAAATAGCCCGTAGACAGAGTAAAAACTATTGCGCCCTCAAACCTGCAACATGCTAAAAGAACGCGCGTAGCCACTCTTTTCCCCTGTGTTCAGTATTTACCGCGCTTTCTCTTCTGCCGCTGTGTTGACCTTTTAGCGCCCGTCTTCCGCCCCATGCCAGACGACACCTCCCTCCATCCATCATCATACTGTTACCGACCCGAAAATATAATATTCGTGCAAATGGCTGACACTGTGAGTAAATGTTTCTAAGAAATATGACTCCCTTTTTCCTCTTTATTCCAGTCGTCCCTGCTTCTATTTTGAAACAGTTGCTCTCATTTTCAATAAGACTACGTCGCATGTTATCTGCCTTGGAGGTTTCTTTTGATTTGACGTGATTTGACATTTATTGATCCTTGAAATTGTACAATGTGCTATTATTACACGTACATGTAGGACAAGTCACACACTAAGGTTCTAAACAAATATAAACGGTCCGATAAAAATGTCTGAGAATGATTTTATTTTGGCGTATGAGAGAGATAGCGCGCAGTAATTACATGGCAGCTAGAACTAACGACTCAAACTATAGATTTGCATTAGGCCAGTCAGTTGTGAGCAGACAGCGTTAAGTAGTAGACGTTCGACTGTAGTGTGTAATCGTTGTTGTCTTACAAATCACAACGGAGCAACTTCTCCAAATCGAGTGTTCAAGACCTTCTCCGAAAGGTTTCGAAGAAGATGACGATTGAACAGAAAACAAAGATACTTGGAAACCTGTTGCGACTTGATTGAAATGAAAACTACTGACAATTCTTTTATGAAAAAAAAAACCATTGCAGATGACGGAGACTAATTTATGTTCTCAATACGAACCTACCACAAAACGACAAAGTGCAGAATCTGACTGATCTTCGCCAAGACCATAGAAGGTTCGAATGTGACGCATGAGTTGAACAGTATCACAAAGAAGGACTATTCTAACTATATCACATGGTTGTTTGGGCCTTACGCGCATTTTGCTCAAATGGTGGAAAACTTTGTAGAAAACCTGAAGCAGAAGCATTAAAACCACCACCTTAACATTTCTCTATTTTTTTTTTTTATTAATTCAGTCTCGAAATTTTTTAGATTGACGGCGTACATTTTTTGAATTATTCAACATCGCAAGACATGCGCTGTTAACAGTACGTCATTACTCTTTATATATATTTTTTATATGAAGCCACCAGGAATGTCACGTAAAGGATTATAATGCGATACATACTAGTCACTCTAGGTTGTAACATTCGTTATAACAAAAAATCAGCATTTATGTATATAAAGCAAACCGAATCAGGTAAAACCTAAAAAGTAGCCTGCACATATATAAGGGGTATTAAACTCCATTGTTTTACGTAAGCAATCAAGAATTCCTCCACAAAATAACAGCAGTGTACCTGCAGCACTGACATTATTTAGTGCCTGAATTCTTTCTGAAGAAACCTCTCACGCCCACGCAGCTTCTTGTACAGAAGTACCTACATGTGCATGTGCCACTTTCGTACTAGTTTGCCGACTATAAATGTATCATTAGAGTGACAGGTTTGATTCTAGTATAAATGTTTTTTTTTTCTAAAATTATTTTAATGTTCATGAATAAAGCGCAATTTTTCATGGTTATAGATACACGTTTCTGGCAAGATAATGGGTTGCTTAAAGAGACGTCTAGTAGTGGAAAGAGAGATACTTGTTTCATTACTTTAATTATTCGCTTATTCGTAGTAACCATCTTTTGTGAGAGATGTCCCTAACTGAAATGGATTATGCGATTATCAACTGTACAAGTGCAAAGGAGGAACATTTTTGGGTTTCTATATTGTTACACAAGCGGTTCGTGGAACTATCAACTGCGTTAATAAATTGCAGAATGCTACTTGACATGTATTACGTAAAGATTTTACAGTTTCAAATACACAATGTTTAAATAAATAAACAAAAGACAGTTTACACTAAATACTAATAAGCAGGTTCCTTCACACCTTGTAAATGAATGTCCTCCATATGTTACAGGTAACCAGTACTTAGGGTCCTTCTTGACCACCCACTTAAATATTTACTACTACATAAAGACCGATTTACGTCGAATTTTTACCGATACTCTAATAAACAGTTTATATACAATGGGGAATGTCATTAGCAAAAAACACGAAAATTTCATGACCGATTTATTCAAAGTTTTTCACGTTAATTTGAGGAACATTCAGGCTAAGGTTTTTTAAACAACAATGTACAGTTTTCTGTTAAACCCGACTACAAGGAAGAAAGTGCTGTTCTGTGCCGAGAAAATGAGCGGTTTCGTTTACTTTCTCGCAGACATTTTTAACTACGGTAGCAGAGCATTTAAACGATTAAGACTAATTGGTTCTGCCATACATAGTCTTACTACTTACATAAAATTTTAGACAAGAATTGTATGTACAACAAAGTGCTGTTTTGTTTTCTTCCTCGCAGTAGGTTTTAACAGAAAACACTAAAGCTGTATTTATGACTAACTTTGTACTCCTTCCCATTCGCATATTAGAACTATCCGAAATACTATCATTGAAGTTACTATCCTCACAGATCCAAGGGCAGTTGCAAAGATCTCCCTCATGACCCTTATACCAACAGTTCCAACTGATTTACCTATTCATTTTAGGCGACTTCAGTTCCTAATCAAAGTTTCGTTTGCAGTAACAATAAACAAAGCTGTAGGTCAGAGAGAGGGGGAAAAATTGTGGACAGAAAAGAGTGGAGGATGTCGACATAGAGAGGGGGAAGGAGGACATGGATATTGACAGAGGAAGTAAAAGACGGAGAGCGAGGGTTAGGAAAAAGAGAAGGACAGGGAGAGAGGGAGCAACTGATGGACGGAAATAGGGGGGAGGAGGAGGAATGAAGAAAGAGAGGGGGAGAAGGGGATGGACAGAGAGAGAGAGAGAGAGAGAGAGAGAGAGAGAGAGAGAGAGAGAGAGAGAGAGAACAATGGATGAGAAGGGGATATACACATCTGGAAAACATATCACATCCCACTATAATTTGGCCAAGACATAAGGTTAGAACCCTTATATCAACTACGCTCTCACACCTGTGGCAATTAAATTCCTTCTATCCTGTACTGATTTATACATAATACACTGAGGAAAAAAATAGCAACGCCAAAAACTAATTAATGTAATGAAATTTCGGGAATATATTTGTCTAGGCAAACATATTTAAGTGATTAACATTACAAAATCGCAGATTAATGTAAGTGCGAGATAAGCCACTGCAAATGTCAAATGCTGGTACATTAATAACCTGCCGCGCGGGATTAGCCGAGCGGTCTCGGGCGCTGCTGTCATGGACTGGGCGGCTGGTCCCGACGGAGGTTCGAGTCCTCCCTCGGGCATGGGTGTATGTGTTTGTTCTTAGGATAATCTAGGTTAAGCAGTGTGTAAGCTCAGGGACTGATGACCTTAGCAGTTAAGTCCCATAAGATTTCACACACATTTGAACATTAATAACAGGTTGTATCTGCCAGAAAGTTGAACGCAAGTATGCAAAAGACCATGCATTGTGATATACCAGCTGATGGAGGCCAGTCTGTGGGATGGAGGTCCATGCCTGTTGCACTTGGTCGGTCAATACAGGGACTGTTAATGCTGTTTGTGGATGATGTTGGAATTGTTGTCCGATGATGTCCCATATGCGCTCTACTGGAGAATGGTCTGGTGATCGAGCAGGACAAGGAAACATGTCGACACTCTGTAGAGCATATTGGGTCACAACAGTGGTATTTGGTCCAACTTTAGCATTTTGGAAAACACCCTATCGAGTGGCAGCACAACAGATCGAATCACCAGACTGCCGTACAAATTTGCAGTCAGTGTGCGTGGGATAACCATGAGAGCGCTGATCTGTCATACGAAATCTCACCCTAGACTATAAGTCTTAGTGTATATCCAGTGTGTCTAGCACGCAGACAGATTGGTTGTAGGCCCTCAACTGGCCTTTTCCTAACGAACACATGGCCGGCACTGGCACCGAGGCAGAACCAACTTTCATCAGAATACACAACGGACCTCCTCGCTGCAGTCGAAAGAGCTCTCGCTTGACATCAGCAAAGCAGCAAATTGCGGGGGTTTGGGGTCAGTTGAATGCAGGCCAGAGGGCGTCTGGCTCGTAACTGTTCTTGCAGTAACCGATTTGTAACACTTCGTTGTGTAACTATGGTGCCAATTGCTGCTTAAGTTACTGCTGCAGATGCAGTACGAGGTGGAAGAGCCATACATCTACCCTCTCGGTAGTGTCTCGTTGTCATTTGGAGCCCTGTCTTCTTGCGACCGTACGTTCTCGCGAACAACGCTTGCAGCAGTCATGTACAGTGGTTATATTCCTGCCACGTCTTTCTACGATATCGCCGAAGGAACATTCTGCTTCTCGTAGCCCTGTTACACGACCTTGTTCAAACTCGGCGAGATTTTGATAATGGCATCTTTGTCGCCTTAAAGGCATTCTTGACTAACATCAACTCACCACCCCCAGTCTGAAAGGTAACTAACGCTAACGATCGTTACAGCAAGTGTTTAAACCAAATCTGATTTGCATCCTCATAGTGGCGTTACTTGCGCCACTCTTATGCGACGCCGGCCGCTGTGGCCGAGCGGTTCTAGGCGCTTCAGGCCGGAACCGCGATGCTGCTACGGTCGCAGGTTCGAATCCTGCCTCGGGCATGGATATGTCTGATGTCCTTAGGTTAGTTACGTTTAAGTAGTTCTAAGTCTCGGGGACTGAAGACCTCAGATATTAAGTCCCATAGTACATGTAGCCATTTGAATTTTCTTATGCGACTGGCTCATAATTTGGCGATTTTTTCCCGTCAGTGTATTTTAATAACTCACTTCCAATTTGGAGGTAAAACTTAATAGTCATACAAGTGAAAAAAATTAAAATAACAGCCATAAAACTACTAGCAAATGTGGCACAACGTAACTTAAAAGTAGACTTTCACAACTCAGAGATAAACTTAAACAAGCATGCTAGTCAACCACTTAAAGTAACACTTCATAAAGCAACTATAGTGAGCAGCCCCACATAATTTTCAATCCCGAGAGAACAACATATAACGTATGCCACATCACTGACTAAGAACAACGAAATAATTACTTAGAATACTTGCTTACAACCGTTGTATTAACAGTTGCTGCCCACTTCTGCTGTGAAAAATGTAAGTAAGTTTAATACGGCAGGGTTACCTCTTGGCCAATATACAATTTGTCTCAAATGGGCAGTGTCCCACTCACGCGCAGCACCCACAGTGGCAATAAGCGCCATCAACAACTGACCCTAATGCATAACTAGCTACATCAGTAACGACATTAACCAATCAGGAGTGGTTCTGCCTGCAAGCTCTAATATAACCAATATATAGTCTAGAATAAACTAGACCATACCTGATTTTATCACGGGAACTTCAGAAAGTATCTTCCTAAACAATTATTGGGGAAGCAAAAGTAAGTATCTTTTATTATTACGGTCTTATTAAATTTAATAATGGAAATTGCACTTCAAATATAAATACTTTATGTAAAGCGAAAATATCGTGATGTCAGGAATTTTATTTTGAGATCATAGATATATTTTACTGCTACGAAAAATTATCTCTGCTATGGATATTAAATATTTTTCTTTGTGACTCGAAATACGTTGAAAATTCGTTTAATTCTGAAATAATACTTCGTCAGCCGAAGTTAACCCAAGCGTCTGGCAGTGTGATTATACGTAAAGATAAATTTTCAACAGTCAAAGATAATCGTGCTATGTTAATTGAAAATACGACTTCGTAAATAACTTTAAAATTCAGGTTGTTCAGAATGTAGAGCTTGAGAAATGCAAGAAAACTCATTTTAAGCTATTTTTGAGAATTAAATTAAAATACCCCACGAGCTTCCACCATTCCAAAGCATTCTCCAAATTTACGTAAATAAGGAGAGGAAAAGGTTACCGTTCCACAGTAAGAACAACTTTTTCAAAATTCAACACTGATAATTATTATTTAACGGTAATTCAATACGCATCAAGCCTCTGTCTGTCGAATGGCGTACCGCGCCAAGAGCGCAAAACAAGAGCTACGCAACAAGATCAGAAAGACAAGTGATCGGTAAAAGATAACATGGCGTCTTTCTTTTATAAAGTAGTTCATGAAATGTTTATATGTCACCGGTATGTCTAAAGTCTCAATACACTCCAAGTAATAAATATTCTTTGTTAGGCGTATATCACTGTAATTAATTTTAACACTAATTAGGAATGTCACAACAAGCAAATCATAGTCTGCTAACAAACATCGAGATCACCATGGCACTTCCTAGACCTAAAAATATGAAGAGGGTAAACGCCGGAAAAGCAGTCCACAAATAAAATGCCATCGGTAGAGAACAACCAGAGCTTCCAGTGTCGTTGAATGGAGTGTATCTATCCACAATATATTCCCTCCTGCTAATTTTACTATTGTCAGACAGATTTTCGCTGAGAGGCTTGGTTTAGTGCATCCACAGCGTAGCGCGCTAGGCCGAAATCCGGAATAGATGAAAACAAACTGAAGGCGGCAGGTAACGTCGCAAACAATACCACCACCACGCCGCCTCTGTTCGTGTACAGTAACAGAGCGAGGTGGCACAGTGGTTAACGCACGAAACTCGCTTTCGGGGGGACAAAGGTTCAAATCAATGTGTGGCCAACCAGATTAATGTTTTCCCTGTTTTCCCTAAATCGCTCCAGGTAAATGCCGGGATGGTGCCCTTGAAAAGGGGCACTCCCAGTTTCCTTCTCCAACCTCGATAAATTCCGAGCTTGTGCTCCGTCTCTAATGATCTCGATATCGACGAGACGTTAAACCCCAACCTTCCTTCTTTTTTGCACACAGAAGAATTGCAGCAATTGCTCTCGGAACTGACACTCGCTAGCCGCCTCCTGAAGTCAGGTTCCTACTCCGCCAGGCCACCCTCTCGTTCGAAGCTCACACCAGACTCCACTCGCGGTCGCTGCGGCTAACCTCCAGGGCTTCCTCAAGCAGGGGGCGCTGCAGCACTGAGCCAAAGATTACAACGGCAAAGTGTCGTGAAGAAGCACAGTATCTCAGACTTTACTGAAGCATGTGCTATTTTCTTTTCTTTGTGCAGCTACACTATGTGATCAAAAGTATCTTGACACCCCCAAGAACATGTTGTTGTTGTTGTTGTTGTTGTTGTGTTCTTCAGTCCTGAGACTGGTTTGATGCAGCTCTCCATGCTACTCTATCCTGCGCAAGCTTCTTCATCTCCCAGTACCTACTGCAACCTACATCCTTCTGAATCTGTTTAGTGTATTCATCTCTTGGTCTCCCTCTACGATTTTTACCCTCCACGCTGCCCTCCAATACTAAATTGGTGATCCCTCGATGTCTCAGAACATGTCCTACCAACCGATCCCTTCTTCTAGTCAAGTTGTGCCACAAGCTCCTCTTCTCCCCAATTCTATTCAATACCTCCTCCTTAGTTATGTGATCTACCCATCTAATCTTCAGCATTCTTCTGTAGCACCACATTTAGAAAGCTTCTATTCTCTTCTTGTCTAAACTATTTATCGTCCACGTTTCACTTCCATACATGGCTACACTCCATACAAATACTTTCAGAAACGACTTCCTGACATTTAAATCTGTACTCGATGTTAACAAATTTTTCTTCTCCAGGAACGCTTTCCTTGTCATTGCCAGTCTACATTTTATATCCTCTTTACTTCGACCATCATCAGTTATTTTGCTCCCCAAATAGCAAAACTACTTTACTACTTTAAGTGTCTCATTTTCTAATCTAATTCCCTCAGCATCACCCGACTTAATTCGACTACATTCCATTATCCTAGTTTTGCTTTTATTGATATTCATCTTATACCCTACTTTCAAGACACTGTCCATTCCGTTCAACTGCTCTTCCAAGTCCTTTGCTGTCTCTGACAGAATTACAATGTCATCGGCGAACCACAAAGTTTTTATTTCTTCTCCATGGATTTTAATACCTACTGCGAACTTTTCTTTCGTTTCCTTTATTGCTTGCTCAATATACAGATTGAATAACATCGGGGAGAGGCTACAACCCTGTCTCACTCGCTTACCAACCACTGCTTCCCTTTCATACCCCTCAACTCTTATAACTGCCATCTGGTTTCTGTACAAATTGTAAATAGCCTTTAGCTCCCTGTATTTTACCCCTGCCACCTTCAGAATTTGAAGGAACATACGTTTTTCATATTAGGTGCATTGTGCTGCCACCTACTGCCAGGAACTCCACATTAGCGATCTCAGTAGTCATTAGACATCGTAAGAGAGCAGAATAGAGCGCTCTACGGAATTCACGGACTTCGAAAGTGGTAAGGTGATCGGGTGTCACTTGTGTCATACATCTGAACGCTAGATTTCCACACTCCTAAACACCCCTAGGTCTACTGTTTCCGATGTGATAGTGAAGTAGAAACGTGAAGTGACACGCACATCACAAAAGCTTACAAGCCGACCTCGTCTGTTGATTGACCGACCTCGTCTGTTGATTGACAGAGACCGCCGACACAGTTTTAGTGTCGTAATATATAACAGGCAGACACCTATCCAGACCATCAAACAGGAATTCCAAACTGCATCAAGATCCACTGCAAGTACTATGACTGTTAGACGAGAAGTGAGAAAACTTGGATTTCATGATCGAACGGCTGCTCATAAGCTACACATCACGCCGGTAAATGCCAAACGACGCTTCGCTTGATATAAGGCGCGTAAACATTGAACAGTGGAAAAACGTTGTGTGGAGTGACGAATCACCGTACACAATGTGGCGACCCATTGGCAGGGTGGGAGTGTGGCGAATGTCCGATGAATGTCATCTGCCAGCGTGTGAAGTGCCAACAGTAAAATTCGGAGGCGGTGGTGTTATGGTGTGGTCGTGTTATTCATGGAGAGGGCTTGCACCCTTTGTTGTTTTGCGTGGCGATATCACAGCACAGGCCTACATTGATGTTTTGAGCACCTTCTTGCTTCCCACTGTTGAAGAGGAAATGCGGGGATGGCGACTGCACCTTTCAACATGATCGAACACCTGTTCATAATGCACGGCCTGTGGGGGTGTGGTTACACGACAATAACATCTCTGTAATGGACTGGCCTGCACAGAGTCCTGACCTGAATCCTGTAGAACATCTTTGGGATGTTATGGAACGTCGACTTCGTGCCAGGCCTCAACGACCAACGTCGATACCTCTCTTCAGTGCAGTGTTCCGTGAAGAATGGGCTGCCATTCCCCAAGAAACCTTCCAGCACCTGATTGAACATATGCCTGCGATATCGGATTCCAGCATTACCGATGGAGGGTGCCACAAACCTCTAAGTCATTTTCAGTCAGATGTCCGGGTACTTTTGATCACACAGTGTAGCTGCCGAGGTTCCTCCTGGCTATCATAAGGATAGGTGAAACATACACTCCTGGAAATGGAAAAAAGAACACATTGACACCGGTGTGTCAGACCCACCATATTTGCTCCGGACACTGCGAGAGGGCTGTACAAGCAATGATCACACGCACGGCACAGCGGACACACCAGGAACCGCGGTGTTGGCCGTCGAATGGCGCTAGCTGCGCAGCATTTGTGCACCGCCGCCGTCAGTGTCAGCCAGTTTGCCGTGGCATACGGAGCTCCATCGCAGTCTTTAACACTGGTAGCATGCCGCGACAGCGTGGACGTGAACCGTATGTGCAGTTGACGGACTTTGAGCTAGGGCGTATAGTGGGCATGCGGGAGGCCGGGTGGACGTACCGCCGAATTGCTCAACACGTGGGGCGTGAGGTCTCCACAGTACATCGATGTTGTCGCCAGTGGTCGGCGGCAGGTGCACGTGCCCGTCGACCTGGGACCGGACCGCAGCGACGCACGGATGCACGCCAAGACCGTAGGATCCTACGCAGTGCCGTAGGGGACCACACCGCCACTTCCCAGCAAATTAGGGACACTGTTGCTCCTGGGGTATCGGCGAGGACCATTCGCAACCGTCTCCATGAAGCTGGGCTACGGTCCCGCACACCGTTAGGCCGTCATCCGCTCACGCCCCAACATCGTGCAGCCCGCCTCCAGTGGTGTCGCGACAGGCGTGAATGGTGGGACGTATGGAGACGTGTCGTCTTCAGCGATGAGAGTCGCTTCTGCCTTGGTGCCAATGATGGTCGTATGCGTGTTTGGCGCCGTGCAGGTGAGCGCCACAATCAGGACTGCATACGACCGAGGCACACAGGGCCAACACCCGGCATCATGGTGTGGGGAGCGATCTCCTACACTGGCCGTACACCACTGGTGATCGTCGAGGGGACACTGAATAGTGCACGGTACATCCAAACCGTCATCGAACCCATCGTTCTACCATTCCTAGACCGGCAAGGGAACTTGCTGTTCCAACAGGACAATGCACGTCCACATGTGTCCCGTGCCACCCAACGTGCTCTAGAAGGTGTAAGTCAACTACCCTGGCCAGCAAGATCTCCGGATATGTCCCCCATTGAGCATGTTTGGGACTGGATGAAGCGTCGTCTCACGCGGTCTGCACGTCCAGCACGAACGCTGGTCCAACTGAGGCGCCAGGTGGAAATGGCATGGCAAGCCGTTCCACAGGACTACATCCAGCATCTCTACGATCGTCTCCATGGGAGAATAGCAGCCTGCATTGCTGCGAAAGGTGGATATACACTGTACTAGTGCCGACATTGTGCATGCTCTGTTGCCTGTGTCTATGTGCCTGTGGTTCTGTCAGTGTGATCATGTGATGTATCTGACCCCAGGAATGTGTCAATAAAGTTTCCCCTTCCTGGGACAATGAATTCACGGTGTTCTTATTTCAATTTCCAGGAGTGTATAAATCTACATATGTTGAATGTGCGCATACTACAATGATGTAGGATCAGTATCATTGGGCTGCAACTCTTAACTCTTGGGAAGGGTAAGTAGCAAGAACGAACAAAATTATCCCATTCTACGAGGGTAAGCTCGTAGACCACAGATGAGACAGACAGCGCATGACGTCGTTATATTGAAATCAACATCTCGATGAGCTGAGTGATAGATACTGACGGTAGATGGTTTATGGAGTAAACTATAACTTTTTTTGTTGAAGTGTTTCCTGTCAAGATCTTTTGTTTATAATAGTGAAGTATTAAACAGCTTTCAGCTGCGTATAAAAAATGTGAATATCGTTCGACAGGTAACAATGATTTAAAAATAACAAAATTTTGCTATTTCATTTTTTGAGGTCAAGGCAGTATATTATAAGCTGAAGCTAAGAAGTGATACCATTACTGAGCAATTGACCAAGCGAGGTGGCGCAGTGTTTAGCACCCTGGATTCGCATTTGGGAGGAGGACGGTTAAAACCCGCATCCATCCATCATGATTTATGTTCTCCGTGATTTCCCTAAATCGCTTCAGGCAAATGCCGGGATGGTTCCTTTGGCAGGGCGCAGCCGACTTCCTTCTCTAGTCCGATGACCTCGCTGTTTGGTCCCTTTCCCCAAAATAACCAAGCGACCAACTGCGCAAATACGTATGGTATTCTATGTAACTGTATTTATTTGTATATAAATGTTACGTATTTATCATTAAATGTCATTATATATCTTCTTTGTAAAAGACCGCATGGAAATTTATTAGAGATAGATTACATTATATTTCTTTTTTCGTCCAAGATATGAACTTGATGACTTCTTTTTACACATTCGTCAAAACCGATACGGCATGAAGCAATGAGTAGACCATTGTCCTGAAAAAAAAAAGAAAAACACAATTTCATGGGGAATCGGTCGTACAAAGTTATATACTAAACGGTTTTTCTTCTGAATGTTTTCACGCAGTGCCCTATGCTGGCGGTAGGAAACTAAAACAAGATGATATGCCTCCAGTTTGTAATCTGTCTCAGCGTTAGTACCTAAGTGAAATACAAAATATACCATTTAAAGGAAACAGGTAAGAACTGTCTCCAGAGGAGATTAGCCTGAATTATAAGATGCTTTGCTTTTATAAATGAGATTGAAATGGTTCATTATCTTTTGTTAGGAATCACTAAACGTATTTTTTCATTCCATTTGGAACTACACTTCGCTGAAAACGGGTTTGGTTTGGTTATAAATCTATAAAGAAGCACCACTACTAGATTGTTCAATAACAGTTTATATTGCCAGAGAATTAATAGTCATTAATGTGATACAAATAGTTCATAAGTGAAGTACATAATTACAGCTTTTTTAGGAAAATTTTGTTAGGTTACATTGTTAACCAGTGCAGAAAGCTAGCTCTCGGATCAACTCATCTTTCTGTACACTAAAACGCATGCGCATACACAACATATACACACGAAACAAATACACAAAATTTTAATTTTTGTCTAGGACAATGAATGATATATCGTTGAAACAAATTATAATACCAGTCCCCCAGTTCCGAGCAAGGTTTCCCTCGAATGTCAGGTAAATACCGGAGCTATTAAGCTCGTCCCACTCATCCACAATTGAAACCCCCTATCTCCACTAACGGATCACCTGATATTGGCTGAAAAGAACGACGACTCTTTAATAAACCAGATCTGAAGTAGGCGGCACTAGACCTTGCAGTGGAGGGGAAAAAACGCAAGAAAGAAAAAAGTGTAAAAAGCTGGGATCCTTGTATCCAACCGTCGATGAATAACAAAGATTCTGGGGAGACAAAATGTCAATCTTATGTTACTCACTATAAACGTCTTCCTTATAAACATTCTTTTCTGAATTGTCTTGCATCTTGTCTTAATATTGTTTCAGTATCTCTACTGCATTTAGTAAAGATCATAAAAAATAAACATCCATTTTCTTTGAAAATAAGACATGGTGTGCATGAATTTTTTGACAACAGTATAAAAAAAACATTTTACATCATTTTTCTCAATTCATCTCAAAATGCTTCCGACCAAACCGATGCGAACCAGGCGATTCGCAGTTTAGCAGAAACAGGGAACTTACTGCAGAAGAGTTAATTTCGGCATTAAAGAAAGAACAGCAAATATAATATTTCAACCTTTGTTACACTTTCGAAATCCCTCCCCCTAACACTCACACTGTTTAACAATCTTCAGATATTAAGAAAATAAATTTCCAAACTTCACTAGCACTGCGATTACATTGGGATTAATTATCTTCAGCTTTACTTAATCTGAAGATGAGAGAAGGTGACTTACAATAATAAAAGTGATTATAATCATTACATATTATCTTGTTTCTTGATGTTCAGCTTCGTTTGCTCTATTACTAGCATAGTAGTCTCAGCGAACGATATTTTGCTGCGAGGATGCGAAAAGGATTCCGGATGTATCGTACCGATTTCATACATTAAGTAAATAATACGATGTTGCAGCCATTTGAATTCACATTAAAACAGTTTCATTCCATATGTGAAAATACTTCCAGCTGCCAACTTCAACTCGAACGCACTCCTACACGCACTCTCGACAGATCGAACAAAGATACAACCACACACAGCACAGGTATCCTACAAAGCACAGGTTCTTTTATATCCAAAGAGAACTAATTACGGTACATATAATTATTTATTTTCGAATATTTCCAGGATAAATTACGGAAACGCAACACTGACAATAAATTCAAATGCAATAACAATTCCAGAATAAATTGGAAAAATAGAAAATAGTTCTTTCTTGAAAAATAATTAAAATAATAATACTAATGTGTGATCCATCATTTGAACATAAATTTTTATACTTGTAAAAAATTAATATTATTTTATTTATTCAAAAGCTCAAATTTATGTAATTTAAAAAAAAGGGTGTCTATCGCATTAAATTCGTATAGTTCATCGTAAGTGATGTTTTTGGGAAGCCTGTAACTATGTCATTCGTAGTTTAAATAATGAAAAACTGCGCCATTTACTCATTTTTTAACTCTTAGCACAACTACTTTTGACAATTCATTCCCATTTTCAGGTGCATTTGTTTCCACAAATATTTTTTGTGATGTTTGCATGAACGATTTTCTGCTTCTCTTTTTGAGGTTACACCGCAATCGGAAAATCGGACAAAATACATCTTGGAATGTTTTTTGTATGCTAATGTTAGAGACAGTATTTATGTTGATTTGCATAGAAAAATTGTGCCTCTTCCATTACACAGAATATGACACATTTGCAATCATCACTTACATTGTTTGTTTTTGTAATAAAAACTTGCCACAGAGGTATTATGACAGGATGGTTTCACACAGAGTTTTTATACTGTCAGAGATGTTATATTTTCTGTGGATTACATTAAAGTTGTGTATTTTAAATTTTTTACCATTATTGACTATTGAGTTATGTATTAGGTTTCTATTTTAATGTAGCTGTCGAGTGTGAAGATTTATGGTGATCTTTAATTTTAGTCAAAAGTAACACCAGTGACACTAACAACATCATAAAATTGTTTAAGAATGTACACAACAAAATAAATTTCGCAGATGAATACCAAGAAAGTAACGGAATTAATTCCCTAGATGTGAGCCTAGAAAATCAAAACAACAGGCCGAATTTCAAGATATATAGAAAAAGTCTGCTTTCAGCAACACAATTCCTGCCACGTCATGTCAACCAGATGCACACAACAAAACAGGGTACAAAACAATTGTACACAGAGCAAAGAAAACACCACTGAACAAAGAGGAGAAGAAGAAAGGATTTGACATCATTAAGCAAACTGAAGTGGCTAATGACTTCCCCAGCTCAATGATAGACAAAATGCAAAAACAAGTAACAAAAAAGAAATTCCTGGCTCTTTAGAAAATACAATCAAATGTATGGACAGCATACATTATGTAGGTAATATTCGTCAAAAATAACAAACCCACTTAGGTTACACAAAGTGAAAGTAACTTTTTCCACAAACAACAATCTACAAGAAATTAGTTCACATCTTAAACACAAAAAAATTGTACTCTCAGACTCAGAAATATACAAAATCATATGCCAAACTTTCTCAAGTTACCACAGAAAACAAACTGGCAGGAACTTTTATATTATATAAACACATCAAGTGCTCCACACATAATCAATTTACAAAATCAGCAATAGAAACACGCTTAAAAACACACATAAATCACTAGACATCTATTCAAAAACATAATCTGCAGATCCTACTCTAGATTTTAAAAAATCACACACAATGGAATTAATGGAGGAGATGGAAATTTTTGTACCCCACAAAAAGCAAGTAGAAAAAATTCTCAGTGAGAAACTAGGTAGCGAATCAGTTAATTGTTTCAAATGTTTCTATTGCTACAGCAATTTTCATAAATATGTACGTTTGTTCATAGACTCAGCTCAACAGCTACAACAAAACAGAAAAGCCACCGATAATTTAATAGTCAATAACAGGAAAATAAATCTGTAATAGATAACATTATGTAAATGATGTAATCCACAGAAAATGTAACAGCTCTTACTGTATACAAACTCTGTTTGGAACCATACTGTCGTAAAATCTCATCAGCCTGTTTTGATTACAAAAGCAGCGTAAGTGATGATTCGCTCGTGTGTGATATTCTGTGTGTGGTTGCAGTACAACCTCAAAAAGGCAACTTAAGTGCAAGAGAGGCGGAAAATCACACATGCACACAAAAAATATTTATGTAAACAAATGCACTTGAAAATGAGAATAAATTGTCGACAGGCGTTGTGCTAGGCACGAAAAGATAAGTAATGGCGCAGTTTTTCGTTATTTAAATCGTATCACATTAATATTGAGAATTTCTTAGGAACTAAGAACTTGTATTGGTACATATGGAATACTTATATAAATGGTCGCTAAGCTGTTAAAGTGAGTCTGAGGTTTCGCTATAACTGAGAAGAAACTGTACTTCCAGCTGACGCCACGCACTGTGTAATTGCAGTCCACGGCCTTACACCGCCCGTCAGGTGACTTTAATGTGGGTTTCAGTGCACATTACTATAGAGATAGGAGCCTGTGTGGTCTTTAGGTATGTGGTCTAAGAGTCAATTATTAATAGCAAATTTCTATGGGAAAGTGGGAATTTTGTTAAACGGTTTAATGATTTTGTTCAGTCATTTAAATACACGAAGTAGGCAATGAATTATTTACTGTTTCTACAGATCTGTGATTGATGTCATATATTTCGTATAAAGTGATAACAATTAGCATCATGTACTAATGAATCAGCTGAGAATCGTGTCAAAATATGTCTAAAGCGAATAAATATATTGAGGTACGGTTTTTTCTGACGTAGGACAGAAATTTTTAACGACACCGACTTTGCTTTTTAAATGGAAATATGTACTTTTTCTCCGATATTGCAAACAGCCGTCGATGACGACTTTAACAACGTAAAACGTGTTGAACATGATCAAAGAGTGACAAGATAACAGCGCCTCAAGTTACTGTCACGAGAAGAGGTCACACACTTCTCCGCTGCTGCGCCACATGTAAGGAAACATGTAAATTAGATTCGTGTGTTTGCCTATTTGTATGAAGCACAGTAGTCTGTGCTATCGTGCTGTAGCCGTCAGACAACTTCCAAGTGAAGTTATTCTGATTTTCGCCGTGTAACTCCACCACAGTCTAGAAAGTGAATAGTGTTATCGTTTCACAAGAAAATAGCAAGAGCAGCTGTACAATCGTATGATGAGAGTGTAACTTTATTTTAAAAAAATGTGGAATAAAAAGACTTTACGTTTATGTTGAATTGATGTCTGAACCGCGGAATGGATACAGAACTCTAGTTCTCGTGTGGCGTGTTCTAACTGAAAGTGGTGTGCTTACTCTATGTTATTGTTAGCAAAACTTTACACGAATCGATTGGTCAATGCGACTCCCAATACCAATAAAAAAATACAGTCACTGCAAAATACATTCATCCCCTTAGACACTGAATCATCTGGCCCTGTTCAAAACTGATAACTTTGGTCCCTGTGCACATAGCAAATAAATTAAATTGTCTTACCTCTAAAGCAGCAACGGAGTAATGCGATATATTCTGGTCTCTCATAAAAAATACGAATGCTGGCAACAGGCTCAGCAATGTGCAAAGCTAGCCATAATACTTGAAATGCCCATGATATTCATCTGGATGATAAACTAGAACATTTAATAAAATTCAACGTCTTTAAAAAAATATGTGACCTGGACTTGGAGGCGGTACTGCTTATGCTGAATTACTAACACTGAGTTTTCTTAGCAAAATTATATTGCAAGTTTAGTTTGTCTTTTCAATAACATTTGACAATTGAAGCTATATTACTCACAATTGTCTCACAAACAAAGGGTATTAAACAGCAAGTATTATCTAACCTCATTAATCCAACACAAATGCGTATCATCAAATTACACATAGCTCCGTTCACAAATCTTAAAAGAATTGCAAAAATGAAATATCTAACTAGTCTCTTCCTCAAAACAGCATACGTACGTTCTGGGGTTACTCAACAATTACATGTTATCAGCCAACTCATCTATACTAACGCGCTGACAAAAACAAAAATTATAATTATTTAAATCTGTACCTTATTTGCCTGAAGACTCCTGCTTCCATGTTCAGCAATACTGACATACCTACATTAATCTAACTCTTGGTGGCAGCACACCACAGAAACTGCCTACTCCATCGTCTTTCCCTCACAGACAGCTAGCTGCCTATGTGTAGTACGCTAGTTTCATTTTAAGCTGCAAAATATAGATAAAATTAATTAATTTATTAATATTCTTATCTTATTCTGGTTCCACATACAAATGCGCCCCAGTATACTCGGTACCTTGATCGTGCAAAACACTTACGATCTGTCTCCCTGCAGACATCCTAGAAGACATTTCATGAGACTGAAGAAACGTTAAAGAACAGTAACTGATGAATGAAACGCAGCTAACATTTTAGTAGCGCTAACACAATCCACATGTCACTACGAGGCAGCTTGAACGTACGTTCGGAATCAGCCAAAGAAGTGTTTACGAATACGTATTCGGATGCATTTCACCCTTTCCACATGTCGCTCGATCAAGAATTTCACGTTCAAAATAGGTTAGAGTTCTCCGAATAGGGTCCATGAAAACTGCAAAGTGATGCGCCATTTATAGGCAAGAGTTGTTTAACGATAAAGTGCAGACTACAAATCACGGGCAAATCAATTTTTTGCAATTTGCGATACAGGTGAGTTGAGAAGTCACGCTGACTGAGAGATGTGGATAAACAACTGTAACACATCGTGTTACGAACCATCCCAAGAGCGACACGTGCACTGAGGAGCGTGTGGGCGGCCGCGCAACGCCGGAAACAAAGGATGAGTCGACAACTCGTTAATGAATACGAAATCAGGTGACAGATTCGCGACCTTTTGATGAGGAACAGACAACTATCTATCCGTAATTTACATATAAGATTCAAGTGCAAATTAAGGCACCTAAATAATTGCAGAAACGAAAGAAACCTTGTAACAACAATTCCCTACATACATTCAAAAAGAACATAATAATTCCAATTCCAAAGAAAGCAGGTGTTGACAGATGCGAAAATTACCGAACTATCAGTTTAATAAGTCACAGCTGCAAAATACTAACGCGAATTCTTTACAGACGAATGGAAAAACTGGTAGAAGCCGACCTCGGGGAAGATCAGTTTGGATTCCGTAGAAATATTGGAACACGTGAGGCAATACTGACCTTACTACTTATCTTAGAAGAAAGATTAAGGAAAGGGAAACCTACGTTTCTAGCATTTGTAGATTTAGAGAAAGCTTTTGACAATGTTGACTGGAATACTCTCTTTCAAAAGTCTAAAGGTGGCAGGGGTAAAATATAGGGAGCGAAAGGCTATTTACAATTTGTACAGAAACCAGGTGGCAGTTATAAGAGTCGAGGGGTATGAAAGGGAAGCAGTGGTTGGGAAGCGAGTGAGACAGGGTTGTAGTCTCTTCCCGATGTTATTCAATCTGTATATTGAGCAAGCAGTAAAGGAAACAAAAGAAAAATTCGGAGTAGGTATTAAAATCCATGGGGTAGAAATAAAAACTTTGAGGTTCGCCGATGACATTGTAGTTCTGTTAGAGACAGCAAAGGACTTGGAAGAGCAGTTGAACGGAATGGACAGTGTCTTGAAAGGAGGATATAAGATGAACATCAACAAAAGCAAAACTAGGATAATGGAATGTAGTCGAATTAAGTCGGGTGATGCTGAGGGAATTAGATTAGAAAATGAGACACTTCAAGTAGTGAAGGAGTTTTGCTATTTGGGGAGCATAATAACTGATGATGGTCGAAGTAGAGAGGATATAAAATGTAGACTGGCAATGGCAAGGAAAGTGTTTCTGAAGAAGAGAAGTTTGTTAACATCGAGTATGGATTTAAGTGTCAGGAAGTCGTTTCTGAAAGTATTTGTATGGAGTGTAGCCATGTGTGGAAGTGAAACATGGACGATAAATAGTTTGGACAAGAAGAAAATAGAAGCTTTCAAAATGTGGTGCTACAGAAGAATGCTGAAGATTAGATGGGTAGATCACATAACTAATGAGGAGGTATTGAACAGAATTGGGGAGAAGAGGAGTTTGTGGCGCAGCTTGACAAGAAGAAGGGGCCGATTGGTAGGACATGTTCTGAGGCATCAATGGATCACAAATTTAGCATTGGAGGGCAGCATGGATTGTAAAAATCGTAGAGGGAGACCAAGAGATGAATACACTAACAAGGGAACCTCCCCATCGCACCCCCCTCAAATTTAGTTATAAGTTGGCACAGTGGATAGGCCTTGAAAAACTGAACACAGATCATGCGAGAAAACAGGAAGAAGTTGTGTGGAACTGTGAAAAAAATAAGAAAATATACAAACTGAGTAGTTCATGTGCAAGATAGGCAACCTAAATGATAATGTAACCTCAGGAGCGCCGTGGTCTCGTTGTTTGCGTGAGCAACTGTGGAACTGGAGGTCGTTGGTTCAAGTCTTCCCTCGAGCGAAAATTTTAATTTTTTATTTTCAGATGATTATTATCTGACAAACTCTTAAGTTTTCATCGCTTTTTGGGAGTGATTATCACATCCTCAAGAGAACTTAAATCGGGCAAGGTAGAAGAATCTTTTTACCCATTCGCCAAGTGTACAAGTTAGGTGGGCCCACAACATATTCCTGTCATGTGCCGCACATGCCGTCACCAGTGTCGTATAGAATATATCAGACGTGTTTTCCTGTGAAGGAACCGGTTGACCTATGACCTTGCGATCAAATGTTTTCAGTTCCCATTGGAAAGGCACGTCCTTTCGTGTACTAATCGCACGGTTTTGCGGTGCGGTCGCAAAACAGACACTAAACTTATTACAGTGAACAGAGACGTCAATGAACTAACGGACAGATCATAACTTTGCGAAAATAAAGAAAGTAAAATTTTCACCCGAGGGAAGACTAGAACCAAGGACCTCCAGGCGGGAGGTACTCACGCTAACCACAGGACCGCGGCGCTCCTGAGCGCAGACTATACTTGATACTGCCTATCTTGCATATGGACTACTCAGTTTGTATATTTTGCTTATTTTTTTCATATTTCCACACAACTTCTTCCTGTTTTCTCGATTGATCTGTGTTCAGTTTTTCAAGGCCTATCCCCTGCGCCAACTTACAACTAAATCTGAGAGGGGTGCGATGGGGAGGTTCCCTTGTAAGCAGATTCAGAAGGATATAGGTTGCAATAAGTACTGGGAGATGAAGAAACTTGCACAGGATAGAGTAACATGGATAGCTGCATCAAACCAGTCTCAGGACTGAAGACCACAACAACAACAACATACGGAGGACCTGGAATCTGTAAACAGATTTCGGCTGCTGTCAGTTTAAGACGAATTAATAAATTTTTCAATATGTCGGTGGCCGTTAAAAAGATTCAAGTTGAAACGGAGCGTCTTCTTGGTCTTAAGGCGCGCACAAACACAGAAAATCTCGCCGTCCCATCGCCCGAGGTTGCGACAGGTTGGGAAACCTCTGGTGCAAGAAGGAAGCGGCGAGTTCTGAGGCCCAGCAGGTGAAGCTAGCCGCTTGACCACCCAGTAAGTTGGCACGAGAGCTACTCTTTTCAGCCTTAGGCACCCCAGTGTGAGTTGTCAACCAGCTAACAAAACCCCTGTGCATCATCGCTCTGGCCCATTCTGCAACGTCTTCCTGGAAGGTTCGCCAGCTGCCGCGTCCCCCGCGATCGCGTCTTGTCGATAGGTATACTCAGCCACGCTTCGGTAAGATTAACGGTTCGTTACTTCGAGCACAGGCTAGTAATGATGCTCCGATTCGATCGTCGTTTCAGTCGTTTGGCGATCGCGGGATTTCACGATATTACGGGAGAGCAGCAGCGCCACCGAATCCTGGCACCACGTTTCAGTTACCGAAACCTAGTTCCCATGGTTCAGTATTCTTTCTCAGAACTGTTCTCGAGTTAAGCTTGGGTAGTTACATCTCAATGCTCTCTCTATACGTCGTCCTGTGAATGTGTCTATGTCAGTGGAGGCTGCCCTCGGTTTAGAATACGTTGTTCTGTGATTATTTCAGAATACATCTTATTGTATTAGTTCCTAATCTTTTATTTATGTTGCGATATCTACCACCTTTCCCCCAGAGTCCATTCAGATAAGTGGCACACTGCAAGTAGGGTGGTAGTCCTCGCCTTCCCACGGTCTGATAATAAATAACATGAGATCCTGATGGCTCATCGGTATTTACTTCGCCCGCCATCTGGTGCATGCCCTTTTCATTCAGGTCGCCCAGGATACGAAAACTGTGGCAGTCAGTTTAGGCGAGGTAGTGCACAACGGCCTCGGCCTGTTGATTTGTGGCACGGAAACGCGTAATTGGTACCTGTTTTTATTTCTGGGGCTCTGAATAGCCGTAGATACATATGGTCCCTGATAGGCTTCTGTAGTTATTGGAAGACATCCCACTGGATATAAGGAAAATCCATGTAGTACCAATGTGATAGATGTCTCGCCCATTGCACACAACTAACTACAGACCATCTTAATACTTGGGGGACCTTGGCTCGGCTATTCAGGAAACACAAAATGGCTTGCACGATTATCAGACATAACGGCTGTGTACTTTTACCTTTAACAAAAATGAAATAAAGGAAATACGGGCGACTCGTGAGGACGGACATATGCTTCGTCCAACTCAAATTGAATGTGCAGTTTTGCCGGCCCGGAACAGCTTGACTGCGTGTATCAGTGCTCAACTTCAATGTTTTGAGCACTTGATGTGACACTCGCTGGCGACTCGTACCTGTTAGGTGTCTGCTTACATTAGGTACAGTTCAAGGACTCTTGTGTGATATCTCCTCTCCTGAGGGCTGCAAGTAGCCCCTCTTGCGTCTCGACTTACGTTGTCGCTTTAATGCCTGCTCCCGTCTGGACTCTCCGAAAATCGGAACACTCCCTGTCTGTTCAGAAACGCACTGTAAGAATTTCGCTCGGCGGATAACACAGAACGACACTAAAGTGAAAAATAGGTACCGGTGTCACACAAATTATTAAATGATACGGGCAGGGATAGTGTACGTACGGTAAAGATTCAACAAGTCCAGATTTACCCAGTTCATTACCTCTCATGAGCACGCAAATGAGAAAAGAAATATAAAAATTATTTACATATGTAAAAGCCAAAAAACATTGATAAACATAATAAACAATTACTTTGATTATACATTAAGCACTTACGAGTGGGCCGCATGAAACTGGTACAGGAAAGTAAAAGTTGTCATCTCCAAGGATCTCGCTCTAATTTAGATTCAGCATTGAAGCAGAAAAAATTACATTGATCATGTTATCAGGTGGAAGATGTAAAAATTCAGCAGTAGGCACTTGACACTGAGCAATCTTGCGAAAATGTGTGAACAGTGATTCACTAAGATAAAGTCCACTAACGAATCAGAGACGAGAAATAATGAAATCATTAATGCGGTGCTGAATAAAACTCCCGTACCTGTAAAATTCCTTAACAATTAGTAATGCACGCTTGAACGTACGTCCTATCTACTTTCGATCTATATCGAACACAGCAGTGAAGTAGTACTTACGAGACGATGAGTTGCCTTGAGAGTCTGAAAGCAGACTCTGTGTCTTAATTTGTGTCTGACAAAAGAATTGTCCAATAGTGTTAAAAAAATTTTTCTAGATAAATGGACATCATATTACGAGTGAAATACAGTGTCAGTAATATTGTTAATTTGTTACGGCTTTATTGCAGATGTCTTCCTTTTGCTACAGAGAAACTGAATTCATTGTTGTCAGCAGATACCGTCAAATATCTTACTTCGGTGAGTTGGAGTTGGTGCCGTAACTTTTGTTACGGACGGCGTTACTTCTCGCCGCTGATCCATTGTTCCGCTTTCCATTCTTTGATTTCAACTGTTTCACTCCTCTCCAGTCTTTCGCTTTGCTCTTATTGTAGCCTGAAAATAAAGAGCACCATTTCGTCTCTGAATTCGCATTGTATGTTAGCGAGGTTTTTGTCAAAAGCAGACAACCGTGCTTCCAGAATTGTGCCTTGTTCTGGTGCCTTTGGTGAGTATTTTGTTCATCAAAGGCAATTTTATTTTCTCTCTCTTTCTCTTAGTGGTCAGTCCATTACAGTTTAACATTGATGAAACCAAATGGAAGGAATATCTATGGAGAGCGAATAGTTTACCACGCATGTCATCAACATCAAACTGGGAGCGTTATGTGACTTTCGTATAACTGTGTTCGTTTATATTTTGTCATAAGCGCGAAACTTTAATATTAAAGGTATTTGTCCTGATTTACACTCTCTTTTGTTAGTGAGAGCAATGCTGAAAATTGATGCCACTACGAATGTAAACCGAGATACGTCAAAGGAAGAAAAGTTTCTTTTCCTAGATAAGTGCACCAAAGGTGTAATTATGGTTATTAAACTACTAAGAGGCACTTTAAGTGTTGAAAAATATCGATACACGGTGTAATGAAGGGTTAGTAACGTAGGTAATTTAATGACTACATAGCCATATGTTTACAAGTGCTAGAGCAATTTGGGAGTGTGGCATTTTTCTTCCAGTCAATACGTTGAATGAATACACATTTCGAGGAATTTTCACGTTATGATGTGGCAGTCTGACCTAACACTGAATTATACACATGTACTTGACATTGTGCGAATTTTGAAGTGCTTACAGTAAGAAAATGCACTACTGGTTTCTTTGGCTTGGAGTGTTATCATGTGCGAATAATATTTTAGTTACCCTATGGAGTGAGGATGATTAGAAAGACTGTAGGAGAAAGCAAAAACGCCCTCGCTGGTTATCGGGGCTCAGTTAGAAGCGGGACTCATTGCTGAATACAATTCTACTCCAATCAATGAGATTCCAGGGCGAAGACATAACTGGAGTCGTCCCGGACAGCGGCGGGATATCAACCGGATTGTCGACGGCCATACGCCCAACAACTAGGAGTGATGGTCCGGGTTGTCATTTCTTTTCATAGTACGACTCCTTTGGTTGTGATCCGCGGCACCCATCAGTCTTCTGACTGGTTTGTAGCGCCCCGCCACGAATTCCTTTCCTGTGCCAACCTCTTCATCTCAGAGTAGCACTTGCAACCTATGTCCTCGGTTATTTGCTGTATATATTCCAATTTCTGTCTTCCTCTACAGCTGCCTTAGTACCATGGAACAGATGTCCTATCATCCTGCCCCTTCTCCTTATCAGTGTTTTCCACATATTCCTTTCCTCTCCTCATTCCTTAGCTTATAAGTCCACCTAATTTTTAACATTCGTCTGTAGCAGCACATCTCAAATGCTTCGATTCTCTTCTGTTTCCGTTTCCGTTTTCCCACAGTCCATGCTTCACTACCATACAATGCTGTACTCCAGACGTAAATTCTCAGAAATTTCTTCCTCAAATTGAGGCCGATATTTGATATTAGCAGACTTCTCTTGACCCGGAATGCTCTTTTTGCCATTGATAGTCTACTTTTGATGTCCTCCTTGCTCCGTCCGTCATTGGTTATTTTACTACCTAGGTAGCAGAATTCCCTAAGTTCATCTACTTTGTGACCATCAATCGTGATGTTAAGTTTCTCGCTGTTCTCATTTCTACTACTTCTCATTACCTTCGTCTTTCTTCGATTTACTCTCAATCCGTACTCTTTACTCGTTAGGCTGTTCATTCAGTTCAGCGGATCACGTAATTCTTCTTCACTTTCACACAGGATGGTAAAGTCATCAGCGAATCGTATCACTCATATCCTTTCACCTTGAATTTTAATTCCACTCCTGAACCTTTCTTTTGTTTCCATAATTGCTTCCTCGATGTACAGATTGAACAGCAGGGGTGAAAGGCTACATCCTTGTCTTACACCCTTTTTAATACGAACACTTCGTTCTTCGTCGTCCACTCTTATTATTCCCTCTTGGCTGTTGTACATATTGTATATTACCCGTCTCTCCCTGTAGCTTATCCCTACTTTTTTCAGAATTTGGAACATCTTGCACCATTTTACGTTGTCGAACACTTTTTCCAGGTCGACAAATCCTGTGAACGTGTCTCGATTTTTCTTTAGTCTTGCTTCCATTATTAACCGCAACGCCAGAATTGCCTCTCTCGTGCCCTTACCTTTCCTAAAGCCAAACTGATCGTCATCTAGCACATCCTCAATTTTCTTTTCCATTCTCCTGTATATTATTCTCGTAAGCAACTTGGATGCATGAGCTGTTAAGCTGATTGTGCGATAATTCTCGCACTTGTCAGCTCTTGCCGTCTTCGGAATTGTGTGGATGTTACTTTTCTGAAAGTCAGATGGTACGTCGCCAGACTCATACATTATACACACCAACATGAATAATCGTTTTGTTGCTACTTCCCCCAATGATTTTAGAAATTCTGATGGAATATTATCTATCCCTTCTGACGTATTTGATTTAAGTCCTCCAAATCTCTTTTAAACTCTAATACTGGATCCCCTATCTCGTCTATATCGACTCCTGTTTCTTCTTTTATCACATCAGACATATCTTCCCCCTCATTGGGGCTTTCAATGTATTCTTTCCACCTATCCGCTCTCTCCTTTGCATTTAACAGCGGAATTCCCGGTGTACTCTTAATGCTATCACCCTTGCTTTTAATGTCACAGAAGGTTGTTTTGACATTCCTGTGTGTTGAGTCTGTCCTTCCGACAATAATTTATTTTTCAGTTGCAATGGATAAAGAAATTCTTTACCTAGGTTTCGATAAATATAAATTTGTCTTCTTCAGAAGTTAGCCTAAGGACAATGAACATCATAGCTTACATTAGAAAAGTATGAAACTTAAGCCAAGAATAAATTTTAACACAAATCAGAGAACCCTTGCATTACAGAAGTGTGATAACGACGACTGGTACTTGCAATTTTACATTAGTAAGGACTAATGTACCATCGCCGTTTTTACAATTGTCGGCATAGATCCATGTGTCAAAAATAAAATATAGCCCTAGAATTAGGGTTTGTCACGTAAATATAAAATAGTTCATGGATCTTGCAGAGCTCACAACCGACTGAGTGTAGTCGGCGAGCGTAGTTACTCTGAAAACAGGGCAGGTGGTGCTCGTGCCGAGAAACATGTGCCAATTGGCGTACAAAGGCAACGTGTAAATTATCAGTATTAATAACGTCCATAGGTAAAGTAACAATAAAAAAGGAAGGAAATTAACACTCCCGTTATAACAGTATGGGAGCATTGGTACAAATAATGTAGTTATACATAAAAAAAGCAGGTGGCATTTACGCCGAGAGACTTACGGCCAGTGGCATATACAGCTAAGATATAAGAAAAAAAATTACATTACTATATAAGTGAAGCCCACAAACGGTATATATGTCAGAACTTTAAAATTGACACTAATGGCTATTATCAAGAAAGAATTACGAACACTGGTACACGATCCTGTTAATACACATTCACAGGGAAAACGAAAATTTTAGAGCCAGGCAAAATCACATAAGGGCCGATGTAGTAGCAAACATACATCGTGACAAAACCACCACTGATGCACTGAAGGTGCATCATAGCTTCCTGAGGAAATAAACCAGTAAGGTCACCAGCATTAATGTTATACCGTAAACAGTACAGGTTTAAAGCCTTCGAAAAATTGTCTACAAGCAAGGTTCAACTGGTCGTTCAGTATATTACCGTCCTTGAGCTCAAGATGTTTGAAAATTTGTAACTCTTCCCACAGATATAATCTACGTTCTTTGACTTCTCTGTGTAGGATAACAGTGTCTTCTAAATTTTTTGACGTTTTACTGGCTATCAGGAGGTGTTCAGCAAAAGTAGAACTGTGTATATTCGCTCCTTTTTTACCTAATAGGTGTTATTTATATCTTGTTTTCACAGCTCTGCCTGTTTGACCAATATAATATGAAGGACAGTTATTACAGGTTAGTTTGTAAACTCTTGAATTGGAAAACCAATCGCCGGCGATCTCTACTGAATGAACAAGATTTCTCTTTAAACTGTTATCTGTAGAGAAGGAGACGTCACAGTTATATTTTTTCATTAGAAGACGTTTTATCCAATACGATATATAACGTCTCCTTCTCTACAGATAACAGTTCAAAGAGAAATTTATATTTGTCGAAACCTAGGTAAAGAATTTCTTTATCCATTGCAACTGGTCGGCTGTTTATAATTTTATTACGTGAAACCGTTGCTGGTGTGCAACTATGTTTAAAATATTGAAATTTATTTTTCGATGTCTTCACATTTTTCTGCAGCCACTTCGTCTTAGGTTCCCTACAATTCCTATTTATTTCATTCCTCAGCGACTTGTATTTCTGTATTCCGACTTTCCCGGAACATTTTCGTACTTCCTCCTTTCATCGATCAGTTGAAGTATTTCTTCTGTTACCCACGGTTTCTTCGTAGTTACCCTCTTTGTTTTCTTTCCCAACTTTTTAGAGATGTCCATCCCTCTTCAGCTGTACTGCCTACTGAGCTAGTCCTTATTGCTGTATCTATAGCCTTAGAGAACTTCAACGTATCTCGTTATTCCTTAGTTCTTCCTTATCCCACTTCTTTGCGTATTGATTCTTCCTGACTAATGTCTTGAACTTCAGCCCACTCTTCATCACTACTATATTGTTATCTGAGTCGGTATCTGCTCCTGGGTACGCCTTACAATCCAGTATCTGATTTCGGAATCTCTGTCTGACCATGATGCAATCTAACTGAAATCTTCCCGTATCACTCGATCTTTTCCAAGTGTACCTCCTCCTCTTGCGATTCTTGAACAGAGTATTCGCTATTACTAGCTGAAGCTTGTTGCAGAACTCAATTAGTCTTTCTCCTCTCTCATTCCTTGTCCCAAGCCCATGTTCTCCTGTAAGCTTTTCTTCTATTCCTTCCCCTACAACTGCATTCCAGTCCCCCATGACTATTAGATTTTCATCCCCCTTTACATACCGTATTACCCTTTCAATATCCTCATACACTTTCTCTCTCTCTTCATCTTCAGCTTGCGATGTCGGCATGTATCCTGAACTATCGTTGTCGGTTTTCTGTCGATTACGATAAGAACATCCCTGTCACTCAAATGTTCACAGTAACATACTGTCCGCCCTACCTTCCTATTCATGACGAATCCTATTCCCGTTATACCATTTTCTGTTGCTGTTGATATTACCCTATATTCATCTGACCAGAAAACCTTGTCTTCTTCCCACCCGACTTTACTGACCCCTACTATATTTAGAGATTTTAGAGATTTTCAGATTTCCTAGTTTCCCTACTACGTTCAAGCTCCTGACATTTCACTCCCTGACTCTTCGAAGGTTATCCTTTGGTTAATTATTCATTCTTTTTCTCATTGTAACGTCCCCCTTGGCAGTCCCCTCCCGGAGATCCGAATGGGGGACTATTTCGGAATCTTTTATCAGTGTAGAGATCATCATGACAGCTATTCAATTACAGGCCACATGTCCTGTGGGTACACGTTACGTGGCTTTAATGCAATGGTTTCCATTGATTTCCTGCGTTTATATTTCAGCAATATAATGCACTCTCGCTTGCCAAAACATACCTTATCTATAGGGTCACCGGATCTCTCCCCAGTTAGGAACGTTTTGAGCATTATGGGAACCCCCCCCCCCCCCCCCCCACCCTTCCTCCCCAACCAGGTCGGGATTTGACGATTTAACGTGCCAATTTGAGAGAATTTGGCACGATATCCCTGAGGACGACATCCAACAACTCTATGAGTCAGTGTCAAGCCGAATTCATGCTTGCATGAGGGTCAGTGGTGGACCAACGATTTATTGACTTGCTCAATTTTTGAAGCTTTTTCTCCTGAATAAATCACCCAATTTTGTGAAACTGTAATCATTTGTTTGTCTCTACATATAGATTACATCCACCGATTTCCGTCCCATAAGGATAATTCCCTCGTTCCTCGTGGGTGTTTTCTTTTTTTTGCATTTGAAACTGTGACAGGTTGCTAATTTTCTGTTTGTCATAGCTCTATATCTGAAAATTTTCGGGATTTTTACTTTTGCGTGCTTGGAAGAGATTTCACAATCCCACAATAACATAATTTGATATGACAGAGACTCGGCAATACGCTAGCCCAGTGAAACACCAAAATAGTGCTATGACTAGTCTTACTTTGCTATAAAAAAGTAAATAAATGAAATAAAAATAGCGACATTGATAAGTGTCACCACCAGCAAGCAAGTGAAATGCTCTTACATTTATTTCTTCAAAGCTTTAAGCCAAGCCATTTGAGATGTCATATGCGAGTTCTTAAGATGCCTATGAACAGCTTGTACAAAATCAATGATACTTTTGGATATGATTTGCCTGTACAAGTGATGTAATCACATCCACCATCTGCAGCTCGCTTATGGGCTTATTTTGTGCCGGATTAGAGTCACGTAATTAGGGAGCAATGTACACTGCGCAACACAAAAGGACATTTATTCTTGTCTCCCGCTGCGACGCAGAAGTTTGAAATTTGGCTCAAAGGTACCTACAACCTTCCTCCGTAACGGTGTAAAAGTGTGGCGCCCCACATAGTCACCTCGGGATCGGTGGTACTTCAAACAGCAACGTGTCACACCTGCGAAAAAGAGGCGAGAGACTAGAAGTTCATGTGAGGTGTAACCTGTGTAAGTCATGTCACACTGACACCGACATTTGCCACAATTGTGGCCAACGCCACAGCGGACCCGTCACACAGTGGTAAGATCGTCATACTCGTCTTGCTCACGTTTCAATGCTTCTTTTGACGTCTTTGCAATGATGGTGAGAACCGCAGCGCACGGTGTTGAAATCACGCCTTTTTATCAAGGGTGGCTGAGGTAAACGTTTCAGACACACCAGTGCTCAGTACTGACACGAGAAGACCTCAGTGGGTGACGTAGGAGGCTTCAGTGAAAACACAACTTCCCTTCGAGTGTTGAATACCACACATTTCGCTGCCGGAAACGACAGTCCGCAGTGTAATGAGCAACAGGACGGCATTCTTCACATCCCACGACACTGCTTGTACCCCCGGTCACTTTATTTTTGATCTGAGGAAGTCGTGACAGTGCAATCCCACTCAATGTGATCGCACCCATTTGGAGTGTAACGCGACCGCAATATTTGCTCTGGTATACAGGGTGGATCCACTATGGACCGTTGAAAGCCATTCGACGATTGAACGTGATCTGAAGAAGCGAAAGGTGTTTTTGCTATCACTGCCCCCCCTGTTTCGCGCTGTCCTGTGGCGTGATCACAAAAACCCAGCCACAGCCTATACAGCAGACTGACCAGTGATGAAAACTTGCATATACAAGAGGCAATAGCAGAAGGAAAACAGGTCTTAAACGAATACACTACACTCTGCAAGGGCACACTATTTAACACATTAAGGGAACTTTACAAATAAAAACAGCAAAACAGATAAAGTCTACACATACGCACACGCACACACACACACACACACACACACACACACACACACACACACACACACACACTCACGAGAAATAGATACACTAAATTCTGCAAAGACGCACCATTTACACACAAAGGGAATACCATACAAAAGACAACACACACTGCTAAGAAGCGCACAGAAAACACACACACAGACGCGCGGGCGCGCGCACACACACACACACACACACACACACACACAAACACACAAAGATAAAATGCAAACAAAATTCAAATTTGGCGCCGAACTCTCTGGTGGACAAATGAACACTGACTGGGCTGTTACACATAACAAACCACAATCACACAATCACACTGTGTTCTGGTGTAGTGAAAAGTGTTTTACTACGTTATTTGTGGAAAATACTCGTTATAGTTACGTAAGCTTCACAACATCTCAGCATGATGCGGAGAATGGAAGTGCTTGCCACACGAAAACGTAAGTAAATACGAAAATAGGCGCGAAAACATCGCGAAAAACTAAATTACATTCTAGAAGATAAGTTAACTACCAGCAGAAAACTTTCCCATCAACATCGTTTGGCTGCAGATGGCAAGCTACCTGTAGTAATTAACACAAAAGTTATCCAGAAAATTTATCCACACCAAATGTAAAGGTATTTACAAAAAGAAACGATCTTTTGTTTGAACTAAAAATGCGCATAATTTTATAATCATTTAACAAAAATGTTCACACTGCAGAATAAATAAAAACGAAAACCCACTGATGATGGCACAGTGGTTGAAACGTGTTTGGGTACTGAGAAAAACGGTCTTTTGCATAACTGGCGGACCTAACATCCAAAAATTAGGAGGAGGGGGTTGGATTGTGAAACTGATACACGCATGGAGAATAAAAGAGGGCAAGGAGTCTCTCTAAGACCCCCCCCCCCCCCCCCCCCCCCCAGTTCGGCTACACCCTCGATGTTACCTACACATCTTTGTTGAGCACATTAAAAATGAACTTGTACAGAGACAATAAGTCGCTGATTAATAGATGCAGTTGTGACAGGTATCTCTTTCGACTACTTAAGATTTAGAATGCGACAAGCAGGTTGTCTGAGAGTGACACTTCACGCATGTTTCAATGTCGTACCCCTTCCCCCCCCCCCCCCACCCCCCCTCTCATGATCAGGTTTACAGTTGCATACCAGAGCAAAAATTTTTGTCTCGCTGCACGCCAAAGGGGTGCGATGAAGTTCCACGAACTCAGAGAAGGGTTTAATCGTCCGAGTGGTGGTGCGAGGGGGGTGTCAGCGGTGTGAAAGTTTCTCAAGAACGTCGTCATCTTGCTAGTCGCACAGTGAACTGTCGTTTTCGACCATGAGACGTGTAGGAGTCAACGCCCCAAGGGAAGAGTGGTTTCATTGACGCGATTTATGCCACTCCCTGAGGTCTTCTCGTGTCGATGCTGAGCGGCTGTGTGTCTGAAATGTTTTCCTCGGCCGCCCATAATAAAACCGTGTTAATTCAACGCTAGGCGTCGCGGTTCTGACCCCAATCTCAGAGGCGTCAAAAGAAGGGATGAAATGTGGATAAGAGGTGGCGTGATAACCTTCCCATCGTATGAAACGTCCAGTGTGGCGTTGGAAATAGTTGTGGTGCATTTTGATGCCAATACGACATCACTCATTCACATTACACCTCACAGGACCTTCTAGGCTCTGGCCTTTTCTTCGCAGACGTCGAAACCTTGCTGTTTGAAGTATCGCCGATCCCGAGGATAGCGTCGCAGGGCGACACGCTTTCTCAGCGTTACAGATGGTGGTTGTAAGCGCCTTTGAACAAAATTTCCAATTTAGACATCGCAATGGGAGACAGTTATGGGGTTTCGAAAAAGTGACCATTTAATTGTGTTGCCAAATGTATTTTTGTTACAAAAATTATGTTCTACGCATCTGAATGCTCATGCCATAGATATTTCGATTCTGTTGGCGAAAGAGCGCAATGAGATTTTCACTTTTAAACGCAGAGGGGAGAGGGGATAGGTGGAAAGAGTTCAAGGCCTCTGTGAGGGGAAGGGCTTATCCACTCAAGTGGCTGAAGAAGAAATTGGTGTCGATATGGAAGACGCAAGGGATGCAGCATTAGAGTCGGGTTTTAAAAGGGCTCTGGAAGATTTGGAATAGACAATATTTCATGAGAATTTTTGAAATAATTTGGGAAGTGGAAAACAAAGGATTATTCAAGTTGGTGTGTGCATCCATGAGACTGGCGATGTACCATCAGACTTTCAGAAAAATATCATATGCGGAGAATATAAAGAGCCGCCAACTGCGAAAATTATCGCACAATCAGCTTAACAGGTCATGCATCCAAGCTGCTGACAAGAATGATATACAGAAGAATGGAAAATAAAATTGAGGATCTGCTAGATGACGAACAATTTGGCTTTAGGAAAGGTGAAGGCACCAGAGAGGTGTTCTGAGGTTACGGTTGACAATGGAAACAAGGCTGAAGAAAAATCAAGACACGTTCGTGGGATATGTCGACCTGGAAAAACCGTTCGACAATGTCAAATGGTAGGAGATGTTCGAAATTCTAAGAAAAAGATATAGGAAACGACCGGCAATACACTATATGTACAAGAACCAAGAGGGAACAATAAGAGTGGAAGATCAAGAACGAAGTGCTCGGATTAAAAGGGTGTACGAGAGGGGTACAGTCTTTAACACTTACTGTTTAATCTATGCATCGAGGAATCAAAGCGGAAGTAAAAAAAATGTTCAACAGTGAGATTAAAATTCAGGTGAAAGGGTATCAATGAAAGATTCGCTGATGATGTTGGTATCCTCGGTGAAAGTGAAGTAGAATTACACGATCTGGTGAATGGAATGAAGACTCTAATGAGCACACAGTATGGATTAAGAATAAACTGGAAAAAGTCAAAAGTTATGAGAAGTAACAGAAACAAGAATAGCGAGAAATCGAACACCAAAATTGGTGATCACGACGTGGACGAAATTACGGAATTCTGCTACCTTAGGAGCAAAATAATCCATGAAGGACGAGGCAATGACGACATAAAACAAACTAGCAAACGCAAGGAGGGCATTCCTGGCCAACAGAAGTCTACTGGTATCAAATACTGGCGTTAATTTGAGGAAGAAATTTCAGAGAATGTACATTTGGAGCATAGCATTATGTGGTAGTGAATCATGGACAGTGCGAAACCTGGGACAGGGGAGAATCTAACATTTAGAAATGTGGTGCTACTGAAGAATTCTAAATATTAGGTGGGCTGATAAGATAAGGAACGAAGTTCTCCCCGGAATCGACGAAGAAAGAAACACATGGAAAACACTGACAAGAAGAAGGGACAGGATAATGGAACATGTGTTAAGACATTAGGGAATAACCTCCATGACAGTAGAGAGAACTACAGAGGGTAAAAACTGTAGGGGAAGACAGATCCCTCCAACAAATAATTGAGGACGTAGGGTGTAGTAGGATGCAAGTGCTACTTCGAATGAAGAGTTTGGCGCAGGAGATGAATTCTTGGCTTGCGACATCTAACGAATCGGAAGACCGATGGAAAAAAGAGATTGAAACAAACTGATCAGTAAAAATGTTTCCTTCTTTGTTTGTTTCTATTACTCCTTTTGACACCCATAGTAAAAACTTGTTAGTCGATAAATAATGTTCTTATGGCAGTCTTTTTATTAGCATGTGCATAGGTAAGGAATGTGTATTATGTGAACTTAATTATATTTAATTCATAAATATTTTCGATGTTCCACGAAACTTCTTTTTTTGCATGATCTAGATTTCAGTTTCTTCGTTTCAGTACAACATAACAAACAATGTGATATTGCAGCACTCTGGCTAGTGTGACAACAAAGAGTCAGAGGCTAAAGCGAAAATCAAGTATTAATATATTACACTTGTATTTATTGAAATAGTATCTCGGTAATTCTGTCATATTTTTGTGGGATCTTATAGAGGTGGCTAACTTAGAATTTGGCTACTTGTAATGAGTTCAGAATACTGCTTTTGGTGTTTTTATTTTTAATTTATTTGAAACCAGTATGTCTTTCTCGATTAATTGTTCTATTTGTTAATGAATTAATAGCGAAATTTTTACTGCTGAGATGTTAACATTTCTGCTATGGGGATTAAATTTAATACTTTTTTTACTGTATATGAAAGTGATCTAACAACTTTAATAAACTTTTGCGGAACGTGGGCAACAGAGAAATGTTTGTCAATGAAATTAATACTCCGTTGACATCTTAAATTGCAACTTTACTCTACATGAAAGTGATCTAACAACTTTAATAAACTTTTGCAGGACATGGGCAACAGAGAAATGTTTGTCAATGAAATTAATGTTTCAGATACCACTTACAGTGAAGTCAGATGAAGTAATATATTACAATTACCTGACATTGTCAGATCTGTGGAAGGCACTCTATAAAATATTACCAATGCTGTAATATTCTTGTGGGAACACTTTATTAGCCAAGATCGCACATATTTAAACACTGACAACTAGTTTCAGCAAATTAAATTGCCATCTTCAGATATGAATAATATTGAAGAAACAGGTTACAGGCCATTATACAACTGGAGTATACATATAAGAAAACTAACCACGTAGCAATAGGATTGCATACCGCTTAATACTAAGTAGTAATGTTTACTTCGAAGTTAGACACTTTCTCATAACCATGTTTACAATTTTACTGCATGGTTAATTACAAGGCAATACATGGAGATATATCCACAGGCAAAAACTAATATATATATATATATATATATATATATATATATATATATATATATATATATATATACGAAGTACATTCATAACGAGCTGAGTGTTTGGCGTTTGCTGTTATGTATTTAATTCAGTTCTGTTGATCAACCTCCTCCTTCCATCTCTCTCTGCCCATCTCCTCTACACCCCCCCCCCCCCCATCTGTCCATCGCCTTCTCCTCCTCTCCGTGTCTATTACCTATTCCCTTCCCTCAGCGCCGTCCAATGATATAATTTTGCAGGCACATTCAGTGGTATATGTGAAGACTGTCTGCAAAATGTGTCATAAATGCAGTTAGCAAGTAAAGAAGCAATAAATTAAAACGTCATGCCCGATGGGAAAATTAACAGCCAAAATGAGGAGGGAGTCAGCGGGAAAAAGTTTCGTAAGGATTTGAAATGATGCATAAAGTTTGTTGCGAGGCACTAAGTGCTCTCGTTCCGAAATACTGGATGAATAAAATCTGGGTATTTGTTCATCTTGGCCTACACTTCTATTTCACCCCAACCCTTACCCCTTTGATAGGTAGGTGGTTCTTACCGCACAGCGATTCTTTCCAGAGAGTCTGGCGATATATCATCTGACATTTGGAGAAATATCGTACACACAATTTGGAATATTGCAAGAGCCGATGTGTGCGAGAATTATCGCACAATCATTTTAAGAGCTAATGCATCCAAGTTGCTGATAAGCATATTACACAAAAGGGGCATTCAAATGAAACCCGGTGACTCGTGTAAAGTAGCGATTTTATTAACTCAAAAATGTAGTTATATACAGTACACATACTCAAAAATAGTCGCAAAACTACTGCCACATTTATCCCATTGCGACACTAGCCGGTCGATTCCATCCTTGAAGAAGCTAGTAGGCTGCTGTCGAATCAAGGCCTGGACCCAATCACATCCTTCGTTGTTCGTTGCGAATCGATGTCCGTGAATAGCTTGTTTTAGAGGTCCAAACACGTGAAAGTCACACGGTGAAAGGTCGGGACTGTACGGTGGATGTTCCAGTGTTTCCCACCGAAACTGCTGCAATGTCGTCTTCACCGCATTGGCCGTGTGTGGGCGGGCATTATCATGCAGGAGGATAACGCCATTGGACAACATGCCTCAGCGTTTCGACTTGCTGGCTTGTCTAAGATTCTATACAGTGGCTTGATAACGCTGGGCACTGATGGTGGTTCCCGTTCCAGGAACTTAACGAGCAGTGGGCGCTTGTGGTTAAAGAAGAAGGACATCATGACCTTACCAGAACTGCTGTGCATGGCCTTTGATTGCTTTGGAGAACTTGAAGTCGCATGTTACCACTGCTTGCTCTGACGCTTGCTTTCCGGTTCAAAATGGTGACACCATGTTTCGTCATTTGTAACAATACGCGACAGAATAACGTTGCAGATGGCTCAAAGACAGAGCCATTCGAGTAATGTGCTGCTCGGCGGTGGGGAACCCACTGTGCACAGCTTTTTCGAAATTTCAAGTGTTGACGCATTATGGTGTGTGCAGTGTCCACGCTAATACCCAATAACCGATGGATCTCGTCCACAGTGATTCTGCGGTTGTCCAAGACTAAAGCATTCACGTCCGCAACCAATTCCGGTGTGATGACACGGTGAGCCTGTTCAGGACGAACATTGTCTTCCAGTGACTCGCGCCCCTCAAGGAATCGTCTGCGACATTTCTCAACACTTGAACGACTCAGACAGTAATCACTGTACACACCCTTCATCCGTCGATACATTTCACGGCATCCAACACTTTCTGCCGCCAAAAGTCGAATCACTCCTCGTTGTTCCTGCTTACTTGCCTACATGTTCGGTAGTGGACGATAATTTGCGTGACCACATTCTCTTTGGCGTGAAACCACACTGTCGCTATGCAACATCAAACGGTGCGCACGCGTCAGTCTCTCTACCAATAGATGGCGCCACCATACCCGCAGTTACGTGGTGCCAACTCACGTGTAAGGCAAAGGTAGACGCGCTGACCATGTTTCATTTGAATGAACCTCATAGAAGAGTGGAAAAGACAATTGAGGATGCTTTAGATGACGATCAGTTTGGCAGTTATGACGTTGCGGTTGATAATGGAAGCAAGGCTAAAGGAAAGTCAGACACGTTCACAGGATTTATCGACCTGGAAAAAGCATTCAACAGTGTAAAATGGTGCAAAGTGTTCGATATTCCGAGGAAAATAGGGGTAAGCTACAGGTAGAGACGGGGATTATACAATATGTACAAGAACCAAGCGGGAAAAAGGTCCCGAGTTCGAGTCTCGGTCGGGCACACAGTTTTAATCTGCCAGGAAGTTTCATATCAGCGCACACTCCGCTGCAGAGTGAATATCTCATTCTGGAAACATCCCCCAGGCTGTGGCTAAGCCATGTCTCTGCAATATCCTTTCTTTCAGGAGTGCTAGTTCTGCAAGGTTCGCAGGAGAGCTTCTGTAAAGTTTGGAAGGTAGGAGACGATATACTGGCAGAAGTAAACCTGTGAGTACCGGGCGTGAGTCGTGCTTCGGCAGCTCAATTGATAGAGCACTTGCCCGCGAAACGCAAAGGTCCCGAGTTCGAGTCTCGGTCGGGCACACAGTTTTAATCTGCCAGGAAGTTTCAAAATAAGAGTAGGTAGCCAAGAACTAAGTTCTCGAATTAAAAAGGGTCTAAGAGAGGGATGTAGTCATTCGCCCTTTCTGTTCAATCTATACATCGAAGAAGCAATGACGGAGATAAAACAAAAGTGGAATTAAAATTCAAAGTGGAAGTATATCAATGATAAGATTCGCTGACGCCATCGCTATCCTCAACGAAAGTGAAGAATTACAGGACCTGATGAATGGAATGAACAGTATAATAAGCACAAAATATAGATTGAGTAGTGGCAGAAATGAAAGCAGTGAGAAACTAAACATCAGGATTCGTGATCACGAAGTAGATGAAGTTAAGGAATTCTGCTACCTTGGCAGCAAAATAACCCATGACGGACAAGGACATAAAAAGCAGGCTAGCACAGGCAAGAAGAGCATTCCTGGCCAAGAGAAATCTACTAGTATCAAACATAGACCTGAATTTGAGGAAGAAATTTCTGAGGATGTACATTTGGAACACAGCATTGTGTGGTAGTGAAACATGGACTGTGGGAAAACCACGAAAGAAGAGTTCGAAGCATTTGAGATGTGATGCTATAGAAGAATGTTAAAAATTAGGTGGACTACGTAGTAGGTCGTGTGACTAGGGCGTCCCGTCGGGTAGACCGTTCGCCGGGTGCAAGTCTTTCGATTTGACGCCACTTCGGCGAGTTGCGCGTCGATGGGGGTTAAATGATGATGATGACAACACAACCCCCCGTCCCTGAGCGGAGAAAACCTCCGACCCGGCGGGGAATCGAACCCTGGCCCTTAGGATTGACATTCTGTCGCGCTGACAACTCAGCTACCGGGGCGGACTTAGGTGGACTGATAAGGTAAGGAATGACGAGGTTCTCCGTAGAATCGCCGAGGAAAGGAATATAGGGAAAACACTGACAAGAATAAGGGACAGGATGAAAGGAACATCAGTTAAGACATCAGGGAATAACTTGCATGGTACTAGGGACAGGATGAAAGGAACATCAGTTAAGACTTCAGGGAATAACTTCCATCGTACTAGAAGGAGCTATAGAGGGTAAAACTTGTAGAGGAAGGCAAAAATCAGAATACATTCAGCAAATAATTGAGGAAGCAGGTTGCAATTGTTATTCCGAGATGAAGAGGTAGGCACAGGAGAGGAATTCGTGGCGGGTCGCATCAGACCATTCAGAAGATTGGTGATTAAAAAGAAAAGTGATTTGTTTACTAAGTTTGGCTAAAATCGGTCCGGTGCTTTCGGACGAGATGTGTGACATACGTACGTACATTTTTATATTATATTTGAATATATTTCTTTCATGATCCGGTTTTGATGAAGTATAGGCTCTACGGTGCGCTTAGCTACGCTGAAGTTATCAGTGAAAACCCCATAAAAATCTCCAAAGTTTTGGAGATCAGCGTGTTCAAACAGGCAGACAGGAAAGTTTTAGTACAAATTCATATCACGATATCTTTTTTTCTGTGGGATTTTGATGAATGAAAGACTTAGTTATTTCCATCGTGTTATTGTCACTAGTTGGGGCAGATTTTTACGTGATATTAATTACGGACACATGCTTGGATGTAATTTCCGAAATTAATTCTGCTTATATGGGCCCTCAGGCCTCTTGGTGATGAATCCTGAACGTAATATGTACCGACCTACGAAACGTGAGAATATTTGAACGTCGTATGTTACGTAAGTAATATTTTTCAATGTCATAAAATGTGCACTAGGTTTCATCTCTTATTTTATTTCACATATTCAGGCATACTATCAGCTTACGTGGCTGACATTGTATCAAATGTTTTACATATTATTCGGAGTATTGTATCAGTGGTTCTTATGCAATGTTACGCAAAATGGAATATGTTTTTGAAAGAGAAATGGTATAATGCTACAATACTGCATAAATAATTGTTATGGTTTTCCGTAATGTGGTCTACCAAATTTTCTCTCTTGCGGCATTTGTGGTTCTACCCGTGCAGCTTCCTTCCCCAGTGATTTTATGTTTGTTACGTATTAAATCCTGTAGCATTACTAACTGTAAATTGTTATCAATCTACAAATATTTGCGATCTTGGCTAATAAAGTGCACTCACAAGACTACAGGTCTGAAGTAAGATATCTTCTTTGGCTTGCTGTTGATTTTACTGAGCCGGCCGAAGTGGCCGTGCGGTTAAAGGCGCTGCAGTCTGGAACCGCAAGACCGCTACGGTCGCAGGTTCGAATCCTGCCTCGGGCATGGATGTTTGTGATGTCCTTAGGTTAGTTAGGTTTAACTAGTTCTAAGTTTTAGGGGACTAATGACCTCAGAAGCTGAGTCCCATAGTGCTCAGAGCCATTTGAACCATTTTTGATTTTACTGATACACGACCTACTCCATGCTTAGTAGTTTACTGTTCTCAGCGTTTCTTCCACGTTTTATAGCAGAGCAGGTACCCATAAAACCTGTAATTGCAATACTCACTCGCCTCTTGTGGAGATTTCGTCTTTATTGCGCATGCTGGTTACGGGCCCCTCAAAACATACAAACGTCATGAGAATTTAGAGCTTCGTATCTTTTACAGACCGTTCATGTGTAGTGACTGGAATCAGACTACTTCAGATTCCAGTCAAATGTCAATAAATCTTATTGAGCACGAACCTTGTATTTATAGATATGTTTGCATCATTACCGCGACAGGTAGAGGAGACTTACATTGAGATGACAAAAGCCATGGGATACCTAATATCGTGTCGGACCTCCTTTTGCCCGGCGTAGTGCAGCAACTTGATGTGGCAGGGACTCAACAAGTCGTTGGGAGTCCTCTTCAGGAATATTGAGACATGCTGCTTCTGTAACCAGCCACAGTTGCTAAAGTGTTGCCAGTGCAGAAGCAGCGACCTCTCGACTGTGTCACATGAATGTTCGATGGGATTCGTGGTGAGCGATCTGGGTGCCAAATCATTCAGTCGAATAGTCCAAAATGTTCTTCAAACCAGTTATGGCCCAGTGGCATTGCGTATTGTCTTCCATCAAAATTCCATAGTTGTTTTGGAACATGAATGGCTGCAAATGGTCTCCAAGTTGCCGAACTTAACAATTTCCAGTCGAGAACTGGTTCACGCCACACAACATCGTTATGGAGCCATCACAGCTCCCACAGTGCCTTGTTGAAAACTTGGGCCCATGGCTTGGTGGGGTCTGCGCTACACTCGAACCCTATCATCAGGGTAACCAACTGAAAGCATCGCTCCTGCGAAACGCAACTCGCCCTTTTTTCACATGATATCTTGCGAACCATGGATGAAGGGTATCAGACGGATGCCATATTCGTTGACTTCCGGAAAGCGTTTGACTCGGTGCCCCACTGCAGACTCCTAACTAAGGTACGAGCATATGGGATTGGTTCCCAAGTATGTGAGTGGCTCGAAGACTTCTTAAGTAATAGAACCCAGTACATTGTCCTCGATGGTGAGTGTTCATCGGAGGTGAGGGTATCATCTGGAGTGCCCCAGGGAAGTGTGGTAGGTCCGCTGTTGTTTTCAATCTGCATAAATGGTCTTTTGGATAGGGTGGATTGCAATGTGCGGCTGTTTGCTGATGATGCTGTGGTATACGGGAAGGTGTCGTCGTTGAGTGACTGTAGGAGGATACAAGATGACTTGGACAGGATTTGTCATTGGTGTAAAGAATGGCAGCTAATTGTAAATATAGATAAATGTAAAAGAATCCTGTAATGTTTGAAAACTCCATTAGTAGTGTAGCGCTTGACACAGTCACGTCGCTTAAATATTTGGGCGTAACATTGCAGAGCGATATGAAGTAGGACAAGCATGTAATGGCAATTGTGGGAAAGGCGGATAGTCGTCTTCGGTTCATTGGTAGAATTTAGGGAAGATGTAGTTCATCTGTAAAGGATACCGCTTATAAAACACTAATACGACCTATTCTTGAGTACTAATCGAGCGTTTAGGATTCCTATCAGGCCGAATTGAGGGAGGACATAGAAGCAATTCAGAGGCGGGCTGCTAGATTTGTTACTAGTAGGTTTGATCATCACGCGAGTGTTACGGAAATGCTTCAGGAACTCGGGTGGGAGTCTCTAGATGAAAGGAGGCGTTCTTTTCGTGAATCGCTACTGAAAAAATTTAGAGAACCAGCATTTGAGGCTGACTGCAGTATAATGTTACTGCTGCCAACTTACATTTCGCGGAAAGACCTCAAAGATAAGATAAGAGAGATTAGGGCTCGTACAGAGGCATATAGGCAGTCATTTTTCCCTCGTTCAGTTTGGGAGTGGAAAATGGAGACAAGATGCTAGTTGTGGTACGAAGTTCCGTCCGCCACGCACCGTATGGTGGATTTCGGAGTATGTATGTAGATATAGATTTAGATGAGATCGGGACTCATCTAACCCGGCCAAGGTTTTCCAGTCGTATTGGGTCGAACCAGTATTGTCACATGCCAAGGATGGGGGCTGCTGGCGATGTCGTGCTGTTAGCAAAGGAATTTACGTCGGTAGCCTGCTGCCATAACCTGTTAACGCCAAATTTCGCTGCACTGTCCAAACGTATGACGGATGCATTCTTCGTACGTCTCACATTGATATCTGTGATTATTTCATGCAGTGTTGCTTGTCTGTTAGCACTGACATCTCTACACAAACGCCGCTGCTATCGGTTATTAAGTGGCCATTCACCACTGCGTTGTCCGTGGTGAGACATAATGTCTGAAATTTGGTATTCTCGGCACTCTCTTGACACGAGAATCTCAGAATATTGAGTCCCCTAACGATTTCCGAAATAGAATGTCCCATACGTCTAATTCAAACTACCATTCCGCATTCCGTCTGTTAATTCCGGTCGTGAGGCCATAATCACGAAGGAAACCTTTTCACATGAAGAACTTGAGTAAAAATGACAGCTCCGCCAATGCACTGCCCTTTTACACCTCGTGCAGGCGATACTACTACCATCTATATATATGGACATCGCTATCCCATGACTTTGTCACCTCATTGTACATCGGTTTTGTAATGTCACTATTGACCACCAAAGTTATACAGGGTGAAAAGTATTTAAACCGACAAACTCTGGGAGGTTATAGGGGACATCAAAACAAATATTTTTCCCTAATGTCATTTTTTCCTATGAGGAGTATTTAAACTAGTACAGGAAGATTTCTCTGGCGGCAAATCAATTAAACCAACAAACATTTTCCATTTTTTTTATGACTAAGAGACAACAGATTAACACAACCCAGTTTCAAATACAGTGGATTTTCAAAAACGCCTTCATTGACACGTAAACAAAGTTTACACCGTCGGATCATGTTCTGTCTGACACTGTCCGGGCAACCAGATCCTCTTCTGATGCAACAGGAGATGCAAGAAACAAGGTTGCGCATCTCTCCCCACACAAAAAAGTCCAGAGGGGACATATCTAGGGATCGAGCAGGCCATGGTACAGGACCAGCTCTGCCAATCCACGTTTCTGGGAACCGTCGCTCCAGGAATCGACGCACACTGTAACGTTCCCTTAGAAAAATTAACGAATTACTATGCTGGTTAACCCCTTATGTTATTTGAACGTACTCATACATTTCGCTCTTTACTTATTCTGATCAACACTGAACTGACACAGAATATTTTTATCGCAACGCAATCTGACTTTCAAAAATCCCTACAAAAGAATGGCCCTGACTAACATTAACCTATACCTTTCACAAATCACTTACCTCAAAAAAATCTTAGTTACTCGAACTACTACAATATAGCGAGCGCCACTATTGCCAGCTAAATAAAAGATTCAAACTACTGAAGGCACTAACTACTGATAGACATAGTTAACAAATGAAAGATTTTGATAGAGAATAAACAATGTATTTACCTTAATAGTGTTCAGAAGACATAATATATATAGCAGTTCATGACATCCAGTCTTATAAATTTACTGTCTCTGATGGACACACGTCCAGATTATCCGCTCTTAAAACTCCGCCATCTCTCTTGTCATTAATATAGCCCCACAAAAAGGAGCCGCATGTGTTCAGATCTGGAGAATATCACGGCCAGTCGAGGCTCATGACAGGGTCTCTGGGTACTCCTGAGTAATAATGTGGTCCCCAAAGTGCTCTTCTGGGACATCGCTCTCCTGCTTCGATGGAGTCGAGCTTCGTCCTACATGGACCACATCTTGTCGAAATCAGGGTCACTTTGGATCATGGGGGTGAAATAATCTTCCAATAACTTCACGTACCGTTCGGTAGTCACTGTGCCATCAAGGAATATCGCACCGATTATTCCATGACTGGAAATTACACACTACAGTCACCTGTTGAGGATGAAGAGACTTCTCGATTGCGAAATGCGGATTCTCAGTCCCACAGTGCACCAATTTTGCTTATTGACAAACCCATGCAAATGAAGGTGGGCTTCGTCGTTAAACCAAATCATACATTCGCATACTAATTCCCATGGTGCCCCGCGGCAAACATGCTAAACGTTGATAATGATTTTATTTGCCTTATTCATCTCTGCTATAAACCATTTGAACAGCCTATGTGATTTGGCATTTGAAAGGGTCCTACTCATAATTTTTAAAAGTACTTGCAAAACATATGGATGTTGACAACATTTTGCTGTTAAATACTGTATGTGAATAATACAAAAGACAGGTATGAAATCGGAATATGGGGTGTCTCCATGTAAAAGCAACAGTACCCATAGTTCGTCGCATCTCATAGGCGATGCACCTTTAAGCTGCGTAAATACGCGTTTTAGAAATATTGGAAGCTCCGATTATGTCTGATATCTGTAGATTTGCCCAAAGCTCGACTCTTACTTATTTACTTACCATATCGCTGATGGTTACAGAAACTCGCTCCTTTGTTGTGTGTCTAGCAGCGGGAAATTATTTTTTTGGCAATTTTTTTTAAAAAATTTTGAGCGACAACGTGTGCAATATTCTTCATAGTAGCCACCCACTGTGTGAGGTTTGCATGCTTCTGCAATATACGAAGCCACGTTCGGTTCTTAAATCTACTTCCTCTGTAAATATGTACATTACAGTTTTCTTTAAGTTTTTGCTTAAATGATTCCAATTTAGTTTTTCTTAACTGGCAAGCAAAAGGAAAATATTTTTTGAATCTACTGTGATTTTAGTGTCATTATGCCGTTTCAGATTATTTGCCCTGAATTGTGACAATGTCACGTGACACAAGATTCATTGTTTTATCGCTGGTTCCAACAGAAACCTCTTCCCACTGTTTATTAATTACTGTATTCTCTTCTTCAATTTTAGACTTTTTGAAGAGTATCGCAACTATTAGGACACCAGCAATATTCAATGTTACACAACCCTTTCACTACCATATGGACATATGTATCGCACAGAGGTTATAAGAACCAGAGGGAATTTGCTTCATGCTGTGACAACTTCTTGCGTTTTGAATGAAAGTCTTTCACACGTGCAGAGAACATGCAGAAGACGACGGAGATCTTAACCACATCATTTTGACATGTTCTAAATTGTACCCCACCAAAATAAATTGTAGGGAAACCTTGAAAAATTGAGTATTCCCTTGCCAACAAATATTAACACACTAATGAGTAAGACTAACCTCAAAATTAATTATTTAATAGCACGTCACCTGCAAGAAGCGGCTATAAAACTCTGACATATCAGTTAATGAGTCTGTAATTTTATATAATGGGATGTATAATACAGATAGGTTTTTAAAATTTAATTATTGTCACTAACCTTGTTAAGCTATTGTAGTGCCTGTATTGTTTCCTGCAAAAAGCCATAAAATTTAATAAATAAATAAATACCGTCCAGTCACATTAATGTCTCCACCTGTCAAAAGCCTAAGTAACCACCTTCTGCAGCGCGGCCAGCTGCGAGATGTGCAGGAAGAGAGTCGAACTGGAAGGTAGCCATTTGAGCGATACCGACTCCAGTGACAGGATCAGCTGCTCTAGGTTTCACGGGTGAGGATCCCTGGCACGACCAGTCCGATCCAGGTCGTTCCACTGATAGTCCATTGGGTTTAGATTCAGGGAAGTTTGTTGGCCAGTGTATTATGGTAAACTCATCCTGGGGCTCTTCGAACCATGCACGTACACAGCGAGATGTGTGACACGTTGCATTGTCATGCTGGTAGATTGCATGGTGGCGAGGAAAAACAAGCTGCATGTAGGGGAGGACATGCTCAACAAGGACAGATGCCTACCTGTGTTGATCCACTGTGCCTTCAAAAAAAATTGTTCAAATGGTTCTAAGCATTATGGGACTTAACATCTGAGGTCATCAGTCCCCTAGACTTTGAAGTACGAAACCTAACTAACTTAAGGACATCACACACATCCATGCCCGAGGCAAGATTCGAACCTGCGACCGTAGCAGCCGCGTAGTTCTGGACTGAAGGGCCTAGAACCGCTCGGTCACAGCGGCCGGCTTGTGCCTTCCAGAATGACGAGATTACCCAGGGAATGCCACAAAAAACAACCCCTAGGCCAAAACGGAGCACATCAAGAAAGTTCAAAGGAGAGCAGCTGGTTTTGTATTACCGCGAAACAGGAGGGAGAGTGTCACTGACATGATACAGGATTTGGGGTGGACACCATTAAAACAAAGGCGTTCTTCGTTGCGGCGGAATCTTCTCGCTAAATTTCAATCGACGATAAATAGTTTGGACAAGAAGAGAATAGAAGCTTTCGAAATGTGGTGCTACAGAAGAATGCTGAAGATTAGATGGGTAGATCACATAACTAATGAGGAAGTATTGAATAGGATTGGGGAGAAGAGAAGTTTGTGGCACAACTTGACCAGAAGAAGGGATCGGTTGGTAGGACATGTTCTGAGGCATCAAGGGATCACCAATTTAGTATTGGAGGGCAGCGTGGAGGGTAAAAATCGTAGAGGGAGACCAAGAGATGAATACACTAAGCAGATTCAGAAGGATGTAGGTTGCAATAGGTACTGGGAGATGAAAAAGCTTGCACAGGATAGAGTAGCATGGAGAGCTGCATCAAACCAGTCTCAGGACTGAAGACCACAACAACAACAACAAATTTCAATCACCAACTTTCTCCTCCGAATGCGACAATATTTTGTTGACTCCGACCTACAATGAGAGAAACGATCACCATAATAAAATAAGGGAAATCAGAGCGCGCACGGAAAGATATAGGTTTCGTTTCTTCTGCGCGCTGTTCGAGATTGGAATAACAGAGAATTATTGTAAAGATGGTTCGATGAACCCTCTGCCAGGCACTTAAGTGTGATTTGCAGAGTAGATGAAGATACAGATAACGCTCCCTCCTTGTTTGCTCTCAGAAGATTCATGCCATACGCGCCTAACGGCCATCTATCCGATGGAACTCAATACGCGATTCATCTGAAAAAGCCACCTGACGCCACTCTTGGACGTTCAATTGCGGTATCGACGTGCAGATTGCAGCCTTCATTACCAATGAACAGCTGTCAGCATGAGTAGATGAATCAGGTGCTTGCTGTTGAAACCCGTACGCAGCGAAGTTCAAATGGTTCAAATGGCTCTGAGCACTATGGGACTCAACTGCTGAGGTCATTAGTCCCCTAGAACTTAGAACTAGTTAAACCTAACTAACCTAAGGACATCACAAACATCCATGCCCGAGGCTGGATTCGAACCTGCGACCGTAGCAGCAGCGCGGTTGCGGACTGTAGCGTGTAGGCAGTATGCTGGGACCCTCGTTGTTTGTCTTGTTTATTGGTGACCTGGCAGACATAAATAATAGTAAACGTTTTTGTTGCGCTAGTATCCTGCAAGGTCTGTATAAGGTTTGAAGGTGTTGCAAAGACTGGTAGCTTGTGCTAAATGCACAAATAATGCAAGCAGAAAAGTAATATCCTATGTTTACAGCATTAATGAGTCCCAATTAGAATAAATGTGTAGCAATTTATAGAGATATTAAATGGAATGACCACATAGGATCATTCGTAGATAAGTCGACTGGTAGACGTGGGTTCAGAGGCAGGATGCTGGCAAAATACAATCAATCAAATAGGACTAACAGGACTGATTGTACGTATACAAGGAAGGGCGACGAGAATGGTGACGTGTTTGACTCACGGGAGAGCGCCACGGAAACGTTGAAAACCTGAATTGGTAAACGACCGAATTTAGACACCAGTTATCACAAAAGAAGTTATTCATAAAGATTTAAGAACCGGTGAATAATAAAGATATATTCTCCAGCCCGCTACGTATCTCTCTTGTAGTGACTATGAAGAATGGTCAAAGTAATTGCAGCTCTCACAGAGGTTTTTAAGCAATCATTTTTTCCGCTCTCCAAAAGCGATTGCTACGGGAAGAAACCATATGATGTGGTACCCTCTGCCATAGGCCTCAGAGGGGACTGCAAATGCGTCGTCAACCGTTTACCTTCAATAAGCTTTGTATGCTTTCACACTAAATGAGCTGCTTCCGGTATTTTCCTACGAATCCAAAGACTCATCGTATTGATATCGCAGGGAGCTTGGATCTGGGAGTGGCGAAGTGCTGATCATTAAGAGGATAGTCATTTTTAACATATTTATTTACACAGAAGCCAAATGTAACCTAAAAAATGACGAGCATTATCTATTTGCCACAGAGGCCACATTTAACACACTCATTCAATTGTCAGTCGTGCAGCTTCATTCAGTGCGACGTCCAATTGTTTTGCATGACCAGAGCCACAACATACAGAGAAAGCACGATCCCCAGCGAACAAACAGAGTGCCATGGCCGATATTCTGATTCTTGAGCTTGGGTTCCCCAATTCCTACCAATGGTTCCCCGAATGGCGCTATATCGTTTCGGCCTGACGCTTTTAGCTTGTTGTTGAGACAGTGTTTGCCTTTTTTTGCAGACTTGTCTACTATGACGCCAAGCTATTTGGGCGTAAAGCAGTATTCCAAATCGGTACTCTCCCTATTAATTTTTTACTTGCCTGAGCTTCAGAGGAGGAAGACACAGACCTGCGTTGTCTGTGGATTAGTTTTCTGGTGGTTCTTACCGTAATACTCGGAGAAAGTTTTCAGTGATGTTGTAAGAACTTATCCAGCCTCCTCAAAATTCTTTGGTTCAGTTGCTAAAGCGAGATCATCCGCATATGCGAATGACATTTCTCAAGTGATAGGTCCTGGTTGATCGTTCTAGCAGTTTGTGTTGGCTACTTGTCTGAAACCTTACTGATCTGGTGTTAGTAGATTGTCAACCACAGGGGTTAAACGTTTCGAAAGAAGTGTTTCAAATACCGTACAAGGAAGACGTAGGAGTGAAATAGGTCGATAAGTTCTGAGACTGGAAGATTCTTTTCTGTTTCAAGATGGCAGCTACTTTGATTTTTCTACATGCTGTAGGAATCTGCTTTCGTCACAGGCAGTTATTATAGAATTTAGCAAGACATTTTATGGTTACTTGTCCGAATCATTTTATTTTCTTCACCCTTTGCATCATCCACGCCAGATGGCTTATGGCTCTTTCATTGTCGAAATGCTATTTACAGTTTTTTTCACGGTGACTGAATCGTATTAATGATGATACTTTTTGCTACAAATTCATGAACAAAGAGTTAAATCTGTGAACTTGTATTGCCATGATAGAATTTCTATGAAATGATTCATCCCAAATCCGGGTGTTTTCAGTGCATTGCTTCACGCAAACCGCGTAAAGTTTCAAAATAGTACTATTTATTAACGTTACTACCTGATGGAAAATGTTACGCTAAACGACTGAAAACAATGAATACATTGTTCTATACCGTCACATTCGATGATTTTATTTTTGATTTGGCCTATTAGACCTCCGTTTCAAAGTCATGCTCCATATACCCCTTTTTTCATTACCAGATATAATCCACTTGAGCAGTTGTCGGTATATTTTTTGGACGTAATTCTAGAAATTCCTGAATAAATTTTACTGGCACATGATTAATGAGCAAAAAATCCGAAAAAAATGTTTCGTTAAGTACCGAAATCATCATCTACTCTCTCACTCATATGGCGATGGTAATTTCCAGTAACAAGTATTACCTCTTTTTCAACTTTTTCATCGGCTATTACGCTGGAGCGTGCAACGCGCTCACCATCTTCAATGTCTCTGTGTCTCTCCTAATAATGTATTTACTCTTGTTTTTTTATATATAAAAGATCAAATAAAGACAAACGTAAAGGTTTACACTGCTGTGTCTGACATCATTCGATAGATAAAATCGATTTAATTCTAATTCTGTGTTTCATTTTTTTCCACAAACTACCGCAGCGTTTATCAAAAATGTGTAACCTTTTCGACGGCGAACAATGAACTAAGATACAGTGTGACTATCAGTGTCAAAATATGTGAGACAAGTGGTCTAACACAACAATAAAATATTGTGATATTTGCACATACACTACCGGCTCTAAATAATTTCGCGTATGTTATTTTTAATAAACCTCGTGTAACCATTACTCGAAAAAGCATGTGGGCCACATAACATTGCGAAACTAGGCCTTTAGCAACAGCGGAATTGATATTTCTGTCTGCTCATCTTTCTTCGGGAAATGAGTGCGAGTAAATCAAACAAGCTAACGTAATAGCGAAATTTCACAAACAAGCTATTTGTAGCAGGAAATGCGTTTATTTCCGTCCCCGCGGATCCAACTTTCACACGAAGATGAAATAATACACAAGGGAAACTTCATTATTTCTCACGAGAGGCATTCGCTCTTATGACAACTCGTTTTATACCTTCTTAGCTTTACTAACTAAGAATTTCGCCAAGTCAGTTCATGAAAGAAAGATTAACATTAACTTTTCTAAGCATATTTAAGTCTTCCAGGGTCTGAAATATCATCGTGCTTAATTTAAAACCAAGTTATTTGTAACTGGGGGCGGAATATATTTAATCATGTGAACTACCACTATTTCAGACACAATGAATTAGGTTAATCAATTTCGTAAGGGCCACTTGTTTTTGGTGAAAGATACGTTTTTCATCAGTAATAACCGTTTTTCCTTCATTGCTGAATGCTCATTTCTATCAAACTTACCCACATATTACAGTCTTAAGCTTCAAGTCAGCGTGCATTTTCTAACTTATGTTTCCATAATAATTGTTTTCATACACGGAGGAATATTATGGTGTAACCAATATAAAAAGTGTGTTTACGAATTTATTTAGTCACGAAAGCTCAAATATGCTTAAATTAATCACATTACCGCTTTCGACATAATTGCCATCGTCAGGTGTGGTTAATCCATTTAAAAAAGTTGCGTACAGATATACACAGAGTTTCAAACTATTTGCAACAAATATCCCGGGGTGATAGACCACGTCATGGGGAACAACTTTTGCAACAGAGAAAATGTTCGCTAACGCATCCCGGCGACGCCAACCGCCGTATAGTACTCGCCGGGCTTTAGACAACGAGATTTCACCGAACTGGCAGGGTCTACTACCCACGTGTACAACATATTACTTACCCCAAAACTGATATAGTGATTTTCAACAAGAAAAGAAGAATAAGTGTATGTATGGGGGGAAGGTAATTTAGAAGCGAATCTGGAATTTCAATTTTCCTGTGCCTATTCTACTGATTACCGGAGCAAATGACAAGAGGATAGGTAAAACTTATTTCATAGGAACGCCGCGGAGTCCCAACGGCTTGCCACATCTTAGGGCCATACCCAGTCTTAAACTAGACCTGACGTCGCCAGGAAGCGTAAGCGACCATAACAGAAGTTGTTCCTCGTGACGGGATCTTTCACATATAGACGTTCGTCACAAAGACTGTGAAATATCCTGTGTAAATAAATATACACTGTTCCGTCAGATTAATGCGACCACACCCTATGTTCGACATCAACGTGTGCCACTCACAGGCGGGAGGTGGCAGCACTAGCAGTGGAGGGTGCGGAGGAGAGGGCTGAGGGGCGACGCAGAAAGCACTGCAATCATTGTCGTGATGGGGAAACGGAGCTATTTATCTGATATCCAACAGCGCATGATGATTGGATTTAGTGCCAAGAATGTTTCCGAAACGGCTAAGTCTGTAAACTGTTTGCCTCCCGCCCTTATTAAATGGCACTATTCAAAATCGGCGTCGAGGTAACTTGTGCGCCCGGGGCCGCAGATGACAGTGGTGAACAATGGCTGCGGAGACATGTGCTGGCGAATAGACGTGCAACCTACGAGCAACTGACCACCTAGATGAACCAAAGGGCTACCAACAGCTTACCCTCAACGATCGTTCAACGAACGTTGCTTGATTTAAATTGTATACTCATATTATCAAATCCAGCGATTTAGGAACAAAAGGTTGTTTTATTTTATTTTATTTGGCATTTGGAAAAAGTAACATACAGCCAGAATATTAGAGAACAATATATTGCAAATGTTTATTACGAATATTATCTTAAATATTTATTTCCGAAACATTTAAGTATTACAGACACTAGCTATACTCTAATTTGAGAGGATGTTAAGGATTTAAATATTGTCGTATGTGTATGCATGACGTTGTCGTAAAGGATACTAGGAAGCACTAGGTTGATGTCCACCAGCTTCTCTCAGATATGCCTTAAAACCTACCTGTTCTCACCATGTTTGGAATAAGAGAAGGTAATACGAATTAGATCAGTAAGGGACGTCTTATCGCAAACATAAAAGGAAAATTCACGACTCACATTCGGTGAAGATGTGCTGCAAAATGTCCTTAATCAAAACACATCCAGATTACACTTTTTATTAATTTCCTTCAGAACTTTTTGTCGTTGAACCAATGTTTAGAGGAAGTAGCCCAT